>NC_090922.1:1053735626-1054038656 GCF_040938575.1 Ambystoma mexicanum | reverse complement strand
GGTTTGAACATGAATATGGCAGCACGAAAGGGGTGATGGTTCCCAGAGGTGTTCCCGTATGAGTGCCACAGGGCCGGGGACCTGGACCTGAGGCAGCCATAACTGGGCCCACTCGGGAAGCATGGGAATAAGGGGGGGCGGGTTTTATGTGTCTCCTTCCTCCACTCAATGACTACAACCAAAAAAAACATTGTGGTATGACATATCATACTGCCACACTGGGCAATGTATTTTGTTGCCCTGTGACATGCCTTTTACCTGCCCGGCATTTCTCACTATTATTACAATTCTGATTTGGCTAAGTGGTAGATTGAGGGAGGAAGACCTTTTAGGAAACCTAGGAAAAGGTGAGTATTTAGTCCTCTTTCTATGACTATTGATTTCCTGTTACCTTGACTGGGCCAGGCTCTTGTCCTTTTTCCATTTGTTTGCCGCGTCTATACGGCGTACGCGAGCGTAAAACTGACTCTGTGGGAATAGAACAGCCTGGAGATTAAGAGGTGAGTGCGGATTCCGTCACCACCTCCGGAACGAGGATTTATATCACGGCCGGTTTACCATGAGTTACTATGTGAGGCTGGCTAATAGGCACTCAACACTAGATATGGATTAGAGATTGTTACCTATACCATATGGGCAGCGGGTATGTGGCCAACACTGCGGCTTACTGATGAACATATATGATGGGATACAAACGTGAGAGATGCCGTATGTGGGCGGCGCTGAGTCACCTGTACCTTCATGCAGCCCCATTTGGGCAGCGGGTATGTGGTAAACACTGCGGCTTACTCATGTATGTTTACATATTTGATAAGATACCAACAGGAAAATATCTTATGCGGCCGACGATTATCCATCGGTACGTGTGCCCTGAATACTAACAAACATAGTTTGTAGTAACTAACAGCTCATGTTTTATGGTGGCATTGGCATGCCTCTTGGCAAATCAAGGACTCTGCTCCAACATTTCCCCTCCAAAAAAACATCCACCTTGCACGATTCGTGGATAGAAAAACCTCTGCTTCATAGGTGAAAATAGCCATCACCTTGGCTTTATAAAATTTGAGCACTGGGATCAAGGACAATTGCCCATATGTTTTTAGTAGGATCCGTGCTTGTGATGCTAGATGTGTGACCTTCTGTTTAAGTTGGGTTATCCTGGGACTATCATTTTGGTTAGCATTTATCAGCAAGCCCAGATACACAAAGGAGATGGCCAATGCTATTTGCTCCCCGTTTAAACACCATGCTGCTCTGGTTTTTTTCCTCCCCACCACAGACACCAGGATTTGAATTTTTGTCTTAGGAACGTTAATCCTATGTTTGTTGGTTTTCACAACAAAGAGAGTAACTCTCTCCATTGATGTTGGAGACCAAAGGGTGTTTGGTCAATTAAGACCAAGTCATCTGCATAGAGAAAATGCCCCACTTGATGTCCTTTAAGACTGTGTGGGAACGATCTCACACTATCCAATAACAAGCCCACATCCAATATAAAAATGTTGAACAGTTCCGGGACCAGTGGGCACCCCTGCTTGATACTGCACCTTGACTGTGAGGGGCGACCCCTGGTATCTAGTCTTACTCTCAGGCTTGTCCCGGAATAGAGGGACTGTATGGCTCGGAGCAGGCCATCCAGGCAGCCACCCTTCCTTAACTTGTCCCAGAACAGTTGACAGTCGACCGAATCGAAGGCCTGTTCAAGGTCTACGAATGCCAGATATATTGTTTGTTTGTTCGCCAAAACCCTGGTTTTCAAAATATTCAGCAGAAACACATTTGACGATGTTCCAACCTACTTCACAAAGTCTGATTGATGGAGGTCGAAGCTTGATGATTCCGAAATCTACTGCCTCAAACTCTTCAGCAGTTTTGCGGCATATATTTTTCCAATGACATCCAGCAAGGCGGTGGGTCGATAGTTGGTAGGATTGTCACGAGTGCCCTTATTGAAGATTGGCACTATTATCAGGGTTTTCCAGGAATCCAGAAACCTCCAGAACCCTTCTCAGTTTCCCAATCTTAATGAAAATAACTTGGAGCTCTGGAATTACTCGCCTTGGATATTAAGCTGAGGATGTCATCCCTGTCATATGCCAAGTCCAATGAGTTTGTGTCATGTAATAAAGGCATCTCAACCCCCTCACACTGAGTCCCATAAAGGGCAGTGAAGTAATCCACCCATTTATGCTTGGGTACCGCGTTTACCTGGATCCACATCTCAGCTATGTTTTTTTATTTCCCATCTGGGCTAACATGGATTCAGAGTCAGCCTGGTTCAACCTCCATTTGTATGCTCTCAGCCAATTACGATATTGTTGAAGCCGTTTTTGCAGTTTCACTGCCATTAAGTTACCCTTTGCAAATCGATTGTCTAAGGTCAGCTCTAAGGGACCTCTTTTCTTTCATGATGTCCCCGTTGTATGTATGTTTGGGAACAAATTTCGTTTTTGAGGCCCTATCCACCACATAAAAGAAGTCTAGCAAGAGTCTAGGATAGTAATTTCCTCACCAGAGGTCAAACCTAAGATACCTCTCTCATTCCCCCATAGTTTTATGTGTAGGGCCCCAATTTCTCTTGTTGACATTCATACCCTATTATGCTTCTGATTGACCTCCAGGATGGGGGCAAATATTTCTTTAGGTGGGACCATGTTGGTCACATATTGAACACAAGACATCACTTCTTTCTGTGTCTCTGATTTCAAAGCCTCTAACAATTTTCAGTAGCCTCTCGGTCACAAACACAGTCAACGGTGCTATTCTTCCGGTGGCCTTTCCATGTGGTTTCCCCCGGGATATCACCATCCACCTGGCCATTCAATATGTGAAGGTTTATCTCTTGCATTTCTTGTGCCAACAACCCCCTCTTGGAATCCACAGCCACCCCTTTGCCCAACTCTGTCTCAAGATCCGCTATTTTGAAGTCCCTACACACCGGAAATGCCAGCAAGTGCTGTTTGGCTGGTCCCGCTGTAGGAACGACTTTCTGTTTCCTGGCTTTGGCTTGCGATGGCGATGGAGAGGTTGCGTTGGCAAGAGGAAGGACTTGCTCTGTTATTGAGCCGTAACTCATTGGGAGCTACCCTCTTGGTTTCAGGTAAATATCTACGAACTGAACTGTCAGCTGTGCTGGACTGTGCTGGACTTGCGCGGACGCGCTACTGAATACTTACCCAGCATTTCTTTTTTTTCTTCTCCCTTAGTTCTGAATGTACGTCACCCGCAGTACAGCCCATTGATCAAACTTTTTTTGCATATAATGCCAGGTGTACACGCACCCCCGCGTGCACACCGTAAGTGCCAGCAAGTGCTGTTTTTCTGTTTGAATGTGCGGCAGATGCGCAGTGTTTACCTCTGGCCCTGCAGTGTTTTGAATTTCTAATATTTAGCCATACGACAGCCGGTCGTCCAAAGGATCAGCATTTGTTGGGGAGAAGTTTTTGATTGGTTGAGTTGGGGTGAATGCTCCATCTATTTTTGTAATTTTCTGGGATGATTCAGCATAATGGTACAAACATACTTTAATGGGGGTGATGGGATTATAGTACCTGGTTTGATCCCCCCTGTGTTATTTTGTTTTTTAAACTTGAATTTTATTGATTTTAACATTGGAATTGAACATACAGATGGAGATGTATTATGCATTAATAGTTACATCGGACAGTTACTCCATTCCACCTAGACAATGCTTAACATCAACAATATGTTCCGTTCCAATAAAAGGAAATTGGAGGGCCATTTCTCTTCCCCCTACCCCCTCCCAGCTCTTAAGGCTTCTATATTCGTGGCATTGCTGTGGTGAATCATAGTGGGCTGCGTGACGTTCATCTCTGGTCCTGCTTGGATCATGGAGCTCTAGTGGGGACTGTGACAGGCATGGATGGTCGGCAGTGAATCATATCTTATTCGGTTCTTGGTGGCACAGACTGGTTGCTAATTGTTTTGTTGCGTCGTTTCGTCTGTGGCTGGACCTGCGACGTATGTTCAGTAAAGTCGGACCAGGCTTCTTCATGTCGTGCGGCCTTGTCGTGAAGTATTGCTGTTATTTTCTCCATTGTGTGGATGTTCGTGGCAATCTGTATCCATTCCTTTTTATCTGGAAGGCGCAGTGATTTCCATTTTATAACCAGGGCTGCCCTTGCCACGAGTAGCAGGGGGGACACTGGTCCTTTTACCCTGATCACTTTGTCATCTTCCTCTTCAAGGCCAAAAAGAATCAGGAGGGCAGTTAATTCCCTCTCTATGCCGTCCAGCTGTTTGATCCACCCCAGGACTTCTTGCCAAAAGACGCAAACTTTAGGGCAGGTCCACCACATGTGCCAGTAGTTGGCATCCATACCGCATTGTCGCCAGCATCTCGGGCTGGAGGTTTGGAACATTTTGGACAGTCTATGTGGGTAATACTGCTACCTGTGGAGTCATTTTATTGCGTGTAGTTTATATTGGGCTGCAATTGATATTCTCAATGCTGTTTCGCAGATTTTGTCCCATGCTTGCTGGTTAAGTTCTCTGCGAAGGTCCCTTTCCCATTTTCCTTTGAGACTGAGACCTGGGGTGTCATCTTTAGTTATTAGGGCTCTGTACATTCACGCTATTTGGCCTTTGGAGGATTTGGCCGTGTCCAGGATCGTCTCAAAGGGCGTAAATTCTCTCTGTGTGATGGCCTTCTATTCTCTTCTGGATAGCACGCCTTTCAACCGTAGATATAAGAAAATCGGGATCGGGTGAATTTGGAGAGCCTCCTCTAGCTCTGTAATTGAGATAAACTTCCCTTTTCTCGACAGCTGGCCAACTCTCAAGGCCGGCATCAAACCAGGTTTGGTATCTGGCGTGTTTTGGGATTTCTTCTCTGATCCCGGGGGACCAGATATGGCTCAGAGGTGAGGGCCACGTCGTGACCGGACATTGCTTTCCCTTTCTTCCATATGTTCCACATCATCCCCAATATTGGGTGGTCACGCAGTCTTCGTGTGAGCTTCGGTCTGGGGACCCATAACCATTCTGCTAGGGTTACCGTGGCTAGGATTTTGTTATCTAACTGGACCCATTGGAGATCCTTTCTATCTCGCAGGTGTGGGATCAGGATTCTGAGTTGCGTAGCCTGGTAATAGCGCTCTATGTCCGGAAGGCCCACTCCTCCTAGCTCCTTTGGCAGTATTAGAATGTCGTAGGGGATCCTAGGTTTTTTCCCATTCCACAGAAATTCTAGTATTGCCTTCTTGACTTGTTTGAAGAAGTGTTCAGGGATTGTGATGGGCAAGACCTGAAAAGGGTATAAAAACCGCAGGAGGCTCACCATTTTGATTGCGTTCAAACGTCCCATCCAGGAGATTGTAAGTGGTTTCCATTTTCTGAGATCAACCTTGAGGGCTTTGAGGAGTGGAGGAAAGTTTGCTTTGTAAAGGTCTTTGAGTTGTTGGGTTAGATTGATCCCTAAGTATCTCAATGTTGGGCCTCCAACAATCAGCCCAAGGCGTTCGAGAGCTATTTGCTGTTCTAGGGATGGTTTGTGAAGTAGAAACAGGATGGATTTAGTTTTGTTGATTTTGAACCCTGAGAGTGCTCCATATTCTTCTATCAAATGTATCGCTTGTGGGATTGAGGACGTTGGGTTTAATACATGGAGCAGGATGTCATCTGCATACAAGCCCAGCTTATATTCTCTGCCGTTTACCCGTATCCCCTCCATGGCGGGATATGTTCGAAGCGCTATGACCAGTAGCTCCAAGGAAAGTGCGAAGAGTATTGCCGAGAGGGGGCAGCCTTGTCTCGTACCTCTACTGAGGGGAAACCAGCGGGAGAATTGGGAGTTCACTGCCACCGATGGTCTTGGGGCCGTGTAGACCGCCTTGATCCCTCGACGGAGCGTGGGGCCTAGGCCTATCTTCATTAACGTGGCCTCTAGGAAATGCCATTCGACCATGTCGAATGCCTTCTCAGCATCGATTACAAATAACGCTGGTGTGTTTGACGGTTCTCGGGCCTCATGAATTAGGTGAAGGGTTTACCGGGTGGAGTATGCGCCTTGTCTACCTTAGATGAAACCCACTTGGTCATTGTGAATTATCACGGGCATGTGTGATTCGAGCCTCACAGTGAGGCTTCTTGTGAATATTTTCGCATCGATGTTCAAAAGGGATATTGGGCGGTAGGAGGCGCAGAGCTTTGGGTCCTTACCATCTTTGGGAATAAATGTTATTAGTGCTTCTGAAAAGGATTCAGGAGCCACGCCGGATTGAAGGATGTTGTTAAAGAGGTCGACCATGAATGGTAGAAGGGCTTCTTTAAAGGTCTTATAAAACCCTGCTGTGTAACCATTGTTCCTGGGGGCTTTCCCTGTTGGGAGTCTTTTAATTGCCTCTTCAATTTCTTCTCCTGTGATGGGAGCTTCCAGGGTTTGTACTGTGTCGGGTGGGAGAGCCGGCAGGGATATTTTGTCCATGTAATCCTTTATCGCCTCTGGATCTAGGGCTGCGTGCGATGTATATAATTTTTCGTAGAAGTTGGCAAAGGCTTCAGGGATGTTGGGTGGGTCTGGGTCTCGGGAATCTCCTTCGTTTTGAATCGTGGGTACCCACCGTTCTTGGCCTTGCCCATGGAGTCGTGCGGCCAATAGGGTGCCTGCTTTGTCCCCGTCTTCGTAATGCTTCTGCTTCAGGCATTGGAGCTTGCAAGCAATGCTACCCGTCTCCATCTGTCGTAGTTCTTCCCTTTTGTCATTGGCCAGCTTAATCTTTTGTAGTCTCTCTTGGTCCGCAGATTGCGCCATGAGGTTGAGTTGCGCGATTTCGTTTCCGAGCCTACTTTCTATGAGTCGGCGTTCTCTTTTCTTTGCTGCCCCCTCTTTGATGAGTAAACCCCTCCAGGTAGCTTTGCTACCTTCCCATACTATCTTTATGGAAGTTTCGCCTGTGTTGTTCTGGTCAAAGTATTGGGTGATGTCTTGCTCGAGCTGTTCGCGGAAGATTGTGTCTTTAAAGAGAGTCTCATTGCATCGCCATTTGGAGCTCTTCTGGGGGAGGGCCATCTGATCAATAGAGACCGTGACCATGTCGTGGTCCGACCATGTGATTGGGGATATGGTGGCTTTGGACATCGCTGCAGTGAGATCTGAGGTTAGGTATATATAGTTGATTCTGGAGAATGTCGCATGCGGTGCCGTGAAGAAGGTGAAGCCTGTTCGGTTGGGGTTCATATGTCTGCATGCGTCGGTGAGATTGCCTGCTTGCCTATCCTGGTTTGGGTCCATCCACGTGTTGAGATCACCACCTAGTATTAGTTTGCCCTGTGCTTCATTCATGACTTTCGGGATTGTTTGTTGTAGGAATCTAGACTGTTCTGTGTTGGGTGCGTACACTGACGCAAGGGTGATGACAGTGCCTTGTATTTTGCCCACTAGTACCAGCGCTCTACCGCTCACATCCATCCAGGACTTTAGGAGTTCAAATCGGATTGTTTTGTTGATTAAGATGCCAACTCCCGCTTTCTTTAGGGGGCTGGAGCCCCAGTGTTCCAAACCTAGCTTAGTATATAGGACCTTCCTCTCATCTCCTTTGCTGTATCGGGTTTCTTGTAGGAAGAGTAGATCTAGTTTCGCCCTCTTGAACTCGCTGGACACTAGTGACCTTTTGGTGGGGGAATTAAGCCCCTTGACATTCAGCGTGGCAATTTTGAGTATGCCATGCCTGTCACTCGATTCGTCATGACTGTGGATCAGTGCTCTGTTCATTGAAATCGGTGTTCACGTCGCGCTGCCCATTGCAGGAAATTGCCACGGGGGAAGTAGTGTGATTCCGCCTCCCTCCCCCCTTACCCCCTTTTAGGGTATTAGACATAATACCTGTGGCCCTTGGTTCTGGCTCTTGACTCTAAATCAATGAGGGTTTGGATCTTGGGTTGGTGGCGTCCAGGTTGGACTGGGTGCTTAGAGCTGGTCTACTATCGGACCACCATTGAGGGTCATAGCCGCATGACCCCGAGTACTACTATTACCTTAATAACATTAGAGCCCCCCCTCCTCCCCTTTTTAACACTTTAAAATAAACAACATTATAACATTATAACACACAACAACAACTTGCGTTGAGAAATTATATGTGTAGTGATACATGCGGTTTCCGCGTTCGTTTTCTACGAGCTGCTCATCCCTGTGTTCTGGGCTGCTAGTAAGTCGCAGTTCGAGTCCAGGCACTGGAGTGTGCCGGAGTCCGAGGTGATGATAAGTCTGCATGCAGCGAATTCAAGGTGAGTAACTCCGAAGTTCGGAACTTGAATGGGCGGTATCATTTGTTACTGTCTGCCGTGTCGTTGGGTCACCGGTATTTTCTGGATCCCTTGACTCTTTTTCGTCTTGGGCCCCGGAGTTTCCATCTAGCTCTGTCCTGGACCGGGTCTTCTCGTGTTCCTTCTTTCAGGTCTGTTCCAAGGAGGTCCGTGATGCATTCGCGGATCTCTTCCTCTGAGCGGAGTATTATCCTCCTGCTTCCATGTTCAAACGTGAGGGAGAAGGGATATCCCCATCTATATCTCGTGCCCTGGTCTTTCAGCCATTTCGTTGAGGACTACACAGCCATCGCAGGGCGAGGGTAAGTGAGGATAAATCCTGGAAGATGGTGATTTGCGCCCCTCCAAGGGCAAGGGGGCCCTCCGGACCTGGCCTTGGCTAGTATCCTAATTCGGTCCTGATATCTATGGAATCTGGTGAGTACCGACCACGGGCCACAAGGTGGGCCGCCGGCTCTATGTATTCTCTCGGTTTTGAGTTTGTCGATGTCCTCGTCAGCTGTCAGGATTTTGATGATATCATGTATCGTTTGTTTGAGGTCTTCTTCTGTTTCCCCTTCGCGTTCCGGAATCCCAAAAAATCGTAAGTTATTTCTTCTTCCCCTGTTTTCCAAATCGTCTATCTTAAGGCAAATTTCATCTTCCCTCTTCTCGATGTTGCGTATCCTGAGTTCCATTTGGGCTTCTAATGTGTTTATCAAGACTTGATTGTTTTCAACGCCCTCCAATCTCTTCTCGATGTTGTCCACTCTCTGAGTCATTTTGTCCATTTTTCTGCCCAGGTTAGCCCCCATGTTCCGGAGTTCACTTAGGAGGGCTGCGATATCTCCATTGGTGGCCGCCACTCCCGGTTCGGAGGCTTCTGTTGACATTTTGGTCTCTGGCTCTGGATCCGAAGATGATGGGGTAAATGCGTATCTGGCCAATTTGCTTCTAATGTTCATATGGCACTTGTGTACGAGGAGGCACTCATCCCTGGAAAGGGGGCCCTACCCTCTACACTGCAGTGTCGTGCGATCACTGAGGCACGCTGTGAGGTGCTGAGGAGGGCGTTTTATGGATCAGTGGTTCGAGGATGGGAAGAGGCACACGCCCTGTGACCAGGGGCCCAACCCTCCGATTAAGTTGGTGTCTGGCGCTGGGTTCAGGGCGATGACCAAGGGGGGTCAGTAGTGGTGTGGGACCGTATGGAGCTACTGGTAGGGTTGCGTGAGGCCGGTCCCTTAGCTGCGGGCTATGACTTGGTCAGAGTTCAGGTGGAGACAAATATGGGTATTGCGTTTCTCTTCGTTGCTCTCCGGTTCGCCTGCGTGGGTTTAGATAGCGTGGGGGCCTTGCAGTCGTACAGAGGAGGGCACACGCCCCACATTTGGGGGCCCAAACCTCTGTGTTGGCTTCAGTGCAGGGGCGAGTTCTCTGCCCCAACTGCTGGGGTCTTGACAGGGGAGTTCAATCAAGGCGATGTGAATGGTGTCCCAGGCGCGAGTAACATGTGCAGAGGCATCAGCTACGATGCCCTTAGTTGGGGAGTTAAGTTTGTGCCTCGTCCAGCAGATGAGAAGTGTCTTTTTGGGACTGTGTATTGCCCCGTGGGGGGTCAGACAACTGTAAGGTCTCCTATGGCGGTGCGTGGGCGAGGTTATACCTCTGCAGGGGGTTGCTTGGCAGGTCCTCTTCAGGAGATTGTGGGGTCAACCCCTGTGATTGGAAGGGTGGCATTGCACCAGGCTAGCTGGCGGGGACCTGTGATTGACAGCAATGTAAGAGTCATAGGACTCTGTGGTGCCTGGAGGTAGGCCTGGAGTGTTGGAGTGCAGGACCACAGTGGAGGCCTGTGCCCGCTGCCTAGTGGCGGAGTGTCCACTCTATAGGTCTCAGGACTGTGGTTACGGGGGCCGATGGGGGCCTTCTGGAGCAGGGGGAGGGCAAGGCCAGGTTATCTGGGCCTGTGCATGTGGGCTGATTACGGGGTGTGCGGGAGGCTGTAGGGTGCCTTCCTGGGCCTGCACTCCTCGCGCTGTCGTTTGGATGGGGTGGGGGGAGAGTCCCTCCCCCGCGGGCAGGCAGCGTTGCCTGAGTGTCAGATCGGGGCCGGGAGCGCCTCCGGGAGACAAGGCACAGGGTTTGTGGGACTGCCCTGTGTGTCACGGGGTGGGGGTGGGCACTCACCTGTGTGATTGCTGCTCTTCGTTCAATGTCTGGGGCCGACACCGTGTAGGCCCCAGCGCGGAGAGGGCAGACACTTCCCCTTATGCCAGGGGTCCTCTCAATCCGCGGGGGCTGCAGGACAGGCCGGGGGGCAGCAGTTGCCGGGGGGAACCGCAGCATGGCTCGCTGTCTCTGCGGGAGGCACGGGCCGGGAGACTTTTAGCGTGGTAGACAGCTCCGATTTATTCTGGATTTTCGCACAGTGGATGGGGGTCCGGTTCATACAGCCTGGGCAGCCATTGTTGCATGGGTGGGGGGGTCAAAAGTGGGGGCTCAAGTCACTTTTGAGGTCCGTGGGTCGGAGCTCACATGAAGGAGTTCCACATCCGTGCGTCTACTGGTGGCCAACCTGCACCCTCCCTATGTTATTTAAAGTGACATCAATTGATGGCCTTTGCAGCTTGCAGTGTTCCTTTCTGATTTTATATAAAACTTAGATCGTGCGATCACAAGCATGATTGAGTAAATATCTTTGCTCACTCGGCAACTGCAGAAAAACTAACTTTGACTTATTGTTCGGTAGTTACCTAAAAATTGTTGTGTATGTGTTTATCAGTGGTTATAGTACTTACTGGCTCTAAGTGTCGGGTGGTCTTATGTGCAGAAGTTATCCATAAATTGTTATTTACACACCTGTGGGTGATTCCAACCATTTCACTTAACGGTACTTAGTGTTGGGTTGCCTAAACTGATTGTGACATCGTCTGTACAGGGTTAAGTGAGACCTTTGGGTTGCAGTGAAGAGCCCACAATGGTGAATGGGCTGAGAAGCAGTAGGAAACTGAATGGGCCACAGGTAATTGCATCTTTCCCATTAGATATGGGTACAGTTCTGCATGCAAGTGAGGAGCGTGCAATTTTGACTACATCCCCCCGCAGGAAGTGGTTGGGGTCTCAGTGTGTAGTGAACTGTATTCTTTTCCTGATACTGATAACAAGGCAAATATGTCCAAGAGAGTCGGGTCGATTGAGGCTCAATGAACTTACTTGGATGAAGATGCCCCACATGACGAACTGTTAGCTTGCCCTATTACTTTTAACCTTAAGGAGGTGAACGATATAGGCATGGAGGAGCCACTAGATATGGCCCATTGTGACGCTGTTTTGCAGTCGAAGGTTGAGGCTACTAACAAAGTGGAGACAGAACCCTTTAGTAGGGGAATTTCTGATTGTTCAATGCTGGGACCGGCTATTGAAGCCGAACTGGGATGGCGTATGAGGTTTTCTTTGGGACTCTCGACCCGGTTACCCAAAGGAGTATGGGTTTTGAAGATGTCCACATGTTCAGTAATACAGTACACATGCACTCGATGTCTCCATCGAGGCCTCAAGGTTTACCGGGTGTCGGTATGGGTAAAGGGGAATGGAAAAAAGATTATGGTAATGAAGGGGGCCACTACATACAAAAGGCTAGTGCACCCACTCCCACAAGCTGGCATATTGATCCTAATGAGCACATGATTATGTTTGACCACGACTCAGGTATTGCCCCTAAAGGAGAGTGTAAGGGTAGACCCCAATGGGATGCACCAACTGACATGTGTGTACTTGATCCCGCTTCGCTTGGAGCGGATATCCCAGTGTTGTCCAGAATCTTGACTTTTTCTAGACAAGGGGCATGAGCAGACCCATTGTGAAATAGGCAATTTGAAGGTTACTATGACAGAGCTATTATGTAAAATGAATAGAATGGATGGTCTCTTGTTTACATGTGTCGCTATTGCAGTGCTTTCAGTAGGGACTAAAACAACTGAAGTTAAGATTGCTAAAGCTACTCAAACTCCGGGGGATCCAAGCATGGTTGATGTAGAAGTGAAGTCTTTTGCTGAAATGGTTGCATCATATGTTGCCAATAAGGGCAATGCAGTGGTAAATGACGACCAGAAGAATGATTGTGTAGCTCCCATTAATGCTCAAGCTATCCAGCAAATAAGGAATGACATAAAGACGATCAAAGAATGTCTCCTACCATATCTCAAAAATCAGTTGGTACTAGCCAGCCCTCCTGGGCAGGCTGTTAATATTAACCGAGAAGGGTTGGTTAGTCCTACTGCTTTGACAGATCTGATTGATTTATCAAGAGAGTGTATGATGGAAGCTGCTCCAATTCCTCCTGAGTCTCCCATAGAGGTGTTGACTGAAAAGCCAATTATGGTTCTTATGCGTAGAGAGAAGAGACTTGCCCAGAGAACGCAAAAACGAAAGGCAAAATCTAATAAATCACAAAAGGCATCCGCAAGGACCAGGGGTGAGAATGACAAACAATGTTCATTTCGAAAAGAAGTATCCAATATTTCAAATGACGATGTTGGCATTGACTGATATCAACTTAATGAGGAGTCGAAAGCACTTATTGATATCAATACTTTGGGGCCGGTGATGGCATCAAAGGCTCCCAAAAAGGCAAACCTGAAGACTAAAACCATCGGGACAAATTCAGTCATTCCTACTGTGGATTTACCACAGGATAATCTTGCCAGACCCCCAAATAAAGTCCAAGAGGGGTTATTAACCTCTGGGACAGCCCTACTTGCATCTCAGACAGCGCTTTTGCAATTGTATCCCATAATCATTAAGAAAACGACAACCAAAGGTTTTAAGGGTCCGTCAGATCGCTTGGGAGTTGGTGTGCCTTCCCAAAGTGGGAAGGTGAGAGCGGGTGAGTCCCTGATGGTTGGTATGACTGGTAAGGTTGCAAAAGCAGTGGTTGTGAGGTTGGAGGTGGGAGATGTTATGGGAGGGAGACCTTAGGCACCAGCATGTCACGATGCTGAATCACTTATGGTAGCATCTGGCTGTAGAGAGGAGGGTGGTTTGCCGCTAATGACGGCTATTCCAGTGACCTGTAAGACTCAACTCCCCCTCCTTGATCGTTGTCTAAATGAGAGTGAGAAGGAGAATAATGGTAAGAGGGTTGGCAGTGCTGAACTCTCTGAGTGTGTTCTCCAACATGATATGCCTATAATAATGGGATGGGAAAGTGATGTGACTATAAATGGGAAATCTAGCTTAAATAGATTGTTTCTGCTTAAAGTGTTTCAAGCCATCTCATCTTTAAGAATGCTAAGCTCAGATGATATTGAATAGATACGACAAGCCACGAAACACAATAATACAATAATAGAATGATCTTTGCTAACCCGTCAATGATTATTATAAAATTGGTGTGGGAACCAAGAGAAAATGTTGTCCACATGGGTCTGACTCCATATGTTTTCCAAAATGAACATGAGGCTACAACCTTTGTGGAAAAGCCGTTGGTGATTGAGGTATCCCGGGAAGAAGTGCTCCCTCAAGGTTTGCTCCCGCAGATAAATGAGGGTACAATATAACAAATTCTTGCTTTGGCGGCAGCAATCAGTGGGATTAGTGCTGCACCTTTGCATACAAGCAATCTACCTACTAAGGCGAACTCGCTATCTTTAGCATAATGAAGTGCCTTTTCACTTCATGTCTTGGAATAGTTGTGGGCTAACACATTTTTTTCTATGGTTCACCCAGGTTGACCCAGGTTGTCGTCCAGCAGTTATAATGTTACAAGAAACCATGCAGGTTTTTCACTTCAATCTGGAGGGCTATGAATGCTATACTCAAGGAACCACAAAGGGGCCAAATTAACAGCTCCTGTAAATTGGCATCCGCGATCTTCTATAGGGATGCCGCTGTTATGGCGGTATAACTGACACTACAGAGTGCACCTATGGAGGCTGTTCTGATTTTATGCATATAATGGAACAGAACGGTTTCTCGTTTGAAGCCATGACTGAGCGACTTGATACAATTTTAGAAGGTGTATTTGTTCGTAATGCACAAGTTAAGATAGTGGTGGTGGAGACTTTAATTCCACATGTTATCGGCCATTGATCAGCAAAGTTTGTAAGGTAAAATGCTGCAGTTTGGGTTCCCTCCACACTTAGTGGTGATTATTGCGCTTTTACATTCTTCTACTAATTATAGAGTTTGGTTGAATAAAGAGGGGGCGCATACAGATCCTATCCCGACAGCCATTGGTTTGAAACAAGTTTGCTGCCTGGCAGCAGTGCTTTTTAATTTGTATATTTCAGAAATTGGGTCATCTGATTCTTAACTGGATTGGTTTTGCGGATGATTTGGTATTATTCGACAAAACTCCTTTTGGTCTACAGACCAAATTGAATCTCTTTGCCTGCTTTGCTGACTTGCACAATCTACAGGTGAACCAGTCCAAATCCCAAATGATCATCTTTGCAGATGGAAAAAAAAAAAGAAGAGCAAGGTTTGTGTGGTTTTTAGATAATGTAAGGATTGCAATTGCACCATCTATCAGGTACTTGGGATATACTTTATCTGATCAATATTCAGTGGCCTGGTGGAGGGAGATATTGAATGTTAAGATCAAACCTCTGACCTCTCAAATGATGATCATATTCCGAAAATACTGCAAGTTCTCACTCTTACCAATTATTATGTTTTATTTGATTACAGTAGAACTGATTATTTTGCATATTTTAGATATATGTATTCTAGAAATTGAGGATATTTTGGAGATATTGCAGGGAAAATTGTGAAAGAAAGTGCTGGGTCTGGCTTTATCAATACCAAATGATGTGATACGCCATGAATTGGGCTTGTTACCTTTGTCGGCCAAGTTGCATTGGCGTTTATTAAAAAATTATGCTAAAATGCTAGTTCCGCCTGGGCATTCGATGTATGAGGATCTGAAACTTATGATTATGGTGGAGCGTCCGATCTCATTGTCTAAATTTTCAGAAAAAATGAATGTCTTATTGGATGATATTGTGGTATTAATGGAGGACCTGGTTGCAGGCTTACCATGCTGTAAACGCAAATTTCAATTATATCAATGGAGTCTGCAGTCAGATAGAATTGGTGCTTATAAAGCCTACCACGAATATGCAAAATACAGAAGGAAATGGGGTGATCGCCCAAGGTATATTTTGCAATTTCAATGTTTGTATGCAAGGAAATTATATCTGCGATGTAAATTAAATTCATTTCCCACCAATTAACGTGTTCAATACTGGGAGAAAAAGGTAATTACCAATTAATCGGGTAAATGTCGATTCTGTAATAGGGCAAATGAGGTGGAGACCATGAAACATTTGGTGGTGTATTGTGATCATTTTGAAGACTTAAGAGTAAATATATTTGAAAATGATCTCCACTCTAGAACCGTGTTAGCTCGAGAATCACTATGGCACCGGTGTTTGTGGGGTAACAGTATTAAGCTATTCCTGAAACTGACTAAAGTCTTAGTGGGGATGGATGTGCAGTTGAGAGCAAAATTGATGACCGGTCAATAATATCTATTTTGTTCAGAGTATGATACTTTCATATTAGATCTTGATGGTTTAAGTGAAATTGAATTTCTTTCTCTTCTGTTTAAATCTATTTTGACAATTTAAGTGAAATGGTATTTCTTTTCTACTGTTTAAGTCTATATTGATATGTATGTGATTGATATATTTTATTGTTGATTTATATGTTTTTATTCATTTTTGTATATTGAGTTTCTAAAATAATGTATGGTATGTTGTATGTAAGGTATTTTATTTACATAAATGTATCTTAATCATTATATATTGTAAATATTTAGTTTTAAACCAAACACAATTAAAATATAAAATAAAAAAATACCTACACACTATGATTTCAGAGCCAGGATGGATTTCCAAGCATTTCTTTAAGGTGCGGGCGAAGGTGTACATAAATGAGTCTGCACCCTTCTCATCTGCTTTCCAATAGAGATTGTATATTATATAGATGTCCTTACCCTGGTCATTGGTCTCTTCAATAAAAACCATCTGAATGTAAGGATCCGGATGCTCAAACCCCAGCACTGAAAGGCGTCTACCCAACTCTACCTCCATGAGTAAGCCTGATTATAGTCTCCCTTTAGGCACCCTTATGGCTGCATGCAAGGTGACAGAGTAACTTATCGTTAGGTGAGGGTCAGATAGCTGGTTTCTTGTAAACATATAATCAAGGCTTTACTAGCATGGGAGATTCCTAGGCCTAGGCCAAAAGATGCTTACAGCCCCGGGTGTTCCATGAAATTAGGGTCATTTCCCCCTCCCTAATCGACATTTCATGTTACTTCATTGATTTTTTAATCACCAGTGCCCCAGATAGCCATGTCTACGAAGTTTGATCCTCAAAACCTATATTCAGCTTATCTCCAGCGATAATCTTCATCTGTTGCTTCTGAGGGCCCTCAATGGTTATTTCTAGGTCTCCAAGTTCGGCTTCCATTTCAGGGAGAGTTTTATGATGGTTGTTCCCCATCAAAGCCCCACATTGGTTTGGTTCCTCTGTGCCTCCATCCGAACCTCCCCACTCTGGGTGGGGGCTAGGCACCCTCTGCTTAGCAGAGGCCTCCCTACCCCCCAATCCTTGGGCCCCCTTTCTCTTCATCCCCTCTGATGGATATCTAGTAGCAGCCTCTTTACATTCCTAGAGGCCAAGTATATGTAAACTTTGTCTGCACAGTTTTCAAAAGGGAAGGCCACCAGGTCAATGTCAAAGGTTTCAATGGGCCCCAATTTTGGAATGCAATGAAAGAGTCTTAGTATGTTATGCCTGTTCAAGATAAGGCTGTCCGGCACAGTGAACAGGCATTCCAAGCAAATGCAACTTTAGTTCCTTTGCCGCCTTAGATCACACACCAATAAGGCCCCCTCCTCGACTGGGCGATGTGTGCAAATCTTTCTCTCCACCAGTGATCGAATGGACATCCTGTTTTGAGGGGACTATACATTCTTGCAGGTTTGATTGGTTTGCTGGTGTCTTTGTTTCTAAGGCACTGCCACTGGGCCTCGGTGAACCTCCCAAAAAACATCCTCCACTCTTAGTGCTGGTTGAGTTCAGCTTTTTTGCATGGCCATCGCGTCTGGAGCCTGTATAAGACTGCTTTGTCTTATACAGGCTCCAGACAAAAACTTTGTCTTTCAGTAAAGCCTTACGCTTTTGTTCCAACAACTGGAAGGGTTACATAAGACTCAAAGGTGCATTTAAAAAACAATTTTTCCCACTTATTCTGTTCCCGCTTGATGTTTCTGTTTGTGGAGCAGCTCTACTCCCCTCATCCTGTACGGGGTGATGTCCATACATGCCACACAACACCCCCTCTCCGTTGTGGTCTTTGTGTTTCATTGTGCTCATTCATTCTGCTCCAAATGCGTTGATCCAGTGTGCCCAGACAATTCAACTTCTTGCGCCTGGTCCAGTGTGAGATAAACTCAGGAGGAGTTTGACAGAGGCAGATGGGGACGTCTCTTCATCCAAAATCAACCCCCCCCGCTGGACATCAGTAGGGAGCTTTCTGGCAAGCCTTCTTTAATACATAAGCCCCTCACTGACTGTGTGCTCTTCCAACTTTGTTCTGGGGAGCTTGGGAGAGATAGATTCCTCAAGAGTTTTCTCGCTCTGTTTGATCTTTTTTTTCCGGGGTGCTCATTTTTTGACTTCTTTAATGTGCGTGATTAAGGGGGTCATAGAATCTGCTTTTTCCACTTTTGTCTTCTGAAAATAGGGTATTCTTTATGTGAAGGGTCTGCCACTTCCTACGCAACGTTGTTTAGTGTCTCCCTGTCACTGGAGGTGTTACGTAGGACTAGCCCTTCAGGTGTATACAGCGCAGTATGGCCCAAGTAGTCAAGGCAGCCCTTTAGGTGACCCCCAGACTTTTGGATCTCTGTCGATATTCTCACAGCCTGGCCCTGAGTTGTCAGGGGAGCCACCTCCTCAATCAGATGCATTGCCGTGATCACTTCATCGACCACCAAGAGTTTGGTGCATCCAAACTCCGTTCCCTCGACTCTTGCCACATGGACTTGTGGAAGGGTGCCAGTTTCCCCATACTCCTGCCTTGGTGGTTTCCTCCTGTTGCATTTCTCAATCAGGCATCCCAAGGTCGATTTTAAGGATTTGGCATTAGCCTCCGGACTTTTTTTCATATGCTATTTGGGCCGACATCACAAAACCTTCCAGAAAAATGTACTTGGTGTGCATCATGGCAAACGTTGTAGAATGATCCTTTATGTTGTCATTCAATTCCTCATATAATTTTTAAAAGGGAGCCAGTGAAATGTTCAGTGTTGACATCAATACCGGATCCAACCGACCACACCCCGCTTCTTCTCTTTGGTTAACTTGCCATGATTAAGGTTAAACATCCTTTTTTTCCTTCTGCCATCCGCTGCCCCGAGATGATGTAACCTTCAGCCGGTCCCAAACTTGACGAGGAAGTAGACGTGGAGGACAGTTGTTGCAAAGTCATCGTGCTATGAGTCCTCATGTCTGTCTGGCTTCCCAAAGGCCCTCTGAGGATCTGCTGCTCATCTAACACATCCCCCTGAGGACTTCCTTTTTCTGGGTGTTGAAATGTTGCAGGCCCACCTACACTTTAGCCCTCTTTTCTGCCGCCTTCTGAGGGGCTGCCCACTTCCTCACGAGGATCATTCCATACGGAGTGGGGCTTTGAGGCCTCCTCAATTGTGATGGGTGTAGACAGAGGTCTTATTAGATCACATGGAGGTAGGGCCGGTCTGGAACCTTACTCAGCAATGTAGATTTGGGGTGGTCCATCAATGCATTGCTGCCGTCTCGAGACCACTCGGTTCTGACATCAAGGGGAAGGGGGTCCTGTTGGGCTAACACCCGATCCGCCATCAAATTATCATGATTATTCATCTGGTCATGCCATTTTGAGCCTCCTGGCCGTTGGTCATCCCTTATTGTACAGATACGACTTAAGTCAGAGTTAGGCGGCAATGGCTATACCTTGTTTGAATTGTGATGCATTTTCATGATGCTATCCGTCTCCAGGATCCTCGTCTCCAATACTTGGTACAAGATCTGCTCGACTGTTTCTGCTGACTCCAAGAGTAACCGGTCGGCTATCTCATTGCCCATGGAATCCTCCCTGATCCCCATATGTTTCCTACAAAATAAACTTTTCCTCTTCAACTGCGTGGTCTGGCAGAGAGACCCCCTCTTTTCCACAGGCCACAAACTCTGACTTCTGTTTCCTTTTTCAATTTTAATCGTGCTCCCCCTCGTCTCTTTAAGCCCCCTTTTCAAGCCCCCTTAAATGAGCCAGATTTAAAGAGTACACTCTGCTGTACCGGGGTGGCAGGTTGTGAGGTTATGGACACCTCCATCTCCTCCGGGACACCAGGGGCAGAGTCTATGCACAAGTTCTGTCTCGAGGCAGGCTTCCGGGCTAGCAATCCAAGTGCTTCCTCATTTGCATTGGTAGACCGTGCTTCCTGGTCAGCCACCAATCTCTCCTGGGGTGAGTCAGAAGGCAGCAGTGCCGTGGCGGAAGCCCTCCCTGGGATACCACTCACCCGCCTCGTTCCGCTTTCACATTCCATCTGCAGGGCATGCAGCACTGGACTAACCGTTGGTCTAAGGGCAAAATTAAAGTGTTGATTACCCCAAGAGGTGGAGCTTGACTATTGTGCAAGGGGGGGCCTCAGAGTCAATTCTCCTACAAAATCTATGGGCACCCTTCACCAGTGGACCACATCAGACCACCTTTAGCACCACAACTTCCATTCCAAGTTCCGAAAGGTGTGTGTTATAAAGGCTTCAGCAGAACAGCGCCATCTGCAGACATGCCTCCTCAAAGAATGCAGTGGAAAGACTCTCCCACAGCAGACAGCAGATATTAGCGCCATGGCTGCCTCCAAACTCGTGTCCGGGTAGTCGGAATGGGGATTTACCAACCTTGGAGGACCCGTTAAGTCTCCATTCTGAAAACCATTCCCCATTCCCATTCGACCCCCTGTAGGGCTCAATGAGAATGGGGAAGGAGCTAATAGCAGGCCCGCAAATAGCAGGCCCGTTATTAGCTCCCTGGTACTTTAGCAGCTCCCGCTAAGGGCAGCTGGTAAACCGAGCCGGCCTTAGTGGGACCCGCTAAGGGACCTCGGAATGTGGCGGTAGGGGGTTAACGGCACCGGCATCCTTACCAGTGCCGTTAACCCCTTACTGCCGCACTCGTAATGAGGCCCATAGTCTTTATTCTGCCTAGTGCATAAATGAAGCCCAGAATGGGCACCCCATTTATTTTTGGGCAGCAGCCAGTACTCTGCGCTAGGGCCATGGGCAGGTCGCTCATATAAGGATTATACAACAGGGGAGCCAAGACACAGCCTTGCTCGTCTCCCCTGTTCAGACTCAACAGAGACAAAGTCAGTCCTGCATCATTCATTCTGACTCGTCCTGAAATGTCCTTGTGGACTCGCCTCAAAATGTCTAGTAGCCAACTAGGACAGCCCCATTCTGCCAAGTTACAGCATAGTCTAGTATGGTTAACCTTGTCAAATGCAGCTTCGAAATCTATAAAGATAATATACAACGCAGGGGCGCCTTTAATGGCTGCCTCTCTAATCAGCCTATCCAAGATTGTGTGTAGTCGAGCAGCCTTGACGGAAGCCTGTTTGTGTAAAATGAAGCAACTCCCTTTTCTCCACTGATAGGGAGAATTCTCTGTTTAGGCTGAATTTCCTAACCTAATGAGTCCCCCAGCAGCTTTGCTGGATTTTTGGGGTTTATTTTTTTTCTCCTGCCAAGAGTGAGACTCTTTTACCCTCACTCGTGGGCATGATTTAAGTGTGTTTCTTTGAATCTAGACGTGTTTAATGGGCTATGGGGTCTTTTACTCCATAGGGCTTCATGTGTTTTTGTGATGTGTGTTACACAGCACACTCCGTGCAGTAACACAGGGGTGTCATAGTGACCCCCCAGTTAGACTCCATACCCTGGGACTGACTACTGTCTCCCAGGGCATGTAAAGTCACCATTGACTTTGCTAGTTTTAAATTCTGAACAGAACCAGTACAAACCATCATATTGTGGACGTACTGGCTGGGGCAATTCAATTGCCCCGGGGTCTGTTAGTCGAGGGGGCGCGTCTCCGTCCCCCCTGATCGAGTTTTAGCTGGTGGCAGTGGATACTACTTTTTATATTCAACCGCGAATACTTTCCTATGCGATTTCCCATTGTTTTAGGCTACTATATTTATTTAATTATTTACGGTAGCCTCGAACCGCCGGTTTATTTAATTAATATTAATTCTCCGGTTGGTATTTTTTGCCAAAACTTGATTCTAAAATGGCGTTTGTGTTCTCTTCTGTGACTCCAACCCAAGTCGAGCCCTTTGTTCCACTTTTTGGCGGGCTTCTCCACAGAAGCCCTCCAAAGTGGTGCCACTCTGTCTGGGGTACTTAGGAGGGGTGGAGGGAAATTTAGGCACCCTGGACTGAGTTGCCTCAAGTCGCACTCCATCCTGATTGGCCCAAGTGGTGAGCCGGCCGGCTCACCACTTAGCATGTTTGAGTGACAGCTAGGCTGAGTGAATGGGGGTTTGCTGCATAAAAGCAGGGCTTTGGGGACTGGAACTTCAGAAGTCGCCACAGGACCTAAGAATCCGACGAGGGAGAAGCTGAGCTGACCTGCCACGACACCACCACCGGTGGAACCATGCTGGACTGCCTCACCACTTTTCCCAACGACAGAGGAGATCTCCCGCCGGAGAGTCTTCTTCCTTTGACTGGTGGGGATAACCAGTTTCACTGTCTTTTCGCTTTCCCGACGTACCTCGTGGCTGCCTTGCCCGTGACAAGCACCCCGGCGACCGGGATACCACGTTTTACCACGACCGCGAAACAAAGGTACCACCTTTAACCGAAAACTCTGCGGCTGGTTTCTGCCCTGGTAGCGCAACGACCTTCATCTTTCCTCCAAGTCGAGATCTTCTCTTCCCCTGGACAACGACGCAACTTGCACCCACTACTAGGAACAACTGCCACCGCTGGAGGATCCTTCCCACTTAAGGTACTGTGTCCCGCCTGGCTTCCCTTGCTACCGACTGTACGGGGTAGATTTAGCCCCCGGCTTTCGAACCTGGGTTAGCCTGGGACACCCTGGCTAAACTTTCCTAAACCTCTCTAAACTCTTTTTGAACCCTCTGCAAGACTTTCTAAGCCTAGTGTAACTGTGTGATCTTGGGCGCATTTGTGCTCTGCTCTCTCTAAAAAGGGGTCCCAGCCTTTGGACTTTGGCTCACCAGTGACTTTTGCTCTTCTGCCTTGCTAATAGTGTTCCTGAATCTTAGAGTGGTGTACCTTTCCATATTCTGGACATCATTACGAATCAGGGGTTAAGGGGTTAACGGTGCCGCAAACGGCGCCGACCCTTAATGCCTGATTACAAGGTCCCTTAGCGCCATGGTGATTTTAACGCCTGCTTTTTGCAGGCGTTAAAATCCATGGCGCTAAGGGACCATGGTGCTAATTACGCCACCGTAATTTACGGTGGCGTAATTAGCGCCTCCCCCACTCCCATTATGCCCTATGGGGCAAAAATGGGAATGGGGAAGGGTAAAATGGGAAATGGGGATTTACCGCCCCACTCACCTTGGAATGGGGCGGTAAATCCACCATCCACCATGGTGTAAACATAGTTTACACCATGGTGGTAAAGGTACGACCCAGGCGGTAACTTACCGCCTGGGTCGTAATGAGGCCCTCTGTCTTTTTCCTTCCCTTTCTCACAAACTTATTGGAGTGCAATCTAGTTAAGCGCTCACCTCTGTATGAAAATAAGTGGTGTTTTACTGTGACTTATCTGATAAGGAAAAAGGGGTGTATATATTACAATAGTAACTGTGTTCAGAATATTTTACAACAAGAGTGCTGGAGTGCTTTCAAACTGTGTGTTTTTAAATAAATAATTTGATACCAAAGCTCTGGTCAGTGTTTGCTTGTATTGTTGTATCTGAGTGCCTATTGTGTATACTTTGCATGCTGCCTAACTCTTCTTGAGGGAAGTCTGACTGCTCAGCCACAGCTACCAGGTAAATCTGGGTGGTGCAGACTGCTACCAAGTGGGTTTACTGCCAACACCTGTAGTCTTAAATCTTTTGCAGTGGTCCCTAAGGGAACTGCACAGGTTTCTGCCTAACATCCACCCATACCTGAACATGCTCCAAGACCAATGAAGAAAATACATTGCCAGTTACGCCCATTAGGGACAATAGCCTGTAATTCGAGGGTGACTGTCTATCTCCTCTCTTATAAATAGGTAGGAGGATTAACTGTGTCAGGATTCAGTAATTGTCGCTCCTCACAGACTCTACTAAACAAAGCCTGTAGAAATCGGGACCACCCATTTCGGTTCTGTTTCATGACTATACTGGCCAAGCCATTTGGGCTGGGTGCTTGAGAGCCCTTAAGTTTCGTAATAAGAGATTTGATGGAATCAATAGAGAATATCAAAAGCCACTCATGAGCACTACGCATTGCCTTTGGTTGGATTACATAATTCCCTGCATTATCCCCCTAATAGAGTAGCCAGTCTTTTTCCTTTATAGGGTTTACAGATTGTCTCATTCTATCCCTTTCGCACGGGATAGAATTTACCATATCAACTACTCTTTTTGCTTTGTAGTGCGCCAATCATATCTTGCCATTGAATGTTTCTGGCTGAGGTACGCCTATGTTTTAGCCATCCTCGATATTCAGCTTTTATTATTTTGAATTGATATCTTTTCTCACTCTGCGAGCTTCCTCCACTATGAAGTTTTCTTAGTATACTTCTCATTATCCCTTTGGCCTCTCATATTACTATATCAAATATGTTAGCATGTTTTCAATTATAAACACATTTTCTCTCCTGTCTCTTCCAGCTTTAGAGGCCAAATCTTTCACCCAGCTTTCTATTTCATTTCGGTTTGCCATGGCCAGCCATCCCTCATCTCGCACGTTTGCATTATTGAATAGTTAGTTTGCCGTGTTCTCAGTCCAACAAATCCAATTGCCTGCATGGTTAGCAAATGCACCACTACAGCAATTATAGTCCTTTTGTGAAAGGCCAGAGTCACTAGCAAGATGGTATGGTCACTGAAACTATTTGGTTCAATTTTGAATGTACTGGTATTTAGCATGCAGGCATTGTTACTGAAGAAGTAATCTAAGGTTTATCTGCCCTTGTTCGAACGCTAAGTGAACTTCCCCAGCACATCGCCCTCTGTTCTCCCATTCAACATGGTTAGATCCCCTGTTCTAAAAATGTGGACCTATTGATTTCCTTTGGGACTGCCCTCTTTTTGTGGCATGTTTTTATAACAAGGCTGTACAGTGGACTTTCTTTATCATCTATACATCTGGCATTTATGTCACTCCCACGCAAAATGATCTGCTCATCCCCCTGAACTGATCCTGTGGTCAATAGCTTATCCGGGGATTCCTGATCATCTTCAAGGTTGTTAATGTCCGGTGTTATGTACATGTTCACAATCACCAGTCTAAGTCCCTCTTCTACCCTCTGGAGGATTAACTCAATTCCCATCATAGGGCTACTTGTACGGGTAAGCACCCGGTGTCGAGCACCCAAGGTGTGGCTAATTCCCATCACAATCCCCCCGCAAGGCTTACCCCGGAGAACCCTTTTGCCCTTTACTTGGTATATCTTATAGCCCTCCACAACCAAGGGGGACTCTAACCATATCTCCTGCAAGAGGAAAATATCCACACTAGCAAGTAGCAGGGCAGCACCCTCCTTGCTCACAATATGTCCATTGCTTCTTGTGTTCCAGCTTGCGATAGTGCAACTTCAGAGGACCATGTGGTGCCGTTCTACATAAGAGTGGAGAACAGGCCTTCTAAGACCATCCAAGTTCATATCTGCTGGGTGATGCCGGGCACACTAGGGGCATTTACCGGCACCACAGCAGGTGTGCTTATTTTACTGGCCCATTTGTCCAGTGGGCCAGTTAGAGAGACTTATCTTCTGGTCCCATCCCCCTGCTCTTTGGTAAATATCTTCAGGCCCATATTATATCTCTCCAGGCTTTTATCTTTGTTTCTAGACAGTTTGGGTGATGGAGGAGGTATCTTCAGGGAATTTTACCTGTTTTATGGGGTTAGTCATAGCAACCTTCGTACCATTATCCTTTACTTCCTCTCTTTCCATCATTGACAATTTGTAGCATAATGCATCTAGTGCATCATCATCATTCTCAGCAAAGATAGTCAAAGAGTCAGTATTATTGTTTGTGGCAGGAGGAAAGGAGGCAGGACCTGCCAGCGTCATTTGTGTATCATGAGTCCTTTTAGCCAGGGGCATCTCAGGTTCTCTTATCTCATTCATAATCCTTTCCTCCCGAGTCGCATCTTGAGTGGTTATTGTGGCTTCTACGTATTAATCTAGGATAAAAGTTGTGATTTCTCCGTGAGGGTTTTTAGCTGTAGTTGATCCGCTGCCATGTCGGAACAAAGTCTATGTAGATTTTCAATTTTAGATAGCATTGTGCCATTTTCTGCAGTATCATTTCAACATCTAAGTCCATATCATGACCTTGCGGAAGGCTCGAGGTAGTATCTTCGAGATTGCTAACATCATTAGTTTCTGACCTATTTATCAGGTCTACCATATTGGGGCTATTAGATAGAGTAGTTATTAGTAGGATTTTCATTCAGGAACAGGTGTGGCCCCAAGGAATTTCGCTTGAACGACCTAGACGTTTTTAATAATGAACCATTGTTGTCAATAGATGAAATTGGTCTCAGTGTATGTTTGTCAAATTCTTCACACACAGCAGAGTCTAGGTTTTCACAGGGAAATGTCCCTATACTGAATGCTGACTTCTGCGCCTCCACTCTGTTAAACTCAGCTGCGGGCCGTAGAGCAAGCTGAGCATTCAGCAAAAAGTAAGAGGGAAGTGAAATTCTTCTGTTCACCACTTCATAATAGCCTGTGAGTAAGGGTTGGTCATGGCTCGAGCTCTATCCAGTAAGCTAGAATATCAGAGTTCGGGAGGATATCTCGCGCTCACACCAATAAGTTTTTTATGAAACCTATTATCACTGTTACTAAAATTCCTCAGGATAGGTTCAAAAAAGTCTTCAAGTTACACAATGCTCGTCAATTCAATATAATTTAATTTATCTTCCAAGGTAAAGAACAGCCGACACGTGTTTCGACCCTTGGTCGTTATCAAGGCTGTACAGATTATTACATTCATTCAATATAACGAAAAAAGGAATAGAAAAGAGAAAATTCAAAAACCATACCATATGGTGCCAACATGTCAGGTCAGGTTATGGGAAAATTCACGCCATAGTCAAGAAATAAGATGAATATTCAAAGAGAAATAAACATAAAACAATAATTTAGTTTTTCCTTACAAAAAATATGTGTGTTCAACATAACATCCAGTTATCAACTGTTTTCACAATAAAACTCAACCCCAATATATTGGTTACACAGATTACCGATTATCACCCTGTGACACCATTCCAACATGACCAGAGAATATGTGACTCATGATGTGCATATGGGAACTGAACATAATGCAATATTATTATATTATATATTTTCTTGTTCAAAAATAAATTTAAATGGCATGAAGGATTTATTGACCGATGAGTATTTTTAACTATGGAAATGATTAATATGGGGATCTATAGTTAACCCTATGAAGCATAGTACAATAAACATATTTCTTATAGGTGAAAGCCATTTTTGGACCTAAAACATTTCGAATATAAAGACTATTGGAACAATTGGTATTCTAAGAACATAGATTTTCAGGTTGGTGAACATTCTAAATTTCAATCTATGCTATAATATGGGATAAAACGTTTATGTAATCCATACCATTAAATTTAATTTAAAGGGTCTACAACATAGGGATGGAAGATATTACTAAATGACATAGAGAGGGTAAGTTTCAATTCTATTTTCTAATGTTGCATCTTGAATATTCACATATTCTCTGGTCATGTTGGAATGGTGTCACAGGGTGATAATCGGTAAACTGTGTAACCAATATATTGGGGTTGAGTTTTATTGTGAAAACAGTTGATAACTGGATGTTATGTTGAACACACATATTTTTTGTAAGGAAAAACTAAATTATTGTTTTATGTTTATTTCTCTTTGAATATTCATCTTATTTCTTGACTATGGCGTGAATTTTCCCATAACCTGACCTGACATGTTGGCACCATATGGTATGGTTTTTGAATTTTCTCTTTTCTATTCCTTTTTTCGTTATATTGAATGAATGTAATAATCTGTACAGCCTTGATAACGACCAAGGGTCGAAACACGTGTCGGCTGTTCTTTACCTTGGAAGATAAATTAAATTATATTGAATTGACGAGCATTGTGTAACTTGAAGACTTTTTTGAACCTATCCTGAGGAATTTTAGTAACAGTGATAATAGGTTTCATAAAAAACTTATTGGTGTGAGCGCTAGATATCCTCCCGAACTCTGATATTCTTGTTTACTTTGTACAAACTTTGTGGGAAGTTTGAGGGAGTGATATCACTTGCTGCCGACCCCATCTTTCTTATATATATTTTTTTTTGAAGTACGAGAGTGGAAAATAGCGCACGCAATTTGATAGCGATCCCACTACATTTGGTATTTTTCTATCCAGTAAGCTGTTGACTTTTCTTTGTTCCCTTCCCATAGTTGGAGGGTGATGAACTATTTCTCAAAAGAGCTGTCCGGTTGCAAGTGGGTTTATCTGAGTTTTTTATCTCACTGCGCAGACCCGGTCGGCACTGCTTTAAAGTTTTCACCGTTGTACGGTGGTGGCCCATAGTGTAACGAGCCGGAGGAAAGGTAGGGCATAAAAAATTTAAATAAGCGGGTATAGAAAGAAGGGGAGAGGGTCAAGGAAAAAGAAAAATAAGCAAACGCAGGAAGAGGAGAGGTGAATGGAAATAGAAAGCGAAGAATTAAATGTGAGGGGAGGTTGATAGGCACTAAGGCCTGCAGTCGCCTCCCTGAATAGATCATCTGGATTATGTTTGCCGGTGATGTTATATGCCAAGGGTGCAGGTCAAAGTCAACTGCATGCATCCTCCTTCTCTCCCATTGAATGAGGGGGTTCAAAGGCTCAAAGCGCCCGCAGTCACCTCCCTCTACCAGGACTTTGTAGTGGCTTACAACTTTCAGGGCTCCATTTGGCTGGGTAACTTAGGACCCTATTGGCGCTATTCCTCACTTCAAGCAAATGGGCGGCCTATCAACAGACTGCCACTAGGCACTTCAACTCCTTATTGCATGGAGGGGTTTGCCCGGTCCTGCATGGACTGCAGATATTGCCTCTCTGCCGCCTCTCCGTGCTGCTCAGCCATGCCATGCCTCCAGTAAAGACTGTAGAAGCACAGCATGACCTGCAGAGACTGTCACACTGCTGCCTCTCTGCGCCACCCTGCAGTGTAGGTGAGGTTTTAAACAGCTGTCATGCCTCCAGCAAAGATTGTAGAAAGACAAAGCACAGCGTGACCTGCAGAGACTACTTCTCTGCGCTTCTCCGCAGACACATGGTTTTCATACAAAAGGGGGTCAAGCAGGGAAAAACTTGTTGCCACCAACGTAGCCGGTCCTCATCAGCCAACACAGCTACGGAGAGAGGAGGAGGTGATGGGAGTCTCCCAGACCCCTGTCACAGGGTACTCCTATGCATTACAATTTAAGATGGTGTATAAGTGCCCAAGATTACTGCCACTATTCACAACCTTATTTGTGACCAATCACCATGCACGCTATCAAAGTTAATTTAGTGGAGGAAGAGTGCAAGCTGAATACAGGCAGGCAGAGGGTACTAGTGGTGATGGAAAAACCAGTGCACTCT
Organism: Ambystoma mexicanum; assembly: GCF_040938575.1. NCBI lineage: Eukaryota > Metazoa > Chordata > Amphibia > Caudata > Ambystomatidae > Ambystoma > Ambystoma mexicanum. Next base: position 1,054,009,498 of record NC_090922.1, on the reverse strand, counting down.
CCTCACCATAGAGGTTCTTCCCATGTGATGTGCCTCTGGATTACTGTGCCTAGTTCAAAGGGACCAACAAAGGAGGGCGCTGTCCTGCAGGCACTAAGCACAAATTAGATGGGCACAGGGAGGTATTTAGTAGGAGGTGAGACCATGGTGAGTAATGTAACAATCTCATCACACCGCTAAGACCCCTCCCACCTTACCACCAACAGCACTTGGAGCCTGGAGGCCTCCACTCTCCCGGGCCTCTTTTTCAGCACGTTTCTTACTTATCCTCTGGGTCATCCTGATATGTGTAAAATCCTGCAAGCACTAGCCCGTGGTGATCTCTGCACTACATAGGCCCCAAGGGAACTGTGTGTGGAACCTCCGTTTGCAGTGCACAGGTAACAGCACACTTCACCTAGGACGCCAGTCCCATCAATGAGCTGGAGGAAAAGACCTTGTGGAGTCCATGCAATGTCTGTTGGCCTTCACTGGCTCCTCCTCGTATTGCACTACAAAGATCATCAAGCCGCACCAGCCACTACCCAATAGCACACACTGGCCGCTTCCAACAACCAATGCAATAGACAACTACAAAAGCCCAAAACACTACGATACATGAGTAGGTGTTATAGGTTGGAAAAATCTGCATGCTAAATTAATTAAAAAATCACAGCCTCCCTGCAAGGCTCAATACGATCCTAGTAAAAACAGTCAAAAGATACATCAGCAATATATTATTCCTTTCAGCAGATAGACATAGGGAACACCAAGCATAAATAAGAGGCGTTTGGAAAGGCTGACACTAACGCTCCTGGAAAAAATAAGAAAAGTAACAAATCTTAAAAATGCCTATCATATTTGGCTATCACAAAATGCCACACTGGACTAACAGAAGAACTGGTACCTTTTGTTGGGAATACAAAAGAACAACAATGGCATCACATTCTAATCACTAATTACAATGCATGCTAGCACACCATCTCAATCCATAGGCCATAGCAACAACTCGACGACAGCCGTTTCAGGGTTATTTTGAATCAATCATTGAATGTAAGCTCTGGGATTACCAAGTCTCTATCGAAAACATAATTAATTAAATCATAGAACTGAAACTTCAAGAGTAACAGTCCACAAACTGCTGTGTAATTATCTGTAATACAAATATACCTGTGATTTGATCTGTTTACCATCAAAGGCAGGCCATATATTCCTGAAATCTGCCTTTTGAATCTGACAGAGTTTAGTAAAACACATAGAGATATGCATATTCACATATGTGACTTCAAATCTATAGGCTTTGACAGCCTTTACTTTCAGCGCGATAAACCAGTATAAAACCTTTTAAATTGCATTTAGCATTGATAAAGTAACACACAATTTACTGCAAGTGTCATTAGAGGGCGCTGACCTAGAGACAGAAAAGCTATGTAAGATTTTAAATACTTAAAATACATGCATTTCTGTGTGAAAAACACAGATTTTGAAGAAATATAAAAGAATTAATTTCTATCTTGCATTTGCATACAAATCATTTTGTCAAAGTATTGCTTCATGCTCTGCCAAAAGGAGTTTGCACAGACCCTGTTTTTTCTCTTACTTTATTATGAAAACAAAGAGAAAAGAATACAATAATTTAAAATACGGCAAGTATTTTAGCTAAATACAACATGATATTTAGAAGAGATTTATTACACCACTTGTTATTATTGGCGCACCACGGCAAGTACCAGCAAGTACCAGCAAGTACTGTCAGCTGCACGGCGGGTCCTGCTGCTTTTGCTGCCTTTTGACAGACTCTCTTCGCCTGCCTGCTCCATTGGATTCACCAACGGTTGTGCTTCGGGTACATAAACCCTTTATCATCGGATGCACACAGACTTATAATACGGACTTATAATTTGTCCATAATTGCTAATTTTGTTAATTTCCTTATCTTTAGCCACGCCCCTAACACTTCATGCCTTCAAAAACAACCGGCCGCGCGCTCCAGCGCACGCGCACCACCGCAAGTACCAGCAAGTACTGTCGGCTGTCTGCTGTGCCGCGGTGTTGCGAGTTGCTGTAGCACATTGCCTCCTCTAACCCAATTTACCACTGATTGTTCTCAACTTAATGACCCCCCAGAAGCCTCGTAGTCCTCTGTGTGAGATTCTCAATTGAGATAGTGCCTTCTTGGAAGTCGCGTAGCGACTCACTCTTCATAGGGTTCTTGCTTTATACTCCCGACGCCCAAATAACCAACTGACACATGGCCCGCCTGGATGTGTTGCGTTGAGGATAAATAAATCGTGGCATATCCACAACCCCAAGAACTGAAGAGTCAAGTAAGGATCTCACTCACATCGCGTTCCTCACAAGTCAAATCTCTGTGCACTCAGCTAACAGTGCTATGTCCAACATGTTCAGGCTAACCACTGGAATGCCCCTGCCCCCCACATGCTATGCCCCGCGCCTTTCTGTACACTTACGCCCGGGCCTTCAACTTTCCATACCGGCTGGCGGCTCATCGTCTCATGGCACTGTGACCGTGCTCGAGGATCCTCCAGCTTTGATCCCTCCTTCAGAGGAGATTGCAAAGCCCTCTACAGTCTGTCCTGAAAAATCAAATGACTCCCCTTCTGAGATCTGCATGTCCGACAAAACCATGCAAGAGTGTTATGAGACCTACCACCCTGCCTTCGATGAGCGAGCCTTTTTCACCTCGTGCCTTGCTACGCATTCTCTACTCATTCCAGCTCATGAATCAAATCCTTACCACCCCCCTCTCTATTCAGAGGTAGTGGGTAGGTCAAATCACAGAGCTTACACCGCTGCCTCTGACAAAGCTGATTCGAATGTGGCAATGGCAAGAAACGATAACAAAAAAAAATGAAAAAAACCCAATTCCGAACCACCCCTATAATGAACCAATAGCACACTCAACACAACATCCCCCATCGGCAAATTGTGCCGCTCCCTTCTTATCAACCAGAAAGGTCACTCTGAACGACCTCGCTGACTCAAGGCTCTCCAATTCTCCGGAAATGTTTCCAACCGACTGCCCTAACGACATTATTTCCTCTCCGGAGTCTGATTCATCATGCAACACTGAAGTCCCATCATTTGCCAAACCCACCCCACGTCCATCTTTTGGCTTCCCTTCATTTCCCAACCTTACTATAGAACCGGCTATAAACACTTCGATGTTGGCACTCACAAAACTTTTTGAACTCGTAGACTCCTGTGTAGGTTCTCAGGAGCTCTTGCTAAACAACTTAATTAGCAAAATTGATTGGATGGCAATAAACTTCCCAGCATTTGTGAAAACTGAGTTAAGCACTCTAAGTACAATATCTTCCTCTGAGAGAGACATTACACCTGCCGAGGAGCTCAATAGGAGTGTGACCCAAATTCCAACTCCCCAGATCCCTGACCCTCCGGAAACATCTCTGGTACCGGTGGTGGACCTATGTCCTGAGTCTGAATCATCCCCCTCTCCTCCACCAGTCCATAGTCCAATCTATGAGATATTCAATCGCTGCTCACAAAATAGGAGAAGAAAACATAAAAAACACAACAAATCATCATTACTCCAAAGTCCGAACAACATCGCAGACCCGATATTGGAAAAACCGCAAAAAAAAAAAAAGAATCAACCTTTGACTAAAAAAAACAAACTATCGGCTTCTAAAGCTAAAAAGTTTGTAGAAAATATTTTACTACCGCCTGAACAGAAAGCATAGCCTAGCGAGGCTGTGGCCCAAGCGATCCTTGGTCTGCCTTCCAAAGAGCCCACTTTGAATCCTGAGCTGCCCTCTGATGGTGTGATGTCTCTCGCAGGTAAGAAGCTTGTCTCTATATTTTCGTGTACTGTGCCTGCATTACCACTATGTGAAGCAGAATCCTCACACAAGGTCAATACAAATGATGACTTAATGAATATATCAGTTTATCCAAACAACATATCTCTCATGGAAACGGTACACCAAAGTCTTCATCATGACGGAGTCAGATCTCAACTTCGAGATCCAATGTTCTGCATTGTATTAGACCATGATGCAAATCCTTTCATGACCCTTGAACAAAAAAGAAGAAAATTGGTGAGGAGAGCCCCTTTTCCTAAAGACTCTCCTGTGAGAGACCAAGAGCGTATAGCCCCGAATAATGCTTCTTCCTTCCCCACCACTGAAACCACAAATGTAGACGACCCTACCAGTGCACACTTTCCTGCTGATCAGTCCGACTTAAACCCCCATCATGTGGCTGCCTCCCAAGAAGCTGACTGGCTACCCAGAGCTCTATCAAACGAAACTCTCAGGCTTACCATGATTGACAGATTATTTGAAGATCCCTTTCGAAACAGGACTACTATACTTACAATATTTCACTCCCTACCCCAGTTAAAACACATTAACTCAGAGGACATTGACGGTGTATCCTATCCCATACCAGCTCACCAAGACATTGTTGATGTCAAAATTCGATCTTTAATTGTAAAAAACCACGTCTGGGACCAACGCCAATTACTTCTTGAAAAAGGCCTCCTCCTTGAACCTATTGCTCCGCCGGCTCCGGACCTCCAGAACTTACCAAGCCCAAAAAAACAAACCCCCCTTCAATTCACCTCAAACTCATCATGTACCAACTGCAATCCAACTACTAAATCCCAACCTCCACCACAACAATACAAATGGGGATGGGTTTTCTCTGCCAGAGCCTTAGAGAATAATAATCACTAGCAAGCTAGGGACCCTCTTCACCAACTCACCCTCATATCTTGGAATACCCGCGGGTTTTCCCACTTACTGAACTCCAAATCTCTATTACTTAACAACTACGATGTTATTCTGTTACAAGAGACATGGATGTCCAGCACTCCTCTTTGGCCGGATCACCAACTTGTAGCAATTAACGCCTCTAAACCAGCTAAGGGGAGACCTGCTGCAGGTCTGCTTATAGCAGTAAGAACTGACTCTCAACTAACCATATCTGCATGGAAAAGTTCATATCCTGGCATCCAACCAGCCTTAATTATGACTGAGAATAAAAAACATCCTTTCTACCTAAGACTGCGGTTATTAACATATATTGGAATCCAGTCTCTGCTGATGCTCCACAATTCGCTGACAAAGTCGAGCTTATCCTTGACCAAATTCTTCTCGAACCTGACATAACTAATACAATAATCGCTGGCGATTTTAACATGAATCTCTTACAGTCCTTTGAAAAACTAAACAATACTAGACCAAGGATATGGCTATCTCTAATGAAAATCAGAAATTTTACATTACTAAATGGCACATTCCCTATGGATGTGCCCCCGAGACCAACTTGGAAACGAGGCAATTTTCAATAAACTCTAGACTATGTTTTCATTTCCAACAACTCAATGAAAACAATAAATAACTTTCAAATCCTTGAAACCTCCGCGAGCGATCACAACTTGGTAGTAACCTCTTGGAGTCCTTATCCTAAATTAAACAATGAGTACTATAAAGTCCCGCTTGCAATTAATAATGCAAGGACAAGACTCCGGTGGACCTCACCTCGCATATATTACCTAACACAACTCTTGCATCAACAACAAGATCAGTCGGCCCATACCCACTACAACGATTTAATTCAAATTATTCACGAATCGAGCAATAAATATACCAAGCCGACCTTTAAACATAAATACAAATGGAACCCTGATATAAGTGCCCTCAAAGCAAAACTAAGATCTGTCTTAAGATCATTCTCGGCTCTAAATAATACACCAGCAAAACAATAAATATAGAAATCAAATTAAGCAAATAATAGCGTCTACAAAGCAACACAACACAGAAACTAAGCTAAAAGCAATTGTATCCAAAAAAGCTGGCGAAATATGGGAACTAATAAACAGATCAGATAAAACAGCTGAAAAATCCATCCTAATAAACTGCATCGACCAAAGGATCTGGGTAAAACATTATGGAAACCTTCTATTCAAACCACAAGAAGTTAACTCTGCTACAAATTAAAGTAGTTTTGGTAACAAAACACTGGCTTTTGATCTCCTGGATATAATCACTATAATTAAAAAACTAAATAATTAACGTGCCCCCGGCCCTGACATGATAACAAATGCTATTTTAAAAGAAAACCCAGAAGCATGTGCTGAGGTTTTATTCTTAATTTTTAAAAATATCATAACCCAAAACAAATTTCCACCATCATGGCAAACAGCAATTATAATCCCCATTTTTAAATCGGGCGATAGAACTTCCCCTTCTAACTACCGCCCTATAGCTCTTTTAGATGTGCCAGGGAATATTTTAGCAAGACTGGTAGTCCGTGACTTTACAAATTGGCTCTGCGAACAGGATCTAATGGATCACTATCAATCTGGCTTTCTACCATGCATAGGTACATCACTAAATTTAATCACTATTGCCATATTGAAAGCTGAAGCCATTTGTTTAAAACAACCCATCTATCTTGCCCTAGTCGACTTCAAACAAGCCTTCGACTCTATTTCTCGCACCCTGCTATGGGAGAAAGTTGGTAATGCCAACTGCCCGACACATATTCTTGATTTAATTTTATTGTTCTACTCGAACACGAGTGTAAGAGTAAAACTTACCACTGACGGACTCCTGTCTGATACAATAAGAACAAATACAGGTCTAAAACAGGGATGTCCGTTCGCCTCAATCTTTTTTAACTTTTATATCAGTGATTTTTTTAAAGAAATGTTGACCGTCCGGTTGTTCTCACCACAGATAGGTTCCTTAACAATTCCCTACATACTATATGCAGATGATATGGTCCTCTTTGACAAAACACCCATAGGACTTCAGAGGAAACTAGGTGCGTTATCAAAATATGCAGAAACAAACAAACTTGAAATCAATATCAAAAAAACTAAAATTTTAACTGTTCAAACATCTCCCAAAATATCCAAAATCAAATTCAAGTGGTACATTTCTAACTGTCCACTCGAGATAACATACCAGTATAAATATCTAGGAATTAACATCAATGCAAGTATATCCGACACTCCATACAAAGATGAAATCTCTAACAGAATGAAACTCTTGGAAATTCAAGCTAAAGCTTTACAAAGAAAGTATGGTTGGTTTTCCTTAATACCTGCTTGTATGTTTCACTTACAGAAAGCAGTTCCTATTATAACATATGGAAGTCACACCAAGATTATGAATAAACAAATAAACTGGGACTACATTGAAGGTATATACTGGAAAACATTACAGCCAGTCCCGCAGAGTTTCCCAATAACCATACTTAGATATGAACTTGGGCTGTCTTCTTTAGCCGTGGCAGTCTCATGGGCAATGTAAGCACTTTACCGGAAAGCCCTGCTTACTCAAGATAATGCCAAAAATGTATTTCAGGCAATAAGAAACTGGATGAATTCCTCAAACGATAACTCGATCTCTCCATGGGTTGAGGAATGTAAAAAAACTCTTGATAGAGCTGACATTTCTCTCAATGGAATTGTCAGAAATCTTCATTAAATAAAAAAAAGATGCTCTTTAGAACCAACTGATTTTGAGAAGAGAAGAATTGTTGAATTGAGAAACTGTAAATTATTTGATGCTTAGAGAAGAATGCTTTAATGCTATATAACTATAATCATCTAAACATAGTTTTATTGATGGTTCCCTATATTTCTATTATTTGAATTGTATGATAGTGTTTCACTTTATAATATTTGAAATGAATTATCTTAGTTGTTTTGTTTTCTTATAATTTTAAAAGTGTAAAAAGTGATAACACTAATTAAAAATAAAATAAAAATAAAAATACATCTCTATACCCCTCTCTCCCTGCCTTTTTCTATGTCTCTCTCTTTTCCATGCTGTTTCTCTCTCTCTCTTTCTCTCTGTCTCCAGTCATCTCTCCTGTTATGTCTTTCTCTCCGTCTCTCCATCTCTCTGCCTCTCACTATATCTCTCTCACATACTCTCTCTCTTCTCTAAATCTCTTTCTCATCCCTTCTGTCTCAAACCCCTTCTCCCTATTTATTGCTTTCTATGGGCCTCATTACAAGTGAGGTGGTAAGGGGCTAATGGCGCCGGTTAGGGTGCCGGCACCGTTAACCCCATACCGCCTCATTACGAGGTCCCCTTGCGGGACCCGCTCGGGATGTCTGGTCAGACCAGACGTCCTTTGCGGGTCCCACGAGGGGACCAGCATGCTAACAACGGGCCCGTCATTAATGGGCTCATTGTTAGCATTCTCCCCATTCCCATTGAGCCCAATGGGGGCTCAAATGGAAATGGGGAAGGTCTGGGTCCGGGTTCCCTGAATGGGGATATACCGGGCCCTCCAAAGTCGGAATGGAGGGCAACACCAGAAAACCAGCACAACAACCCAGTGTCCCCCTAAACCCAGGGACTGAGCAATAAAAAACCTCCCCAAAAGAACATAACTGGAAAACCTGGAACAGAGTCCAGAATATGAACATGAACACTTGCCCTCCTGGAATACCATCTATACTTTGCACCAAACCTGCATGGAAACACCAGATGGAGCTTAGCACTTTACCTATGACTTTACACTTTGCAAACACCCCCATTTGGGGAAGACACGGCCAGATTGTCCAGGCAAGTGATCCAATCCTGGATTAGAGAGAGTAGATAAACAGGAAGTTGGAAGTGTGGGTTACTCAGGTGAGGTCAGAGGTTGGTGGTGGGGGATGGCCAAGAGACCATCAGGGAGGGAGACTGAGAGGCAGACTTTGGAGGAACGTGAATTGCTGGCTAGAGAGTGTAATTTTTGCTCTGGTGTGAGTGTGTGTTTGTGTGGCGAGTGTGAAGAAAGATTAGTGTAAGGAGTGGATGTAAAGTGGATGTTAATGAGTGAAAGGAGGGTGCTTGAGTAGTTTTGGTGGAGTAGTAGTGTGGGGATTGGAGTAGTATTGTGGAGTTAGCAGTAGTAATCTGTAGGTGATAGTAGTACTGTGGAGGAGGGAGTGATAGTGCAGAGGAGAGAGCAGTTGTATGGAGGGGGTTTAGAAGTATGCAGGAGAGAGCACTCGTTTGGAGGAGGGACTAGTAGTACCTAGGAGGGAGTAGTAGTATGGAACCGCTGGATGGATTTAAACCAAACTTGTGCAAGGAGTGGTAGCATGGTCCAAGAAGTGTGAGTTTGCAAATTTGGTGTTAATCTAGCTAGAGTATTTTTTTTTTTTTAATTTTAGAAAGAATAGGTAGAAACAAATAGTAATATCTTTGTCTGGTCCATGGAATCACTTCCTGATTCATTGTCTGCTGAAACCTGAAAATATTTTGAAACAGCCAACACGTTGGGTTTGTAATCAATGCAGTTTGTTTGTGGACACCTCGGTAGGAAAAAAGGGATTTAGACTTAGTTTGGTCATGAAAGAGTGTCTGTGGTGGTTAGGCGTGGATAGGAAGGAATGAAATATACAGGTTTGTGGCCAAAAAAAGACTTTATGTTTAAGTGTTTGCATTCTCAATTTGATCGTAGCTGACATCAGAATACATCCGAGGTCCACTTCACTGTCCACAGACACCACTGCATTAAATATGGTGGGAGTCTGATGCCATACTATTCAAATATTATTAATAGGGGCAATGGGGTAAATCATATTGGTTTATTTAGTACTTATAAGAGGTCATGGAAAGTTTACACATTATGCTGGAAATAGCAAAGTTCTAGCACTAATACCTATACAGCATATGTGTGTAGTACACTGTTTTTGGGTCATGTAACAAAATCTGAGTTGGATTAAAAAACATATTTCAGTGTGAGTGTTAGTAGATTGTTCATAATAATCACTTTACTTGTTTTATACTATATTTAAAATAGTTGGATACCTGATAGTGTATTCTAAATGCTATTTAAGAAATATATATTGTAAGTATAAGTCAAACTTGTTGTTTAATGCCACATTTTGTTAGTTTCTCTGTTTTGTGTCGGGCATCAGGTTTTAAAGTAGTTAGATATCCATTGACGTATTCTAATCTATCATTATTACAAATATAAACGTGTAGAATAATGTAGTGATTTTATTTTGGTATATGGAATATTAAGTAGGCATATTGTAGGTTTGCAGATAACCTTGGTTTTAGTGTAAAGGAAGTTGTGTTACATTCAAACCAACCACTTCTTTATTTGATTTATGTGGTATAGTGTCCTGAAGTGTTACATTATGCTACTGTGGTGAATGTTTTTTGACAAGAGAGACTTGTGCATGTGTGAAGTTGGTGAGTTTACAGTTAGTTTATGTTCCATCTGTGTTGTATCATAAAAGCATAAATATAGCATAATGGTCATGTTTATCTACTCGTATTGTTGAAAGATTGTATGAAATGCAACATGAGCACACCATGAGCCTCATTACAACCCAGGCGGTAAGTTCCCTACTTTACCACCAAGGTGTAAACTCTGTTTACACCATGGTGGATGGCGGATTTACCGCCCCATTCCAAGGTGAGTGGGGCGGTAAATCCCCATTCCCCATTTACCCTTCCCCATTCCCATTTTTTCCCCATAGGGCATAATGGGAGTGGGGAAGGTGCTAATTACAGCACTGTAAATTACGGTGCCGTAATTAGCACCATGGTCCCTTAGCGCCATGGATTTTAACGCCTGCAAAAAGCAGGCGTTAAAATCACCATGGCACTAAGGGACCTTGTAATCAGGCGTTAAGGGTCAGTGCTGTTTACGGCGCCGTTAACCCCTTAACGCCTGACTCGTAATGAGGCCCCATGACAGGATTTTCAGTTTGAAAAAGTTGTTGAACTGGTACTGTATTACAGTTTTGGATAGATACATAAAAAATTGCTAATTGGGAGCATGGTCTTGTGAAAAATAGTTGCAGTGACTGCATGCAAGTTCCCACATGCAAGTCATTGGAATAATACATTGATTTCTACATTTGCATAGCAATACACTCCAGTTATGATCTGAAATGTAAAGCAGCAGAAACTGTGGTCAATGTGAAGTGTGTGTTGTTTTTTAATGGGGATTATGGTGAGGACTGATGTAGTTTTATTTTCTATTGGTCTGTTTGAAGGTTTTCTTGTTTTCAGGTACAGGGTACATATTCAAGTGTGGAATGTACAATGTACATAGTCTATTATATTCAAGGATTGAAGGGAAGTCTGCTTTGACTTTGTTTCCATTGAAGTTTGGGAAAAAAATTGACCTGTGAGTGCATGGTCGATGGTTAGACCGTGTGACTTGTGAATTGTTAGAGCATATCCGAAAGAGAGACAGAGTGGTTCTCTGGGCTCATACATAGCTTTAACAAGAAGGAAACATGCTGTAGTGGGGGAATTGTTTGGTTTGTTCCACTTTATCAAACTTAATGAGAACAAATTGGATAATACTTTCACTTAAATATGCTTGTAATCCAACCACTGCTTGTAAGTCCCCATTGCTGTATTAAATACACTCTGATCTACATCAAGATTGTGTCTTAGTTTTGCTCTGCAGTTTAGGCAGAGAGTTCATACTTATTCCAATCCAACTGTGCTGATACAGATTTGTCTAGGATATATAGGCATGCCATGGTTTGTGGACACATAGGGAGTGTCATGCCATGGATGTCTAATTTGACTATGTAACTGATGTGCACTATGGGTTGCCTTTTTTGAGCACTGTGCCATTAACTAGGGAACATTTTGCAGGCATGATATTAAACTCACACATTACTGATGTAGCTGTGTTATTTGTTCCATTACTCCAGGGCTTAATGTGTTTTGTTCACATAGTTAATTTACCAGTCTACTTTTTAAGGATGTTTTGCATGTATAGTACATTCACCAATTCTTGTACCCTTTAGAAATTGAGCATACATGGGGATTGCTGACTGACACATACTTTGTTCAATTTCTCTGTACTGAAAGTGATGTGATAGATTATTGTTTCTTAAACTGCTGAGGGTATTATGGTATTCTTTGTAACCTAGCGTTTTGAATATGAGCTGTCCTTTGACTGGTGCTATGTGTTCGTCGAAACAGTTTTTCATAACCATTCTTAAGGACTTCTTGCATTCTAAGGTGGATTAAAGCAATCATTAGATTACAAACCATGCCTGCTTTATCTATTAGAAGAACTTCCATTTGAAGTAGAATTGAGTAGACTTCAAAGAGCAGATGTTTGAAATTATTACAATTGCATGATTTCTTTTCATGGTTTAATCCATGTTCAATTTCTTCGGTGACTTTTTTATAATTTAATTGTTATACTAGCATGATATATCTTGTTCAGATTGCTTTCATTGAAACATGGTGTTTTTAACTTCAGTCATTGCAATTTCTTAATTTTAAATAAGTGGTTTTCCAAGTGGTTCTTTGCTACCTGGGGCCAGATCACAGGAACATTGCACTAGCACAAGTGCACATTTGCACAGTATTAGCACTAGGCCAAACATTTCCCCAGTGCATAAACATTGGGGCCATATTAGAAAACCTTTGACCCATGTTAAGTGTAATTTGCATGGTATTAGTACTAGGGCAAATGTTGCTTTGCCCTGTTGCAGACATTCATTCAAAGTATTTATTTTGTGCACTTTGGCAATTTTTGCTCTAGTGCTAATACCATCCAAAATTGCACTGGACATGGTGCACTTTTTCTAACATGTCCCCAACATTTATTGCACTAGGGCATTCTTTTCTCTAGTGGTAATACAGTGCAAGATTGCACTTGACTCAGTACAAAGTTGTGTAATCTGGCCCCTGGAAGACATGGTTGACTTCCTATGGGGTTTCTTTACTCCTTCAACTTTAAATGTACAACAGTCACCTATTCTTCAACTTTTCTTCAAGATTTGATTAGAGGTAGTAGGACCATGTAATACAATACTTTGTGGTCTGTAGATTTAAAGGATAGTTGTCATTGTAATTTTCATATTTATAGCATGCTTAATACCCAGAGGTTTATTTTTTTGTTTTCTTTTGTTTAACACTTTATTTATATTTGCACACAGGTTATACACATACATTTGCGACAATCTTTTCAGTAGTCTTACAATTTACACCAAATGGCTTCCTTCTATTGTCTGGCATTCACGTTCTGCTAATTCTGTCAAGTATTTTCTATACCTTGCCTATATGTAGAGGTTTCTAAGCGCGGATCCGGGGATCGAACATGTGTTGCTGCGCATTGTCTTGCTTCCAAGGCAGGTGTGTTGCCCCCGAGCTAATACAGGTAATTAAACTGCATTTTGAAAGTAGTATCAGACTTCCTTTACAATTTAATACTGAATGTTGCCGGCAGCTTTGTTTGGTATAACATCATTTTTCTATGTGTAGATGAGTGCTATTTCTTATAAAAACGCATTTTCCAAAGCAGGATTTCTGCTTGAATAGTATGTCGCAATGTGATTATTTATTTCGACGTCTTGGCTGTTGGGAGTTTCTGTGGCTAGATATTCAATGGGCCTCATTACGACACTTGCGGTAGCCATGCCATTATTAAGGCCACGGCTGCTGTCGGTAATTTTTTTTACCGGCGCCCAGAAAAGGGCAATAACCGGGTCATGCTGATCTTTGCAGACCCAGTAATTGCCCTTTTCTGAGCACCACTAACAATGATTCCCCATTCCCATTGAGCCCCATAGGGCTCAATGGGAATGGGAAGGATGGCAACAATGGCCCCGTTAATTACGGGGCCGTTACTGCCATCTGGTACTGCTCGTGGGTGCCGCTCTGTACGCCTGGTCTGACTAGGCGTTCCAGAGCGGCACCCGCGAGTATACTCAGAATGTTGCGGCGAGGTAACAATGGCGCTGGTAGGAATACCGGCGCAGTTGTTGCCTTACCGCAACATTTGTAATGAGGCCCAATGTCTTGATATGATATTAGTATTTTTTTCTCAATGACACTGAACAAATGTTCAAACAATGAATATTGTCAAATTACCCATAAAAGGCTGTGCCTGTTAAATACTACAGCTTTGTGTGATCCACATTCTCTATGTGAGAACATTTTGATACCAAAGCTAAACAGTTTTTGTAAAAGGGATATTTTAGATGACATGTTATCCAAGAGGTTGTTGAGATGGAAATGAACCTATCCCACTCCCCTAGGTGCTTTCTGGTAAGGCAATCAACATATTAGGTGATGTATCATACAAGGGGGGAGCAATCCGCACTAGGAGGCAACATGTAGAGGCACTGTAGCGCCGAGAAGTAGATGCGTGGCACTAGAAAACACATAGCACATGACTTCATTTTGTATTAGGCCTAAAAGGAATAAGTTGAAGACTTGCGCTGTTCACATTCTCTGCTCACTAGGCCCAATCTCTGTAACAAAGAATGAATCCGCAGAGCCCCGTTCCCATGGAAGTTCACTTCCTCCTTGTCCCTCCAGTGTTGCGAATAACCCCCTCTAACCCCTAACCAGCGAGTCCGAAGCCAGTCCCACACCACTGACCTGACAACCCCACCTTTGCATTCCCCAATGTGTGCACGATACCCCTGGCCCAACACAAATCAAGTGTCTGCAGAAGATCTAAGCATGCACGGCTGCATTCTTCCAAGCATGAAAACATATCTCTTTTAACACGAGGTACAGCGAGGGATACATTAAAGCTCAAAACCCTGGTGGAGACCTTAAGTGCAGGAACTGTGGTATCACTATGCCCTGAATGTGTGGGTCAGCATGACTGTATTTTATCCTCCCTTCACCCTGGCACCACTTCCAGTGCCTCCCAGGTGCCTGCCACAATGATATAATAACCATGCTAAGCATGTTCAGTATAGATTGAAACAATGTAATAATGTGTGCCCCGACCTTCACTGCGAGGATGAGCCCAGCTGACTCACGTGGATCCAGACCGATGGGAAACAACTAACCAATTACAGTCTGGCATCCCCTATGGAGCAGACTTATGTGTAGGGTGCCTCCAATCAGTGGCACCCATTAGTACTGTATATACTGACGATTGTTGGGTTTTTAAGCCCCTGTTTGTAGAAGGGAGAGCCAGAGCGCTCTCGAAGCAGAAGAGTCCTTTGCTGGTAATTGTATTCTGTACCATTAAACCTTGTTATCCTTGCAACACTATCTCCTGGTGTATTGCCCTACCGGGTTGTCTTTATGCTGGAGTTTGTGTAAAAAGGGACTTGCCTTCAAAGTCTCTTGGATCCGATTTCACAGTGTTAGCGAGATAGGATGTGATACATCTTGCAACTGCAGTTGAAGTTTCTGCAATGTATTGAATGTCTATGTTAGCATTCAACATGAATGCAATGAAACACACTCACTCCACACACTGACCCCATTAATATAACCACACATGATATACACGCTCACCCCTTGACATACTCTCACCCTATTATATTGACAATAGACAACATACACACTCACCCCATTATCATAACCACAAACAACATATGTAGTCATCCCCACTGCGTACACATTAAAAAACATATGACACACAGCATGCACACTCATCCCCACATGTATGCTTTCCAAAATATACTTAGCCAGCATTAGAAGAACAAAACACATCATATGCACTAAATCCCACTGTGTACTGTGACAAATTCTTGGATGTTGTCACTACTCCTGGAGGGGGGGCTCCTGCCCATGATGCCAGAGACATAAGGCCACTACCCGATAGCTCCCTTAGGGGTGGTACTCAGTGGGAGGATCTCATGGGGAGAGACTCCCCCTCTAGGGACAAGGACAACCTTCTAAGAGAAATGTGGTATGCCAACCCTTTATCACCTCCACCCACATCCTACCCATTCTCCTATCCCTTCACCCAACCCTCTGCAGTTCACACTTCCATTTGCTTCTGTAGCATTAATAACCCACGAATAACTAGGACGTGGAAGAGTAGGGATGACTTTAGAAAGATTTCCCGGGAAGGTACTGGGAGGAGGAGAACATGCAGAGCAATGAAGAGTCCTCAAGAGAATGTACATACACATTCTAGTTGTTTTTCTAGATTCAAAATAAAAACAGACAAAGGATTTACCAAAGATTCTAGCCTTCCCTGGAAGAACCGCCAGTGTGATGGCGGTATGGTGTGTGGCGAGGAAGCAGATTGGTCTGCAGAGGAGCAAGCCGAGAGGTCCGAAGATGGTCCAAGTATGAAAGACAGCACAACAAGCTGCCGGTCAGACGCTCCAGGTGTTCCTGAAGCATGGGAGGTGCGAAGAAGAAAAGTTGCACAACCGGGAAGAAGTCAAAGACTGTGGTGGAGCTGTTGCAGGACAGCAGATGTCCACGGAAATTACACGAACCCCACGGCTGTTGTCCAACACCCAGGAGAAACCAGAACCCTTGTGGACCGCGCACAAAGGTATGCAGGTTGCAAAGGTGTTGGGGATCCA
Organism: Ambystoma mexicanum; assembly: GCF_040938575.1. Classification (NCBI taxonomy): domain Eukaryota; kingdom Metazoa; phylum Chordata; class Amphibia; order Caudata; family Ambystomatidae; genus Ambystoma; species Ambystoma mexicanum. The sequence goes on along the minus strand of NC_090922.1, from coordinate 1,053,993,234 downwards.
AGAGGGTGGTCACAGATGCTGGGACTGGCATGGAAGTCCAGGAAGCACTGGAAGCAGAGAAAGCCAGAAAGGGTCTTCCTCATCACAGTATTAGCAAGACAAGTGAAGAATAAGATAAAAGGGGCAGAAGCCCACCCAACCGAGACTATCAGGACCATACTTGGCAGGTTAGTGAACCAAATTAGTCCACACCAGGGGAAGGGAGTAATTTCCCCTGACATTATGAACTGCCTGAGAAAGGGCAGGGGAAGGGAGTCATTCTCTATGCATTGTGAACTGTGATAAGAAGCCTGAGAAAGAGGCCAGGGGAAGGGAGCCATTCCCCTTCCATTGGATGCTTACCCAAGCCTGAGAATAGGGCAGGGGAAAAATACATTCCCCCTGCTATTGTGAACTATAAAGTAAGCCTGCGAAAATGTCAGGTGAAAGGAGACATTTCCCCTGATGTTAAAAAATGTAAATTAAACCTGAGAAAAGGCCAGGGGAAGGAAGATATTGCCCCTGGTGTTGTGAACTGTGAAGGTAAAAGCTGTGCAAGTGTCAGAACAAAGCAAAGGAAAGTCAGGGGAAGGGAGACATCCCCCTGGAATTGCGAAAACACTGAGAACAAGCTACCTGTTGAAGGGAGACATTCTCCAGGATCCCAATATTAAAGAAACAACTATGGGCAATAAGGAATGTTGATGTTTAAACTTGAACTTTAGCTTTTGAGTTTGAACTGAGAACTTTACTGCTTTACAATCTAGGACATTGTTTGTGCCTTGGAAAGGGATTGAGACCTGGGGAAGGGAAACATTCCTTCAGGTAAAGATCCCACCAATGAATTGAAGCTATGAGCAGTTGTCCAGAAGAAGGGAGTCATTCTTCTGGACCAAGAAGATTCATTACTTCCTCTGTTTAGTTATAATTGAAAGGGACAGAAGTAGTTTTTTGACACAGGGTGTTGGACTCTTGGAAGGTGGACTCTTGATTTACAAGACTGACCTCTTAGTATTTTAGTTGAGGTATCGAAACACCTCTTAGAGGTAGTGAGAGGTATGTTTTCTCATTATTTCTGGTGCAATGAAAGTTTATGTCAACAACCATGTCACCTGTGTGTCAGTCTCCTCTTCTACACTTTCACGGTACACATTACAAACATACAGTTGAAACGCCACAGCACACACATTCCAACATACACTCAAGCAAGTGAAAACATAATTCCAGGAACAATATTCAGCCAACATTAGCATAACCAAAAACAGCAGATGCACTTCCCCCTGTGTATGTTATGTTATGTTATTTTGCATTTATATAGCGCCTTATATACCATTGGTATGGTCTGAAGGCGCTGGTAGGTTGAACGCCCTTGGGAACTGAAATTCGAGTCAGTAGAAAGAGTAGAGAGTCCAAAGGTGCGTGTGCGCACCAGGTATGTGTGCAGCTGGTGCGGAATTCATGTAGTAGCTGCTTCATAGCGGTAGGTGTGGTGGCTGAGATCAGGAGTATGTGTTCGCTGTGGCAGGATTAATCCAGACAGAGTGTGGCTGCGTTAGGCCTGAGGAGAACTCCTGGTTGGGGGGTGTGTAACCAGCAGTGTTTACATAGCGTGATGGGGAGTGTGCGCAAGATGTTGATATGAGAACAGTTATACCGAATTGTGTCATAGTATCTCTGTGTTGTAGTTGAGTGGTGGTGTAAAGAGGAGAGTAAGCATGGGGTGTGGTATGATGGGGTGTATGCTCTTTCAAATGTTCCCTGCATTCCAAGGCAAATCACATACGTCACGCAGTTCTATGCACTTTTATTTGTTTCAGGTGTTCGAGATCAGGCATTTCACTCATCCGCTCTGTACACTCATCCGCGCTCCACACACACTCAACTCATCCGTGCTCCACACACATTCCACTCATCTGTGATCCACACACACTCCATTCATCTGCAATCCACACACACTCCACTCATCCGTGCTCCACACACACTCCACTCATTCGCGCTCCACACACACTCCACTCATCCCTCATCCGCGCTCCACACACACTCATCAGCACTCCACACACACTCATCCACGCTCCACGCACACTCATCCGCACTCCACGCACACTCATCCGCTCTGCACACTCATCTGCTCTGCACACTCATCCGCTCTGCACACTCATCCGGATTCCAACGTTCGTCTGGTCTATATGTTCGTCCGTTCTGTATAGTCATCAGTTCTATGCACTCCTGCCTTCTATTCGCTTCTCTGTATTCACGCACTCATCGGCTCTGCACGCTTGTCCGCTCTATACACCTAGCTGCTCTACACACTCATCCTATTTTGTATGTTCATCTATTCTGTATACTCATCCGATCTCCATATTCATTTGATCTATCTAGTCGTCTGTTCTTCCACTCATGCACTCTTCCACTCAGTGCATTCATCAGTTCTATACGCTTCATCCATTCTAACTGTTTCATCCACGCCATTCACTTCGTTCTTCCTCATTCAGTATGTACATTTCAGCAGTTTAGATCTCTTTATTTTCCCAATGATTTATTCATATTATCCACTTCACTGTTTTGATCAACTTTTCTTGTTTATTTCTGTTTGTCTTTCTAGTTTACATTCAAGTTTATTAGCTGTCAATTTCTCGCATCAGGTAGTTTGTTGGGTCGGTGTCATTGTGATGCTGTTAGTTTGGAAAACCGGTTGATTTTAGGGGAAGAGCTAGATTTCCAGTAGTTTGCGGAAGGACGCTAAATCCTCATTGTGATGCTGTTAGTTTGGAAAACCGGTTGATTGGCCACAGGGTTGGCGCCAGGGCTGAGAATGACGATCCGCCTAGCCTGACTGAGTTTGTCTTAGGAATTACTAGGAGGCCGGCTGAGCTTGATCTTAGGGTGCGATTGGGATGATATGATATGCATCATATCATACACTTAAGCAAGGAAATGCATGCTAGCACCCTGCATACAAATATCAAGCATACATTCAACACAGACAGCATGAAAATTCTAAGATACACTAAAGCAAAAAAATACATTGGGGGTAATTACGAGGTTGCTGGTCCGGAAACAACAGTACCTGCTCTGCGAGCGGAAGACTTTTCATAATAATAATGTATAATTTATTTAATTAGAGCAGGAAAACACAAGAATGAAAAGAAAGCTGTAAAAACAGAAAGAAAAACACTGCCAACATCCTCAAAAAAAGTACATAAAAGCACACATATAACTAGCCACCACTAGCCTCCAGGATGTTGCAATAGACATTCCCACTGACATTTCAATTATACAATTTCAACTATACCATCCATTGGCAATGTCACAGAAGAAGTTGTTGAAAATATATTTTTCAAAGAACAATGTACAACAGAAACAACAGCATGTATTGCACCGGATGTAGACACATCAACATTAATTGTGCAGGTTTTAATCTTACCATCAATATCTACAAGTCCTTAGCCATTTTTAAATCAAACCACAGGGATAGGAAGATGGGTAGGATGTGGGTGGAGGTGATAAAGGGTTGGCATACCACATTTCTCTTAGATGGTCGTCTTTGTACCTAGAGGGGGAGATCCTCCCACTGAGTGCCACACCTAAGGAAACTACTGGGTAGTGGCCTCACGTCCCTGGCATCATGGGCAGGAGCTCCCTCTCTGGGAGAATTGACAACATTCAAGAATTTGTCACAGTACACAGTGGGGGTTAGTGCATATGATGTGTGTTGTTCTAATGTTGTCTAAATGTTGGCGGAAAGGCACCTGCTCGCAGACCTTGACGGATGCACCGGCATTATTCCTGAATGGTGCTGGAGCATCCGACTTCCCCATTCCCATTGAGTCCAATGGGACTCAAATAGGGATGGGGAGCAATATTTTCCGGCGCCCAGCAATGAGAAATTACCGGGACCGCCTTGACTGTAATGCCCATCTAAGACCCCAGTGCCGAGAGCTGGAAAAAAAATGACTCTGGTGGCAAACGTGCCGTTTTTACCAGCACGGCCGGTGCCATACCCATAATGAGGCCCATTATTACAGGAACAATATTCAGCCAGCATTATCATAACCACACACTACATACACACCTACTCCCAATGCGTAGGGATCATAAGATACCCTTAAGCAAGGAAATACATAATTAAGGCAAGAAAAAACAACAATTTATTAACAAAAAACTGCATGCTATAGGAAAAAAAACAAAAAACAGCACATTACTGTAAAACATAACATAGGCCTTCAGGAATATTGGCTAAAATAAAACAATTATTTTCATTTGTCAAATGTACTCAATCAATCCAGAAAATATTGTCAATTTGACTCTTAATACAATTAAAAATAAAATGTAGGCCATGTTCAACTAAACATTTATGTACTTATCTATTTACAGTTCTGTGAGCTTGATTACATTTTCTATGATTTGCACTTCCCGACATCCACATTTTACGTTTTGCCAAACCTGAAAACGCAATTTGGAAATAATTCTACTATGCGCAGCAGATTAGTTTGAATGTTAAAACAAAATGTGGTTCCTCTTCTGCAGAAAGATCATTGCCACCAGCATGGATTCAAATAACATCAGCTGGCTTCACAATACTGTCACAATAAACTAAAGGTTTTTGAAGAATGTCTTGCTATTTGCTACCTCGATAAGCAAACAATCAGCAAACAGAAACACTCTGCCAAACTAACTTTACAACAAGCACATCTGCCCTTTGTGCTTTAGACCACCCCGAAACACGCACATTATTGAACCTGGTCTATTAACAATATTAAACACTACAATTGAAGATAGTGACCAGTGCGGGTGGAACGTGAGTACCCTTTACAAATTATGTTTTAATGATAATGTTAAACTTTTAATTTTGAAATATTACACTTTAAATAAACAATGTTTTACACATTTATTGCAGTACATTTCAAAATGCCAACAACAATATCTCCTCTAAAACCTTCAACAGAGCCCAGTTAGAAATTGATTTTTTATATAATCACCTTTTTACCAGTGAATGCAACTATTCGTTAAATGTTAACATTGCAAATAATTAAACCTACCCTTTTAGATACTCATTTTATAATTCAATATCATAATAAATATAAACAATAAATACAACATTAAACAGTAGCACAATATATGCTTCATATGCTGCATAGCTTCAAAAAGTGTGTACACAAAATTCAGTTATGTTTGTACTGTTAGGTAAAGATTAATACAGATATGGCCACTACCATACTGATAATTGTACTATATAGAAAATGTTAATATGACTGTAGGCACTAGCGTACTAAACAAAGCACTATATACAAAATGGTAATACAAATGTAAGCTTTTGAACCAGATGTCCTTACAATTATAACATACAGGACTAGTCAGCCATGTCTGTCATGCTAAAAAACAAAGAATGTACCCAGAAGGGTAGTGTTAATATGACTATACACAACATGTCAATACAAATGTAGGCACTAGCAAATTATTAAGATCACTATATGCAAAAGTGAATATGAATGTAGGCAACAGCGTACTATAAATGGTACTAGATAGAAAATGTAAGCAGAAGCATCTAATGTCCTTACTAATATAATATATAGGTGTGTAGAGTAAACATTTGGACAAGTCGATAAGCTCCATATTCTGCATAGCTTCAACAAGTGCATGCACAGAATTCAGTAATGTTTGTAATGCTAGCTAAAAGTTAATATTGATATAGCCACAACCTTACTGTTTAGTTTAGTTTATTCATTTATATAGTGCGCGCCAGACCCGGGGGTATCAGGGCGCAAACAGTACAGATAATGCGAGGCTTAGTTAACAGGTTAAATAGTTATGCAGAGAATATGGGAACAGTAAATACATTGTAGTACATAATATAGGCAAAGCAAGGTACAAAGGATATAATGTGTCCAAGTATTAGAAAATATAAAAAAATATACAGTGGTAGGGCCAGACTGTCGTACTGGCTAGAGGGCGTGTAAGATTTGTCAGTTAGCTGTCATGCGACTTGAGCCAGTTAATGTAGCTGAGTCTGAATTTAGGGTAAGATTGATATACCCTGATATGGTGTGGTAGGGAGTTCCATAGTTGGGCAGCTTTGACCTGGAAGCTGTTACCACCAACCTTGGATAGCCTAAATCTTGGAATAATGATGCAGTTAGTATTGGAGAGTCTTGTGGGTCTAGTGGAAGTTCTTCTTTGGACTCTGTTTATGAGGTAGCTGGGGCAGCATTGTCCAGTGCCTTATGTGTCAATGAGGCTGTTTTTAAGTGGTTCGTGTTAAGAGTGGAGAGCCAGTTGTTTTAGTGCCTTATTACTGAGATATGAGATCTTTTAGACACGCCTAGCGCCGCTCTAAGGGCATTGTTTTGAAGGATCAGGATTTTTTGGGTAATAGATTTGTTGGCACCAATGTATAATGCATTGCAATAGTCGAGCCTAGATAAAATCAATGCTCTTGCTAGGACAATGCAATTATTATCATAGAAAAAGGGTTTGCCTGTTCTAATCAGCTTACATGCGTAAGCTATGGTGGAGGCCAAGGTGTTAACTTGTTTAGTTAAGGAGAGGGTGGAGTCGAGGTAGAACCCAAGGGTTTTTACCTCCTTAGCTACCTTAATGAGATTACCATCATTAATGAATGATGCGTAATCGTGTCCTAGTTTTTTTTATGTTGGTATGTGTGCCAGGTGTGATGAGTTCCGTTTTTTCATCATTCAGGCATAGACCATGAGTAGCCATCCATGCCTGGATGATGAAATACACCCTGTTCACCAAGGACAAATCCTTTTCAAAATCCCCGGAAAGTGGGAGGACAATCTGGGTATCATCTGCATAGTTAGTGTAGGTGATACCAAGAAGATCCAGATCATCGAAGAGGGGCTTGGTAAATATGTTGTACAGAGTGGGGGAGACACAAGATCCCTGAGGGACACCGCGCGTAATAGGAATAGGGTCCGCTGCCGCAAAGGGCACAAAAACCCTCATAGTTCTGTCACTCAGGAAGGATTCAATCCATATTATTGCCTCTTTTGAAAAGTTGGCAGCCGTGTCTAAGTGTCTGCAAAGGACCCTGTGATCCACCAGGTCGAATGCAGCTGTGAGGTCTATTAGTAGGAGGAGGGCCGTTTTCCCTTTGTCTCTCAGCTCATCAACCTGTGCCTTCAAGTCAATAAGGGCGGTCTCTGTTCCGTGTTGGGGTCAGAAGCCTGATTGAGGTGCACCTAGGAGTTTATGAGATTCCAGAAATTTTTGGATCTGGAGATAAGCCACTTTATCAAGGATTTTGAGCAGAAAGGGTACCGTTGTGATGGGACAATAGTTGGTGGGTGTTAGAGGATCTAATTATTGTTTTTTTTGTAGTAGGAGCACCCATGATTGTTTGAGGTTGGATGGGACGGTGCCAGATGTAAATGATGCATTAATCAATTTAGTAATGAAAGGGGCAAATCTCTTGCAACATCTTTTACAAGCTGAGCAAGGCAGATGTCTCCCTGGCAGTTGGATGGCTTAAGTGAAAGAATTACTTTCTCAGCCTCATGGATAGAGATTTTGGTGAAATAGAAACGGGGGGTCAGGTTAGCTGAGGTATCCTTTGAGAGGATCTTGTGAGTGGTGTGGTTGGGTGGGTGGTTAAGGGATTGTTTTTTTATGATATTTTATTTTGAAGGGTGGTATCTTTATTCAAGAGGGCCTGCTGTGTGTCATAGCACCACGTTTTGTCCTTGGTGCAGATTTCAGGGGTGATGATAGGGGATTCCAGTTCTTTGAGGATAGAGAACAGTTCTTTAGTGCTAGAGTTAGCACTAGAGATGCGTTTGTTGTAGGAGTTGCGTTTTGCGAGGAAGATCTCTTTTTTGTATTGGGAGGAGATGTCTATGAGTTTTGTTTTATTAGCGGTGGTTGGGAGAAGTCTCCAAGTGGTTTCACAGCTCCTTTTTGAATGTCTGAGATCTTTGAGTTGGGGGGTGAACCATTTGTTCAAATGTGCTTTTGGCTTCCTGGGTCTGAGTTTAAGGGGTGCAATGCTGTCTAATGTGGTTAGCACAATTTTGTTATATTCCTTAACAAGTATACTTGGGTCAAGGTTGTCATCTAGCCAATTGAGGGTAGGCAGGATATGCTTTTACATACCTCAGAATGTGTGTTGTGTAGGACAATTTTAACACAGAGACCAATTAACAACAAATTTGCCAAGAGTAGCTCTGAGTTACTCCTTGCTCTTCTTTTTCCATTAGTATGTCACATCTAAGTTCGAGTTATTAACAGGACACTCTTTGAGAACCAGTCTCTTAGTGTTGAATGCATGGATTATTCTGTAGATCTCCCAGATGTCAATTTAAATTACTTTCCAGTATATGGTTAGCATTCTTAATGAATAAGGTATTTGGATATGAGATTTTAATCCCCACTGCACATGCTGTTCTAGGGAGTTGCCTGGGTGGATGCAGTAACTTAACGTGAGCCATGACAACATTGTCTTGCTTTCTGATTCATCTACACTTGGTGAACAAGCATTGTTTGATGTTTGAGGTTAGGTATTTTTTGCCCTAAATCAGTTAAATGTAGTAGTATATCTTCAGAAATAAATCAGTGTTTATGTATGAGTGTAATATATTATATTGAATTGCAGTCTTCCATTTATTTTTGGTCTATACATTCAGTGTGGAATACAACTATAATATTTCTTTTCTCTTCAATTAGGTCCACCACCATCATGTCTACTATGCACTGCAGCCAATTGTATTCTTTGATCCATATGTGTTGTGTTTTATTGTTTTCCCTCATTATTTATTTAAATATGTATTTAATGATTATTGTTTTTCCTTTTTCTCTATTCCTTTGGAACATTTACAAATATTAGTGACTCTGAAGGTTTATTACTCTTGCTGCAAGAAGCAGAGAGGAGTACTGAGCGTACTATACACCTACAAAGTCAGTGGTTTAGAATAAGACTCCAAAGTAATGAGAGACATATATGGGAGATCAGAAGGCTACCCAAGGTCAGCATGGTTGACAGGGATCCAAAGGTGATCTCAGAGGTTAGCAAGAACAAATTAGCTGCAGGAAGGAAGGTAGAATGTAAGAACATGTGTTCCTATGGATGATGTCATGTATGTAATGGATATTTCAACATTCTTAGCTAATTAGTGCTACCCATGACTGGGAATATCCTATGAAGACAGGTCATGAGACACACCTGTTCGCACAAGCCCGGAGGGTGTGTTCACAGAATTTGGGATGGTAGGATGTCTGGAAAACAGTGTAAATAAGTGGCATGGTGGAAAGGCCAGCATAGAGGATTCTGAAGGCAATAGAGATGGTAAGCAAACAAAAAAACTAACAGCAGTAGAAATTGAGGGCATATGTGGGGCAGTGGCTGGTAATCCAAGCACTATGACAAAGTACAATGCATAAGCTAGAGGATAGGATTGGGGAGATGGTGAGAACCATGGACTGCAACCATCTCTATGAGTAAGGTCCAAAGAATACATATTGCAACTTACCCAGGATTCCCAGCCCCCTTCTACTGTCATATGCACAACCCAGCATAGTATTATGTGGGTCTGTAAAAACCTAGGCGGAGATCCATGCAGTCCGTGGAGTGACCACCATGGGTGTCTATGGACCAGTCAATAGAAATAGGAGGAAAACTGGTTCATTTAAAGACAAAGGTGCAAAAGTGATATTGCCACAGTTAATCACAGGCCCCACTCACTCACATTTGCAGGGTTATGTATCAGAAAGCAAGTGTCTTCCCATCTGTGAATGATACACTATTACTCACAAGTATTGGTGACAAAAAGGGTCTATGGAATGAATCCAAGATGATTGATGTAGATACAATAATGTTAGCTAGCAGAGGCAGGGCAAGGAACACTGAAACACTTACCTGATCTCTGTGCTGACTCAGTGGATTCCTCACATCACCCACCAGGTTTTCCCTGACGAGTTGAAGTGGATCGGCCAGGAGTGAACCCTGAGTTTGTGATAGTGGTATACGTGCTCCCTTTTAGTGGCTGGCTTCTGTGAAGGCATCATGAAGCAAGACACAGACAACAGGTTCAAAGTTCAACACAAAATGGTTTATTAAATCAAATTTCAGGATGATAGACGGCCTAACTTGCTAAGGTGGGATTTCCCTACCTGACCAAAACTAAGGACAGTCTGAGTCAAAGAGTTTAACTTAAAAATCTGTCTGTGTCCAAAACCTATCCTAGACCTCACAAATAAAGCAAAACAACGTGCAGGGATGTCAGTAACTAAAGAAATAGTGTTGAACCCAAAATCTGAGATTCTCCCATCTCTTAGTCTCCTCTTCAGCTCCCCTTCCCCAAGTTCAAGAAAGTTCCACAAAAGTCTCAAATTATCTTTCTCAAATTAAATGCAATGCAGTTCAGCCCAATCCTTGGGGTTCCCTTCCCCAAGTTCTAAGCAACACAGTTCAAAAGAAAAGGGTCTTCAGGCTCCATCCACAAGACAGCATTTGTAGTTCCTCAGGTCTCAATGCAATTGCAACTGATATTTGTTTCAGTCTTCCAAAGTTCAACACAAATGCAGGTCTACATGATGCTCCTTCTGGTTTGCATCACCATCTTACTTGTAGTACTCCTCCTTGATATATTTCATAATGTATTTGTCTTTCACACTAGAGGGCTCCCTGGTCAAGGTGCAGTTATCAGACCACAGGGTCCATCTATCACAGGTTGCTCAACCAGGAAACTTAGGCTCTTCATCCCACACAGGTTCTTCTGCATTTACCCCTGTGCCAAATTCAGCTTCACTGGGTTCTCCTTTGTCGGCCACTTTACTCTATATGTAGGTGCAGACTCTCCTGGCTTGTTTATTTGCTTGTTTGTTTGTTTGTTTGTTTGTTTATTTATTTATAGCGTGCGCCAGACCCAAAGGTATCCGGGCGCGTGTGCAAGAAAACTTTAAGCTTACAAGTTACAGTTACACATTCCAAGTAGATACAGGATACATTGACAACAAGATAATGATTACCCTACAAGTTTGTACACGGAGTTATATACAGAGTTATATACACAGGTATTTGCACACAGAGGTATTTGTACACAGAGGTGTATACACAGTATACATTGAAAGTTAAAAAGCAAGGTGGGGTAAGCGGGGGGGATGAGCATGTGAGTATGCGTTCAGCTACAGATTAACAGATGGGTAAAACATAAGTAATCCTGGTGTCGGTTAATATTATTATTTTTTTACACTTGTATTTTTGTTGGAGAGGCAAATAGCACACACATACATCAGAGCAGCCAATGGATTTGATACATATATAAATGAGAAACAGTAGTATAAAAAAGGCAATGATAAAACAAAGGTGGGGAATGATGCACCCCGGAGTATCACAACACTTCAACTCTCTAATGAGAGGACTGGGAGGAATTGTCCACAGTGGAGGGCTAACCCATGCTATGCAGGTAGCTATTGAAGGCAGTCCAAATGTTTTTGGGACGGGAGTGATCAGGGGTCATATTAAGGAACTCTTCTTCACAATTACGGGACCAGGTGAGTAGGTTTAACCATTTCTGGAATGAGGGGGGGAAGAGCTCTTCCAGTTCTGTAAAACACATTTCTTAGCCACTATGCAGCTCACATTCAGGAATTTGGCCATGCTTTTAACCCCCTCTGCCCGCCACACCCCAAACAGGACTCCCATCGGGTCCGGGTCAACAACAGTTCCTATTTCAGATAGTGTTTCCAGGCTCTTACTCCAGAATTCGGCCAGCTTCGGGCACTCCTAGAACATGTGTAAATGGTCTGCGCCCTCTGCACCACAATAAGGGCAGGACGGTGGATTGGTGCGAGCAAACCTTGAAATTCTGTGTGGGGTATTATACAGCCTGTTTAATAACTTGTACTGTATGGTTCGGTAGCGGAGGTTTAGGGAGACTCTGTTGGTGTGTGAGCATATCTTTGCCCACAGATGGTCAGTGATCTCCAACTACAGCTCGGCTGTCCAGTCGTCCCGGGCCCTGGAGGGCTGAGATGGGGCACCAACCAGCAAAAGTCTGTACAATGAAGAGACCACCCGACGGGCCCCGCCCGAATTAGCGATGTAGGCAATCCCAGGAGAGTCAGGGGATTCGTTGGGGAAGTCAGGCCAGGCAATTCGGAAAGCTGCACGGAGTGTATAGTACTGCAGTAGTTCAAGTGCTGAACCAGAGTGGCCCGGCCTCCACGAACTGCCCATCTGGGTAGAAATGCGTTAAGGCAAGGTCTCCCAGTGTCGCGCCAGGGCCGTGTCGTGTGTGGGTTCCAGGCCGGGAAATCCCCAGGCGATCCAGTACCGCAGCAGGTCAGGGGCAGTGAACCCCCCTCTATCGTACGGAAGTGTCATGTCAGACCATTTTTTTGTACAGCACCAGAGTGCCATAAGAACTGAGCGCACAGCTTGTGTAGTCTTGTAAAGTATTTATTTCCAGGCCAAATAGGTACATTGCTGAATACGTACAGCAGCTTGGGGAGCGGTATCATCTTAATAAGTGAGAGTCTCCTGGCAAGTGATAGTGGGAGGGAGCGCCAACGCATCATTTTGATTTCAGCCTCCTTTGCCGCGGCCTGGTAGTTGTCTGTTAACAGTGTATCTTTGGTCAGGGAAACGTGGACTCCCAAGTACTTAATCCCGTCAAGGGACCAGCGGAGCAGGTACTCAGTGGCCGGTTGGGGAGTGTAGCTGGTGAGGGGGAAGAGCTCAGATTTGGTGTAGTTTATTGTGAATCCGGAGTGTGTGTCGATGCGGGTGATGTCACATAGAATTGGATCAAGGCGGATAGCAGCGTCTCTGATGAACAATAGCTCGTCATCCGCGTAGAGTGAAATAATTTAAGGAGTGCCTTGCAGCCGTATCCCTTTGCGTGAGTGGCGAGCCCTTACGTGGTCAGCCATTGGTTCTATTGCCAGGACAAAAAGGAATGGGGAGAATGGCCAGCCCTGCCGGGTGCCTCTAAAGAGTGGGATAAGGCCCGACATCTGGGAGTTGACTCACACTCTGGCCACTGGGGAAGTATATAATAACTTGATGTACCCCAACATGTTAGGCCCAATGCCCATAGTTTCCAGTACCAGCCAAATGTACTTCCAGGACACCATATCGAATGCCTTCTGGGCATCAAGTGTGACTGCAACTGCGTTTGTGCCCTGATCTATTCGCGACAGGACGTTGAGCAGCCTTTTAATGTTATGGGATGTGAATCTCCCCGGTACGAAGTCTGACTGGTCGTCATGGACCATATAGGTCATAACTGGAAGAAAGCAATTGGCAATTACTTTGGCGAAGATTTTGGTGTCGAGATTCATTAGGGAGAGGGGCCTATATGAACCGCACTCATCACCGGGTTTACCAGGTTTGAGTAGGGCCCTTATGACGGCCTCGCGTAGTGTTGAGGTAAAGGTCCCTTGGCGGAGCGACTCGTGCCATACTTGAAGTAGTTTGGGGGCCAGTATAGCTACGTGCTCCTGGTAGAATCCTGCCATAAGCCCGTCGGGGCATGGCGCCTTGCCCTTAGGGAGACTAGATATGGTTTCAACTATTTCGTCTAGTAAGCGTAACGCTCACCTGGTATCCACGGGGACGTCACTCAGCCTGTTCTGACCTCTTATGACCTCGAACCCTTCCCTGGAGTCTACTCGACTGGAGACTGGGCCTTGTTTTCTTGGAAAGTGTGCTCTCCATCCTGCTTTCAGCGCAGGGGCGCATTGATTGATGCGGGCACGTTGCTGCCTAGTTACTTCACTGGCAAGAGTCCGACAGGTAAGTATCATGAGTTTTTTTAACAGTTCTCTAACTTCGTTCCTTTCCTTCCTTAGATGATGGCCGGCATTCGGGGATGGCGACGTGCTGCTGAGATGAGTAGCGCTGAAGGTGAGTGAAAGCGCGATGCGAGATGCGACCCTTTTCCTATTTGTATTGAACTGAATCCTTTTTCTGTGTCTTTTAGGTGCCGCGACATTTTCAGTGTGGATGCCGGTTATGAAGAAGAAATGCAGTGAGTAAGCTCAGTATGCAGCACCTCTAGATGTTTCCACGCTAAGCTGGAGTGTCTTTTCCCTCTTGCAGATGGATATGAAGTTCCGGAGACAGAGTTCCCTCAGAGCGGCTGGGATTCTGGTAAGCGTTTGAAGCTCGTACAGTCTTTAAAAATAAGCGAAGATTTGCTGAATGCTTACTAATGCCTTTTTGCTGTTCTTTTCCCTTTTCCTTAGGAAGCGGCGTGCCCGGATGGGATTGACACCGTCGAAGATGCCCGCAAAACAGAAGAAGCAATGAATGATGGGAAGAAGCACCGCAAGGTAAGGCTGTTCCTAACGGTGTTCTTGTTCTTGCAGGAGCTGAGCGCAGAAGAAAGATGCAGGCCTACTGGAAACCGATCCGAACACGGTGAGTGTCACGCGGCAGGTGCAGAAAACACAAATCATGTTTCTCAGCCTGGGCGTGGCTTAAATAGTCTCTGGGTATCCCAGGTGTCTCTGGGCTGAACCACACCCAAAGGACTAGACTGCACATGCAGTTCTCGGAATCTAAATATGTGGGGGCATCCATCTTGTCCCCATCAATGCACTTCAAGTCCAATCTCCAATGTTATCCTATGGGAGTGAGTGAGTCTGGTGCCACAAGCGCCAAGTCTGACTCCAAGTGGGTCTTTGGAGGGATAGAGAGGCCCTTGAGGGCCATGTAGGTGATCGTGGCCTGGCTCCAGCCTGACATCTTCGAGGGCTGTGGACATGAGGGGCAGGAATCATGACAGTAGGATTGGGGAATCCAGTTGGTCTCTGGTTGTGGGAGAGATACAAGTCGTGGGTATCTGCTTGAGGAGTTCTCTCATATGGGATTCACTGTGTTCAGGGGGTTGAGGGTATAATTCGGTGTAGAAGTCCGTAAAGACCTCTAAGATCTGCTGGTCGGACAATTGCACTGTACCCCAACCGTCCTTGACACAAGTGATCAGTGTTTGGCCCCACTCTCACCTTGTCAAAGCGACCAGTGTTTTGCCGGGTCTATCACCCTCTCCATACTTCCGCGCAGCTTGTGGGTGGCTAAAGTATTGGACTTCCCTAGTAGCATGTTCATTAAATAGTTGGAGCTCTTCGCTAATTTGGGAGAGGGTAGCAGGGTCAGCTGATGTCGGGTGTGCCCGCTCTAGTTCGCGTAGTCTGGCTTCGGAGCGGCCAAGGGCTGCTCTTATAGTTTTGAGGACTCCCGCCTCCCTAGATATGGACATTCCTCGGATAAAGGCTTTGAAAGCATCCCAACGGACACTCAAGGTGGTGGACTGGGGTGTATTATGCTCGAAGTAGGACTGGATGTCGGCAAGGATGTCCGCCTTGAATACTACATCCTGCAGAGCGGCAGACTTGAATCGCCATGTGTTGATGGTAGGGGCAGGCATCCCAAGTTCCAGGGACATCAAAATCGGTGCATGGTCCCATAGCGTGCGGGCAAGTATTTGTGTGTTCACCACTCTGCCCAGCATGCCGCTTGACAGTAGGAACGTGTCAATTCTGGAGGAGCTATCGTGTACTGCGGAGTAGTGAGTGTATTCATGTATTTGTGGATGTAATGCCCTCCATACATCTCGAATATCAAGCATTGTGCTGTGTGCTAGTAGTTTACGTGCCGCACCAGACAGTGGTTTGGTAGCTGTGCCTGTTCTGTCCAGCGCCGGATCCAATATGAAATTCATACCCTCCCCAGATAATCTGCACCCACACATAGCCCAGCAATATGGATACCACATGGTCTACAAAGTCGGTAGAGTCTATATTGGGGCCATAAGTGTTCACCAACAGATATTCTCTGTTGGCTATTGCACAATGTAATATGATGTATCTTCCCTCCGGGTCAATGTAGCTCCTGTGGAGTGCAAACTTGAGTGATTTGTGAATCATTGTCACAACCCCTCTGGCACATGTGGAGTATGGGGTGGAATATCTGTTGGATCCCCAAGATGGTGCCATACACTTAGTCAAAGGGCCTGTGGAGTGTGTTTCCTGCAAAAGTAATATTTTGCAGCCATGTCTATTAGTGTAGGCCGTGATCTTACAAGCCTTAGTATAGTTACACAAGCCCAGAATGTTCCAGGACAATATTGTTGTAGGCATTCTAGGTATCTAGGGAACATCCCAGCACCGTTGTCGTCGAGCACTTTTGAAGCGGGATCCACCCCCTTTTGGGCCCCCCGATGTCTTGTGGTCTGCCAGTCCACTTCTGCCTTTTTCAATAACATTACCCAACCCAAACCCACCCTCCTCCCACACCGCCCCTTCCGGGCAGGAAGTGTGCCCCGGCACCCCTCCCTACAAACCCAAAATCCCCCATGATAGAGGGGTCTGCGAGCAAGACCCAACGTGGGTCCAGCTCGCTGATGGCCCAACCGGGGCCACATCAAACTTCAATCGAACCAAAGCAAACATTGCAAACGCAGTGGGGTGCGCTGTTGCTGTGTGGTGGACCTTAGGCAAAATGCAAATGACATGGATTATCAAGCGGTACAATAAGCAATGGGATGCATAGTTGTCACACATTACCCACACCACCTAGCTTAGAAAGGGGGCAGAGGACCCTCAACATGACTAGTAAGTACCCTGGGGTATGGGAGCATTTCAATGAACACACAAGCATGTATAAGCGAGTGTCAAAAGATAAACAGAGCCCGGTGAGGGACAGTTAATGGCCTCAGGTGAGGCGTCTACAGTTGTGATTGTTCTCAAGTGACAAATACATACTCATGGTTGAATCAGTAAGATGTCGTTACCATCAGCACATCAGAGAATAAACAATATTGACCAAACTATACCAGTTCTAGGTGACTGAGGCTCAGTCATCGACCACGGGGACCCCATTTGAGTTAGGGAGTGGTATCTGAGACTCTATAAATTTCACAGCTTCGTCTGGGACGGTGAAAAAGTACAGTCACAGTCACAGTCAAGGTGATCTTGAGCCGTGCCGGGAAAAGAATTGCATAAGGGACGTTACACTCCCGTAACAACTTTTTGACTCCAAGGAACTGGCGCCTCTCTTGTTGTACCCCAACAGAAAAATTGGGGAATATAGGGATGGTATCTGAGTCCAGGCGCAGGTCACCCTTCTCGCGGGACAATTGAAGAATAAGGTCCCGATCTCTGTAGTTGAGAATTCTAGCGATGATAGGCCTGGGAAAGTCTCCTGGTTTGGGGCACGGTGATAGTGCCCGGTGGGCTCGCTCGACCGTGAAATATGGGGAAAGGGCAGGGTCACCCAGTAGCTCTTTAAGTACATTCTCCACAGCCATTTCCATGCACCCCGTAAGGGCATTTTCAGGGACTCCAACAATACAAAGATTGTTCCTGCGCGAGCGGGACTCAAGGTCATCACACTTCGCCTTCACCATTTTCATGTCTCGAGTTAGTGTGGCCACAGTGTCTTGCAAGGTGTGCAGCTCATCTTCATTTGCCCCAATTCGATTTTCCACCTCAGTGATCCTAGTGCCTGCCTGATCAACTTGAGGGATGCAACGTTGGCATTGATATCGTCCAATTTTTCATGAAAAGAGGCAGCATTTTTGGCCATAGATTGCATAATCGCAGTGAGGTCGGGGGTCGGTGCCCTGGAGGGGGGTCAGGCTCAGGGTCCTCCTCGGCGGATGTCGCAGATTCAGAGTTCGCTCGCGGGGTGGTCCTTGCAAATTTGTCCATGGCGCCCACCTTACCAGTCCCTCTGGATCTGTTAGGCATTACAATACGGTTGGGGTGCCAAGCGAATCAGGCCCCGGGCAGCACAAGGAGCGGGAGCGCAGCATCAAGTCCCGGGCCCTGGTGGAAGGAACAGGGATAGCCAGTGGCTCAGCAACTATACTCGGGGTCAAGCAAGGAAGGGACAGCAATGTGGAGTCGATGGGGGCAGTTGTTCATGCAAACTCCTAGTTTAGGGATGTCTGGGCACTGGGGGGCCACGTCGTCAAGCCGCCAAGGCGATGTTAGGCACAATGTGAGGCGCCGGGCAACTGATGTGCCAACAAGGTGAGGTTAAGAAGGAGATGTTGATGTGGACACTATAGCCAATGGCATAGAACGGAGGTGGACCCCACAGATCCGCAGCCACAGTCAGGCTTAGGTTTTTACATGATCCTGGGGCCAAGTCAAGCAGGGGGAGCGGTGTGGTGCCCTCCAAGGATATGGGTGGTAGCAAGAGGATTGTAGACAGGGCTAGGGAGCGGGTTGTGCCCTCGGCGGGACCCGCAGATAGAAATATCTGGGTCTGCAGCCCAGTCCAAACAGTGAGGGCCCCCGCCGCATCAGGAAGGTGCCCGCGCCGGGCATCAGCGCATAGATGACAAATGGGGGGAGACCAGCCTCCCCCCAGCTCCTCAACTGCCCCGCGGGCGATGCCTCCAGCCCATGGGGTGCGCCGTTGGGCCTTGAGGCCATCAGTGTCCAGAAGCGGGGCCCCCAGGCGGTGCGGCCGGCAGGCGCAGGGGGCCCCCCACAGTAGCCGCTAATCACCACACGGCCTGTCCAGCCAGGCCAGGCCGGGGAGCCACAGCGCGATGAGAAGGGGCAGCCACAGGCAACAGCAGACGTAGCCCCGGTGAGGCGCAGTCAGTCGGCCAGGAATCTGCAACATTCGGGGGGGGAAAAGGGTGAGCAGCCGCAGCTGCCCGCAGGAGTCGGATGTTGGAGGAAGGCGGGCCCAAGCGAAGCGGGCCCGCGGCACGCGATGCAGCCTCCCGCAGAGGCGATACCTAGCTGGGCCTCCGGCAATGCCGGGGTTGGAGCGCACTGCCAGGCCCAAAACCACGGTACAGAGCAGCAGGTCCTCCAGAGGCTGATTTCGGCTGGAATTTCACTGGCACAGACAATATGGGCAGTGGTCTGGGCGAGTATCAGGCGATTGGAGCAGCTCAGACCGCTGATGTAAGCAGATTTGGGTCCAGGCTCCATGGAGCTCTGCGGCTAGGCAGCCATCTTGGGCTGCTCAACAGCACCACCCCCCCTGGTGTCGGTTAGTTATAGGTCGTTTTCTTTGAGCCATTTAATACAGTTAAGTATGAAGTGTTGATAGGATTGGTCAGATCTTAAAGAGGATGGCAGGGAGTTCCACAACTAGGCTGCTTTGACAGGGAAGCTGTTGCCTCCGGCAGTGCTCAGTTTAAATGGGGGCACGACTAGCTGGTTGGTATATTCTTCTCTGGTGGTTCTATTGGAGGTTCTTCTTTTGAACCTTTCTGTTAGGTATTTGGGGGCTAAATCGTTAATACTTTTGAATGTTAGTGATACTGTTTTAAGTTTAATTTTGTCTGCTGTAGAGAGCCAATTAGATTGTCTTCTGATACCTGAGATATGCTCTCTTCTTGGGATTCCTAAGGCGGCTCTGAGGGCAATGTTCTGCAAGGTTTGGATTTTTTGCAGTGTGTGTTTATTAGACCCTATGTATAATGCGTTACAATAGTCCAATATGGATAATACCAGTGCTCTTGATAGGGTGAGGCAGCTGGTAGTGGACAGGTATGGTTTTGCTGCTCTAATCAACTTACAGGTGTATGTGGTGCTAGAGGCCATCGCACTCACCTGCTTTGTTAGAGAGAGGCAAGAGTCGAGGTAAAAACCTAATGTTTTTACCTCTTTTGCTACTTTAATGGTGTTGCCATCTATAACAAATGATGAATATTCATCGTTCAGTCTTTTGCTGTTTAGTCAGGATGGACGGGTCCAGAGTTTGCTTTTTAAGGGGGGGGAGGACCCATGATTGTTTGAGGTTGTCTGGTATCGTGCCTGATGCAAAGGAAGCATTAATGAGTTTAGAAATAAATGGGGATAGGTCTCCGGCCGCATCTTTTATCAGTTCGGCTGGGCATATGTCGCCTCGACAGTTGGTAGGTTTGAGCGAGTATATTATCTTTTCAATCTCTAAAATAGTTACTTTGGTGAAGTTGAATTTTTGTTCTGGTTTGGTAGAAGTAGGTGGTTTACCTCTTTGGTTGAAGGAGGAATATTTTGTTTCTTTTTCTCAATTTTAGTTTGGAGTGTAGCTATTTGGTCGTTTAGCGCTTTTTGGATGTTGGAGCACCACGTTTTATTTTTGTCGCAGTTGTCCGGAGTAGGGATGGGGTTTTCAAGTTGCTTTAGTATAATGAATAGCTCTTTGAGTCCAGATTTAGCCTGCAGTATTCTGTTGTTGAAGTACTCTTTTTTAGCTCTCCTTATTTCATTTTTGTAAATCTTAGAGGCGGTGATGAGAGCTGCTTTATTAGTCTCAGATGGAGTTAGTTGCCAGGCGGATTCACCTTTGCATTTTTAAATCCTTAGGGATTTGAGGTGAGGGGTGAACTAGGTGTTTAAGTGTGCTCTGGGCTTACTTTTTCTCATTTTCAAAGGGGCGATAGTGTCCAAGGCAATGGCAATGGTTGAGTTGAATTCATTCACTAGGGCTGAGGGGTTTAGTGATTCAGGTAGGGAGTTTAGAGTCGGGAGGATAAGTGGTAGCAGTTTGTCTGTGGTTATGTTTTTTTTATTTCTGGTTGGTAAGGGGGAGCTAGTATATTTTCCTTTGGTTGGGTAGTGTTTTCATTTATGAGGAAGGTTATTAGCGCATGATCTGTCCAGATTTGCTTCTCTTTGTCCGCCTCTTGACTTCACAGTCTTGGGCCTTGTAGCACTGTACCCATTCATAAAGTTCACTTGTGTTGTGGTGGTTAGGTTCATGTCCCAATTTTTTGTTACACTATTTCACACTTTCAATCTTTTAGGTAGGATGCTCTCAATTGAGCACTTTCTCTTTTGTCTTTCACCTGTTTTCCAGCTTTGCCCATATTCAATGAGCATAACTTGGTTTTATTTCCAGTTTTCATTCAGTTTGCTATTCAATATATATCCAATATATATAATTCAACGTTGTTCCAAGCTTTCAGTCAATGCATATTCCAGCTTTATTTCGAGTTTTCATTTAGTTTGATGTTCAATATGCATACTTTAACTTTGATTTTACTTTTCACTCTGTTTGGCAGTCAAATAGCATTATACGGCAGTTCGTTCGGCATGCACAGCCTTTCCGAGGTGCCCCAGGTTTGAGTGACCTCCCGACACTCAACAGTTCCTGCTACCTTCATTCTTCTTCTCCAGTCAGTGGGCCCAACTCTGCGAGCCCCACTCGCACTGAGGGGTGAGGGGTGAACCAGGTGTTTAAGTGTGCTCTGGGCTTACTTTTTCTCATTTTCAAAGGGGCGATAGTGTCCAAGGCTATGGCAATGGTTGAGTTGAATTCATTCACTAGGGCTGAGGGGTTTAGTGATTCAGGAAGGGAGTTTAGAGTCGGAAGGATAAGTGGTAGCAGTTTGTTCGTGGTTATGTTTTTTTATTTCTGGTTGGCAAGGGGGGAGCTAGTATATTTTCCTTTGGTTGGGTAGTGTTTTCATTTATGAGGAAGGTTATTTTCCAGCTTTGCCCATATTTAATAAGCATAACTTGGTTTTATTTCCAGTTTTCATTCAGTTTGCTATTCAATATATATCCATTATATACAATTCAACGTTGTTCCAAGCTTTCACTCAATGCATATTCCAGCTTTATTTCGAGTTTTCATTTAGTTTGATGTTCAATATGCATACTTTAACTTTGATTTGACTTTTCACTCTGTTTGGCAGTCAAATAGCATTATACGGCAGTTTGTTCGGTATGCACAGCCTTTCCGAGGTGCCCCAGGCTTGAGTGACCTCCCCGACACTCAACAGTTCCTGCTACCTTCATTCTTCTTCTCCAGTCAGTGGGCCCAACTCTGCGAGCCCCACTCGCACTCCGGATGTTCGCCTGGACATGCCGGTGGCTTTCCGTTCACGGCACGGATGCAGGCATTGTAACCTCTTCTTTCCTGCTTAATGGCTTAAGATGCCTAGGGCTCCCGAGGTCTTCTGGGCATTGGCAGGCATCCTGGCTTCCTCGCAGACCCCACCATGGCTGCCTCCTCACGTCATGGGTTTCCTGCTGGTCTCTCCTCCATAGGTGTCCATGTTGCTCCCTTTGCTGTTTCACAGGTCTCCCTTTATAAACCTGCAACCACTTGACAGGTTGCATGTTTGGACATATAATTAGATTAGCCTGACCATAGTTCCAGGGACATGCCTTACCTTTACAGCTCTCTGCAGGCATCTTCCTCGTCCCAGTACCAAAGTGGCGAAATGAAGTTTGAGTGCTCATTACTCTCAGTTACCTCTTTCTCGTCCCAGTACTTTCCGATGGTAAATGTGGAGAAATGAGGGGAGCTGTTTTATAGTAGCATATACAGTCTGGGGGAGGGATAGGCTGGTAATCAATAAGGAAAGGGGATACCATGGTTCACCTGTGGGCACCCCACTCCTAATTTTCAAGGGCCCTCCACCCAGGTGATCCTCCCTCACTTCTCCACCCACTGGGTCAGGATCCAAAAGTGATGGCCTTTCCATGTAGGAGTGTGAATACCCTCAGTTTTCTCATACTTCCCAGTCCTCCCCCTATGGTGTGCTAGCCTATCATTGGGTGTGTATCAGTAATGACAAAGTGAGCTACTTGATCCAAATTCTATACTTTCTTTCATCCCCTTGCAGCTAACTTCCACCCCTCTTTGCTGAGTGTTGTACTGGTGAGGAATTGGGAATAATATAGAACTGTTTTTTCACTAAAATGCTGATCACTGCTTAATGTTCTTTTCTTTTGTTCTTTGCAGTTTCTGTCTGATTTCTGTGAGCAGTGTATATCTCCTCTGGTGGTGAGTATTTTGGTTCTTTATGAATATTGAGTTCAAGAAATGTTTCCTTCCTGGATGACTTTAAGAAATCCCAGAAAAACTCCAGATTCTAGGCACTCGGAATGCAGGTGGGCTCTCAGAAGCCGTTTGTATGTGCAGATAAGTTCTGTTCTTCCAGGACTCTGACCTTTCCTGGCAAGAAGGCAGGGCTTAAATAGCCTGCCTGAGTAGCTGGCCATCAAGATTTGTTCAGATATCACAGTACTACCAGGGAGCCTGAGTGTTGTAGTTTGTGTCCCCAATGAGGGTCCTGAACTTTTCAAAGTGTTTGTAATGGCACTCTTATGCAAGGCAACACCAGGTGCATCTTGAACTTCTTAAAGTGCTTGTCATGCCACTTTCATATTTGTTTGTTTATTTATTTATTGTGCGCGTCGGACCCAGAGGTATCAGGGCGCAGGTTACAAGAAATCTTACAGCTTAGTTCATACCAGGGAACACCAGGTGGAGACTGTCCTTAGTATCAAAAGCATCTTGAAGTCCATAATGTTCCCTCTAACTGTGGTCTTGGGTCTTCCCTGGGAGAGCGGCCATATCAAACACTAACCAATTAATGGCACATGGATGATCTATTGTGCCTAATCAAGTGTCCAACCACCGGGCATGCTTACAGACTATGCACACTTAAAAGCACTTGAACCTTCATCCCAAGTCCCATTCAACATGGAAACAGTGGGAAACAGTGGGAGAAAGAGAGGATTAGGGAGAAGGAAACGGGAGTGTGGAGGAGCAGTGTGGAGTCTCCTTCATTAATCTCCAGGCAGTTTGGAGAGGGTGGGTGGACATAGAAACCTTGAAGAATGAGGTAGAAAGGTGATGAGGAATGAGAAGAGGTGAGCAGAGGAACAGACGATGAGTGAAGAACCAAGAGAAGAGGAGGAGAGAAGTGAAAGGGAGAATAAAAGTGGGATAGAAAAAGACCCCCAAAATGTTGGGCATGAGGAAAATAAAACAGTGACTGAGAAACATTAGGTTATTCCTAAGGGCCTGGAGGTATACCAAGTTGAGCCTATCCATCAATAGGAAAAGGGTTAAAGCCTATTAAACCTTGAGTCTGAATAAACCTCACAAGAATCTAGTGTCTTAAAGTATCAAGACAAGCTAAGAGTGGTTCTTCAAGAAATGGGGCGGCACTATATACTCGAGAGAACAGCAGTTATTGTTTTCTGCCAAGGGACCGTTTTCTATAAAAGAGAAAGGGACGGACTGCGGACTGATATACTATGGAGACTGTGACAAGCCTCAGAAGCTGATGTGCTCTAATTTGAAGGTTTATGCTGATGATAGGAATACACCTACTGGGAGATTTGTTTTCATTTGAAGTCCTTGTTATGTGACTCAATATTGAAAGGACCCAACGTACTGCCTATGCAAAACATGGACAGGCTGCAGTGGCCAACTATTTTAATATGAAACCCAACACATATTTGATGGTGTTTGCAAAACATACCCCAAAGCTTCAACCACAAGGATGTTTATTTATTTAGTTGTGTTGCTTGCATAACGCGTCAAGCCCGAAGGCATCTGTGCACTTGCTTACATGCAAATTTGGGTAAAGGAGACACAGTATGACTTGTAATGATGGACTGGGCAGATGAGTAAGTTTGCAGTACTGTATGTTTGAGTACAGGTTGGCTAACTGTTTGCTTTATAGGATCTCAATTGCCCAAAACCTCTGTTTCATGCAAGCAGTTGACAGCAGTGTACACTTCTTGCAGATTGCCAGCTACTGGCATTGGCATCATGGAGGAGACATTGGTTTGGACTTTAAGATTTCTGGATAATAAGATACACTTTGAATCACCCTGGGCCTTGCAGAATATAGCATCAAGTGGGTAAAAGATCTTTCAATAAAACTTTACAGGTGATTCCAAGCTACTATTGGGAATGGTGGTCAGTTAGCCCCATTGATGTAGTACAAGAACAGTGCTGCTTTCAAATCTTTGCAACAATTAGCCATTTTGAATCATGTTATTTAAATTGGGCAACCATGAATTAACCCACACATGGGAACACTTTTGGGGAAAACTTTGTGGTGGAAAAATGTATAATGTTATCATGTGCCAAAGTAGTGATGTTAAAATTAACTGTAGTTTTGAATAATAAACCTTAATTTAAGTGGTCAGTTTGTACTTTTTTTAAAATTGTCACCAGTAGTTCATCCAAAATGTACTTTATTTCACGGAATGCAATGTCTGGCGGCTCTTTTTCTCACACTGTCTTTTGTATGGTTTGAGACTTGCACCACATTTTCTTTAATGCAGTGTCACAGCTCTCTTTCTGATTTTGGGAACTTTTAGATGCCTCACTATGTTTACAGAATGCAGTGCTTGGCTTCTCTCTTTCTCACAATATCTGTTGCACGCATTTGGACTTTCACTACATTGTCGAGAATGTAGCACCAGGGCTCTTTTTCTTTCAAACTATCTTCTGGATTGCTAGTCTAGATTTCTAAACTCTGGCGGACATAGTTTAGGAAACCAATTTAGCTGTAGTGAACAGGGACGACTCTGGGAGCTGTAGTCAAAACAATCAAATTAGCATGGTGAGTGGTCAAGGCTAGGTCTCAGTT
Organism: Ambystoma mexicanum; assembly: GCF_040938575.1. Lineage (NCBI taxonomy): Eukaryota > Metazoa > Chordata > Amphibia > Caudata > Ambystomatidae > Ambystoma > Ambystoma mexicanum. The sequence continues at coordinate 1,053,967,933 of NC_090922.1, read as the reverse complement.
GTGAGTGGGTATGGTAAGGGATCCACAATGAGTCCAACACAGTGAGCAATCAAGGATTACACTTAGACAGGTACGGACAAAAATACAGTATACATTTATGGCCAAGGAACACAAAGTTGATGAGCCTTCTTGTTGGACAAAAAAGTCAGTAGACGTAACCTTAACCTAACTAACACCACTCTACTTTATCTCTCCTGCCCATTCTCACAACAGAGCTACTAAGCATGCATATTTGAATATGAGTTGCCCAGATTGAAATGCACTTCTATGTATAAAATATTGATACATGATTGCTAAGAAACAACAGTCACCTTTACTTGAGTTATGTACTGTATGTAGAATATGTGCAGGATTGTTCTGTTTGAATCAATACACATTGCTGAATCATGCAAATATAACTATAGCTATGCCTTGGGAAAGCCTGGTTAAGTGCAAAACAATTGCACATGCCTCCAACTGGAGTATGTTGGCAACTTTCTAACAAAATCTAAAAACTAATTTTGGATTACGACCAATAAACAACGTGCATATAACTTTTACTTGTAGATTTTCTGCTTTAATTTTGAGGCTAGGAGCAAGTAACCTAACATACCCACGCTATTTATGCATGAGTTACACTGATTGCACCACTGCTGGAGTGTGTGTGTGAGGGACAGATCTTCATTGGTTGGACTCACCTGAATTGTTCCATAAGAAGATGAGTCCTGCCATTTCTCAGAGATCCTGCAAGGAGACAAGTATCCTTCATAGCAGTGAAGACTTTGGAAGACCTGTGGACCGATCCTGAGAAGGCCTGATGACCAACCTTTGCTGTAGTCCTTGTGGAGCCCTGTCTGGCTAGAGATCTTAAAAGACCTTTATCGGTGGGACCAACCATTCTCGACTTCTTCTGGCAACTGAACAAGTTGGACATACCCACCCTATTAATTCTTATTTACTGACTGACTAGTGGATACCAGTCTTTGCTGGCTTCTGCTGCCAGGCCATAACATGTGATAGAGTCTTGAGAGGAAATTAATAATAATTAAAAAAGAAGATACCTCTCTTTTAATCTAACACCAAGGGTAGGTGAACTGAATTTTATCCACCTTTCTCATATTTTGTAACTCATGCATATTGAAACCAGTTTGTGTATTGGGACCAGTCAGTCCCAAACCACTTCCTGGTTTCCACACACACAGGCCCTGCACTAGCCCACACAAAGCACAGCTTTTCTGGGCAAAGGCATGCCCATAAAAGGATTTTCCTGACCTGATAAGGCAGGAAGAAGGAAAAAAGACAAGATGGCCAAAGAGCAAACGAAACACCTTGTGGCACGGCAATGTTAGGACACTATCCACAGTTAATAGCCAAACGCATTAAATGTGTGCGGGCTAAAATGAAATACAGTAATAATAATGAATAACAAACTGGTGCCACCAGTTTGTCTTTAGGCACATCCTAGATAGCCATAAATTCCCTTTGAGAGTAGTGTAGGGTCATACAAAATAAACCCTGTTGTACTGCTTTGGAAAATGCATTGTGAAATGTCAAAGAAAATCCACAAACAGGCAATAAAGTTAAACGACGTACTGACAGCCTTAAGGACTGGTCAGTTTCCCCATAACATATGAGCACAAAGCCAATGAAATGAAGTGGAAGGCAAAATGTCACCATAAAGTATAAAAACAAAAGCAAAAGGTTTGGGGTCCATAAAATATGGAGGAAAAGTTGGTCCAAGAGAAAACGTTACTAACATGGATGCTTTGGAACTTTCATGACATTTACAAAAACGCAGCGTCAATTCTCTGTTTCTCTCAGAATATCTCAATGATGCCTTGCTACTTTAAATACATTTCCCTTAAAACAGCTACAACGCTCTCAATATCTTACTATCTTTTTAAGACTCTCTGATAATTTGCCTACAGTTACCAGAATTGAGTGGCTGCACTTTCCTTCTCTCAAAGACTTTATTGGAGACGTTGGTACTATGACTACTTATTCCACAATGCAAAATCTTAGACCACCATTCTCATATTATTTCAGGGTGTAACTTTCCCTCTCTGCATGTCTCGTTCCTACTCAGAGTGGGGATGTCTGGCTGCTCTTAAATGTAATACTTGCACAACCTTGGTTTAGATATGCTCAGCTGAGAAGAGGAAGCACTTGCTGTTTCATGATCCAATCTTCAGGGTCTAATTATTAAGGTGACTTAACCATTGCACGCTGGCATATTTGAGTGAAATCATACAATAATACAGTACCATAGAGTGTCATTTGTATATATAGACAGTTCAAAACTATTTTGGTTGAGCACAACCTCCAGGGTTAAATATTTTGGTTGGTGATAGCAAAGTAAAGTACGTTCTGATTTTTAAATTATAAGGTTGGATCCAGTCTTTCTTTTCCTATTATAAAACAAGGACTGCAGAATGGAAATGAAAAACTGGTAATTTCTAGCTGCCAATAGAGTGGAATGGAATGGATCATGCTTGCATGTAAGTACAGCATATGCAGTGTAGAAACACTTGACATACATAGTAAGCACTCCCTCACCATCTCCACCACTCCCTTAAAACCATTACAATATTTTCAATCGAGAGCTCACTGAGCATGGTAGATGGCCCTGTTCATAACTTTGATCCCACGAAGACAGGACAGAAGGTATTTGAGCTGGATTATGGTTTGTTTGCCATCTTCATTATTTAAGGAGTCAATTATCTCACAAACGTGGCAAAAAAGTACAGTAAAATAATATGGTACAGGAATTCAAGTTTTCAGAAGTAGGGATTCTTTTCTCTCTGATTCTGAGAGGGAAGCTGGTAGAGCCCATTGTGCTTATTGATGTGCATTGGAATGAGTGATATTTAGGGGTAACGATGAAGAAAGGAAGGAGAAAGCACAAATCAGAAGTCTACTGTCCTAAAAAGGATGGCTGGCATGTACATTATGGGCAGTCCCACCTCCTATGGCATGCAGTACTGTAAAACATTCAATTCCTCTCTTCAGCGGGTTTGCATTACCACTGGTGTGGTCGTAGATTGTTGGAGAGCGAGGATCCATTGCAGGATTCCCATAATAGAACACCCAGCACCAAAAGATTCTTCCAATTCTCAATTGCTTCACCGGCTGGAGTCCAAATCCCTCGAACACCCAGGTGCAATTACATATCCTCGTGTCTCACCATTCTCACAGCTCAGGCACAATCTTGTGTGTGGGCAGTACAATTTCCATCTAGAACCAAATTGTGGAAAAAGTGGAGAGATGCCACTAGTTTCTACGTAGATCAACCAGAAATGGAAAAATAAACCAGCTGTCAGTCTCTGGGTTCAACTAGTCCCTCCCATATTGGGACAAAGAAAGCACTGTGTGTCAGCCATTATCACAAACAGTGATGGTAAGTACTGTAGCACAAACAGAATGCAAGACCGTCACAAGACAATTTGCTGCACCTGCTAATTATTGGCATGCTCTGCCTTTTTGGGTAGGGCAAACATAATTTAGGTCTGCACGGTGCAATTGGCGTCAAATCAGGTTTTTGCATGGTGGCACAGCAGAGGAAATAGAGTACAATGTTCTTACAATTGTTTTCACCATCGGATAGTGATTTCCTTTACTGTACCGCGTGACTGAACTGTTTGCCTTAAGTGAATATGCTTCAGTTTAAGTGAAGTGCAACTAATGGTAGTTTCCCTTTATATTAGTGACTTATTCTTATTTCTGTTTAAGGATCACTGGCAGGCCTTTCATATTTCAGGATGACATGAGCAATTTGTATCTCACTACTTTTAAGACAAGATTATGTACTAAATGCTGACATGTCGATTTACCAAAGGAATATCACCAATGGCAAATACCACTGGATTAAAGGGTGATTTTTGCAATGTTTACCTCCACTACAGAGTTGGAGGTAAACATTGTAAGAAGCCCATAGCAATGTTCTAAAGATATTTTCCTGAAGAGACACAAAGCACTTCCTTTCAATACATGTTTAACAAGAACCTATAAATGAGGGCCACCTTACCCATATAGTCAATGATAGGGTCAACATTGATCTATTTGGGTAAAACATGTCCAGAAGTGGCATGAACCACTGTACACTTTTGTACACTATCCATTTCCATCCTCACAGTCAGGGTGGAGATGGGTGGCATTAAAAAGAAAAAAATACAGAAAGTGATATTTCTAGAATACCAGCATTTTAGTCCGTTAATACCGCTAACATTAACCCTCAACAGTGCTAAAGTTATAATTGAGTGGATTTTCAGGAATACCACTACTGGTGAGATTCTTTTAAACAATTAGTAAGTGCGTTCCTCCATTTTACACCCCGGATTAGCACCTACCTTCTTATCTCTTCCCAATTCTTATATAGAGCTGGGCGTCTTCTCACTCACTTTTAAAACAACCTGCGTTAAACCCTTCATTCAAAATCCAATGCAATTTCCAGAACACCTTTCATTTGCAAAATTGTCACAAAATGAATCTACCAACAGAAGGTCGTTGAACCATGGGCCAATTGTGTAATGGCCATTTATACAACTGAAACATGCAGATCCAGCAAATATGCTGTGGAGCTATTTTGGCATATATACACACAAAGAATGGTCACTGGCGTAACAAAAATTGTACATTTATAGATCTGTAGACAGGAAAATTCTCCTGTATTTGTTTTTTTTAAATCAATCATTAAGGGTATGGAATTAAAGAGTGTATGGTTGGTGAGAAGATTGAAAAGATGTTAAATAATGTTGTGATTTTATGTGACTGATGAGTAAACAATACCTTAAGTGTTATCTTGAAAAGAATAAAATATATGTTTTGATATAAAGATTGTTCATTGATTATACAGTGGATTGCTTTAGCCCCAATACCAGGGTCCATTTTCTATTGTCCTATATATAATTTACCTGGAGGACCCTGGCTTTACAGGTACCCTTATTTTCACTAAGTACATAGTTTTACATGCCAGCCAGGTATTTCTGTTTATGGACTCAATGGTGCTTCTATGTACTCTCGAACATGTTGGGATGTTCAAATAAACATTGCATTCACATAATCTATTTCTAGGATACCTGTGGGCAGTGACCCCTAATCAGATGTTCTTCTTAGTGACTCAGGCCCTTTTAACATCAGAACCCCCAGTTTGATTCATTTGTCAGGGATCTAGGGTTCAGTTACCTTATTGGCTATGGTAGTCCCACTGAATCAGATCTCTAAAGTACCATTACCAATCTGGGTGCTACCGGATATCACAGATTGCAGACAGAGATCATCCACAATGTTCACACCAAAATGGTTCTGTTCTATTTTTCAAATTCACCAAATCACATACAATTTGGAATATATTTGGGTTCCCAGGGACTGAAATGCAATCAGGGTTCCACACATATACCTAGGGATAATTGATAACTATATAAAAGGGATAAGGGATTTATTTCAATTAATTAGAAAATGAATACAATTCCTGAGAATATCTATACTCAGTTTGGGTCTGTTTTTTTTAAAATGTAGTCATACAGACTGCGACCATCAGTTGGCACAAGGTAATTTTCTCCCTCTTTGGGCACCTTTCTTGTGATATGGCTCCCAAGTCCCTCTCAGTCGGGGCACTCTGTCCTGCTCTGGGAGTCTTTTTCCAACTGTCTCAGATAAGGCCTTAGAATAAATCCAATCTTATCGCTTCCACAGCAATGTTGCCTTCAGGCATTCCAGTTTGCTCCCAGTTTTTATTTGATTTCCTCTTTTCCCAAAGAGTTTAAGATTAAATAGCCAATAACACCCGCCATAAAGTGACTTGGGCTCACATCTAATTCCCACTGGATAAGTTATCGGATGTATCGCTATCCTAAACGTGACAATGCTATTGGAACTGCCCCCTTTTTTTCATTGGCTTTCTTGGTATAGAAGGTTGTCAGGGACCAGTCCCAAAACTGAGTTTCAATACAATTTCTCTCAAACATCATGCTTCCCACTTTCGTGATAACATCCAGTTTTAACTTGATATCAAATAAATGGATTCTCTAGAATTGTGGGATGCTGTTATTTTAGACAAATAACATATTCATATGTGGTTCAGTCTAGGTTCCTAAATGAATCTTGTCTGGGTTTTTTAGCATGTCAAATGACAGGGATATAGATTTTGATCATGATATACAATGAGATGGTGTTAAATTTAAATTTAAATAATACATTTAAATCATTCTACTTGGTCTGAACAGGCCATTATTTCTAGTTACCCTATGCAAGTCTCAGAACAGGAGTTATTGTGGATTTGTATATATCATGTTTCGAAATATTTCAAAACCAAGATCATTGGAATGAAAGTGCTCTTTTTAATTGTAATTTTAATTGTTTATTTATAGAGCAATTATTCACAGGTGGAGCAATTCAAAGCGCTTCAAGGTGGGAGGGGAACAAGGGAATACAGTAATTATTCTTAGGCCTTGAAGTTTTGAAATCAATCTAAACAGCAAAAACTAGCATACAAGGCCGGACGGCATTTCGCCTAATGCAAGTGCATGAAGTGTTACAGTTGGGAAGGGTTGAGGGGGGACAAGAGTGACGAACATTAATAGTCCTAGTACATTTAGGTCAAGCATGCATACAGATGGAGGTGTGAGGAGAGAGGCGGGTGGGAGGGAAACCATTTGGGTTCACTAGTTTCTATTTCCTCGAGTTTCACAAGTCACATATCATCAGATGTCTGGACTCTTATGAGCTTTTTTGAAGATCCATTATCTCCTCGACCCTTTTAATGTAGGAGTTTGTAGTTTAGCAAGGCCCATCATTTTATTTCACATGAACCTGCATGTATTTAGCTATTCTGTATCTGGAAAAACAATCCCTGACATTTCAGGTCACTTTAAACAATAGACACTGTTTTTTAATAGACACTGGATGGATGTTGAGATTTCTGCTGTCAGATGTAATGGGCATTTCATTACCAGCTCAGAAAATATCAAAATGACACTTATGTGTTTAGATTACTTTGTATTATTAGTGAATTCAAGACCAGAATATAAACTATTAAGGTGTCCTGCTCTCAAACCCGCTGATTCATTTCTGCTTAGTGATAGGTTTCCCCAGGCTTTCGAAGTTTGTCCGTGCCAGGCACAACTCGTAAAATCATTATTCTTCCAATTTAGTTGTAAGGATGAACACAAACATTATGTAGGCATAGTACACTGTTGCATCCTTGTGGAATACAACAGTTCAAACACAAGAAACATGTTACTGAAGTGACTAAATCTTAAATACATGTTAATCCTAAATTACCTTTAGGCACAGCACATTTATTTAAAATGTAATTGCCTAATCTTGATATTTCATGGGTGTAGCGTATGTCTGATTTGTTTAAAGATTTTTCTATTTTATTTAACTTGTATGTACTTTCTTTTCTTTCTCCAACGGTGTAAATTGTGTGATGAGACTTTAACATATTGCACTTTTCTCAGAAAAGAAAGGTCTCATTGGCGTGTGTCCTCTTGCTGCTGGAAACAAATTATTATAACTCTTTCTATGACAAGTTATTTTTCAATTAACCACAATATTACACTTTGAAATTTTCAAAGCAGCCTTTCCTTTTGTTATTCACAATTTAGGCTATCTAAAAGGGAAAGCATTTATCACATTATCCTGTCCATTTCCTAGAATGAGTCAAACTGCATTTCACAGGGAAAACCTCTCACAATTGAATCCACATTTAGTTCAATATGAGACATGCTACAGAACAACGTGGATAATGACTCAACTTGTGCACTCTTCCAACTGAACATGTATGCCCCCATCAACACCATCATTCATGAGATCTTATTAAACATTCGAGAGGACATTGGCATAAAGGGAATCTCCCTTTGCTCAGTTGCAACATTCTTGACAAAGAGAAGAGAAACAACACTGATGACCTCTTTCCAATCGGCTCCTCGCTAACTGACATCCAGATTACCTCAAAGCGCAAGCCTCTCACCTCTGCTCATCAACATATTTATGACTGCTTCCTGGATGTTAACAGCAACAAAGGCCTCATATGCTTCAACTATTCAACCATGCAGACTACATACAAACTCAACCAGAACGAAACAACAGACGAAAATACATGCCTTACACACATGGACTACTGATTGAGCTCTACCAGACTTGAGCTCAACCTATCCAAGACAGAATGTATGAGCTAATGTATGAGACAACCCAGCCCCCAGGTCAGAGGTAATGGGACACAGCCCAGTGACCACTTCTACTGTGAGACTAACTTAGAATCACATTGGATAGAGACCTCACACTAGAACCACAGGTTAACTCCATTGTAGGGGCTGTTACTTTCAACTCTTCACCTTACAATGCATCATTCTATAAATTAACTTATCACCCTATAGAAAGCTAAAATTCAATCTATGATATTGTATGGGGTGAACAGTATGGGACACAGCCATGTACAAATCTTACAGAATATTGAAAATGATTGCCTTAAAACCATCTTAAAGCTAGAAAGTAATATTCCTTTTGAAAATGTATTGCTGCAATTGGGTTTGCATAATATCAAAAGTACTATGGTACTGAGTGGCTTGAATTTAAGCCCTATTACTTCCCTCCTTGGTCTCAATTATAAATGTATCTTGGAACAAGTGCCATGATTTTCCAGAACCACTAAAAACACCATAAATAAGGAATTTGATTTTTGTCAAAGACTCCTAAATCTTAATCCCATTGTGACATAATTAAAATAATTTTAAAACGCTAGCCAAAAGACCGGTATGGAATCTGGATCTGGAACAAACCTTAACGGATCTATCCACAAAATTGCTTAGCTAAGACATCCCTTTTCTATATACTAATCATACTAGCACTCAAATGTACCTGAAAGAATATCCAAATAATTGGAATGTCAAAAAATATTTAAACATTAAGTTCAATAACATGGATTCCCTTGAGCTAGTAGGGTGCCAGTTAGGAGCGACTAGGCTAGTAGGGTGCCAGTTAGGAGCGACTAGAAATAATTGTGTTTGTATATTATGTGTTGATTTGGAGCTTGAAACAACCAAACATTTATTTTTGTACTGTGAAAGTTTAAATGGCATCAAAAGTTCATCTTTCCTAGCTAGTGGGCATAAGTATAACACAGATTTGGTATCTGCCTGATTTTTTATGAAGGGGATGATTGGGTTGTAAAATAATATGGTTAAAATGTGTATGATTTTGGAAAGAATTTTGAATTTTGTTTGAAACTAATAACTAATAATTTATCAGGTTAGTACAATCAATAAAATACACAAATTGCAGAGGAACAAGGCAGTTAGTTCCCTAGTATTATGAAACCTCGAGTAAGTCAGCATTTTTAACCTCCATAAAATTAGTACATAAGCTACAATTTCAAAATACAGCAGCCAGTTTACATATAAGACTGCAACAATCTGAACTCGAAACCCCAGCACTCTACACATTTCAGCAACAACAAATTTGAACCTGAAATAGCATAGATGGTTGACTACATGCCTAGTAGCAACACAACTATGGTACTCCATTTCCAAATAACTCTGTACAGAAGAAGAGCAACCTAATTTCCAAAAATAGTCAAGAGCCTGGCTTTTTCAGAAGACTAGCACCAGAGCCCCACCTACTCACCTCAACCTCACACCCATTTAAGACCCATTTAGCTAAAAGAAACTTCCAAGAACCCTTATGCATCTAACTACTAAGCTATAAGAAACAGGCATACTTATGTCTGGCCCCAAACAACCAAAAAGAAATAAAACAGTTATTAGTACAAACATCTTACAACCACCTTACATCAGGTAAATACTACAGTGTCCATGAAGGTCATCCATAATTTATGTTTCTTCCCCCACTTCTTATTCTCCTAATTGTTGTACTCCTCTGCAATAACTGACCCCCCTATAAAATGTCCTTCCACCTTACACTGATACATTAGCCTAGCTGATACAACATGGATGCTCTTAAGCCACGACTAAGATTTTGTTCTATTACACCCACACAGCAACAGGTAACATTATTCAAAGCATGTCTTATTGGGCTCTCCCCTCTGAAAGCATATCCTTAAAGGGCTTCATCAAAACAAGGGACGTATACTGACACACAGGACGCAGGGATTTCAAACTTGCATCAATCACCGCCACAGGTTTTGCCTCTACCTCCCCTGCTATCCCATTAACAATGTGTCCCACTTTTCTTACAGAGCCATACACAGTGAGGCCGACAACAAATGGCAGGATAGCACTAAAAAGATCCACCTAATGCTGGGGTGGTTAGGAAAGGTCCCCACAAGCAAGGGAGGTTTATGTTGCGCATTCCATATTGATGATGGGGGTGCACCAAACGGAGCATGATGTGGGAACTTCATATGTATCCAGTGTACTTAATTGTGGATGGGATATGTTACTGTAGTTTTACTTTTTGTTTAGAGCTGATGCATATCAGTTTTCACAAGTGCACAAAGATAAAATGTTAAAACAACCAAAGGGAACATAAACTCAATTCACACATGGGGTAATCCAACTGTAGATACCTTTCTGAAGTAGTCACATGGCATTCTTTCGTTTTGGTTGTGCGGGCAGAACCGTCGCCTCGCTTTTCTTGGCTAGTCTAAGTTGTCAAGAAAAGATGGTTTTGTAGTAGAGAAGGCTGCACTAGTAAAACAAGAGAGAGCAAGAGCAGCAGTGTTGTAGTGAAAAGCATTGCTCACCTCCTATGCGTGAGTGGGGAGATATCTGAGAAATATTGGCCAGCAAGTGTTTTTGATAAGATGCAGTCTTTTGTGAACGAGTGAGAAGTAGTATTAAACCAAACAGCTGAGCAAGGTATTTGCGGTCGAAATGAGTATGTTGAGTGATTATGGGGAGTGACTGAGATACTGTATTGGGATAAAAAGGGGGGGTTCTGTGGGTGAACATTTTTTTGTGCCACAGGTTCAGCTACATATTTTTTTGTGAAATTGTCTTGGATAAATTGTGGTGGAGTATGGAGACTCTGTTGAATCATTTGTATCAGGTACTTCCTGGCTTTATGGCGAACATTTTAAAATACCACAGGGAATGGCTGCGGGAAACTAAGCAAAAAATGCTAAATTCTTGGCATATCAAGAGGACCAATGACATTGGGGTAATAGAGAACTTGCACACTTTTTTGTCTACAAGGAACACAGGCTTGAAACAAGAGAAGCAGTTAAATATCTTAAAGCTATGGAGAATGTATGAAAAAGGCTCAAAGGGCCATAATGTTGAAAAAGTGGAGGAAGGTCGGAAAAAGGAGGGTGCAGGAATTCCTTCTGCAGCACCCCCATATTGCCCACAGAAGGGGACACAGATCATGAGTTCAACCTCCATTTTCCCCAGCAGCTACTCCAGTGGTTGCGGGACAGACACAGGTGATGCGGCCGACATATGTGAGGCCTGTGAAGTGGGATCTTGAGGGAAGCGGAAGTGTGACTCCTTCAATGGTTAGGGCTTTAGATAGATTGCAAACAGAGTGTGGAAAGGGAACAACTCCCCTGACTGCTAAATTAGCAGACACATTAAGGGTGGAGGAATAAGTGAGAGTAAGGCCAGCAGCTATAAGTGTGGGTGAAGGATCACTAATGAGGGAGATGGAGGAGGTCAGGCCTTTTCCTGCTAGGATAGAGGATAGGTTGTGCGAAGTGGTAGAGACACATAAGAAGGAAAAAATGAAAGAAGTGCTAACACTAGTGGAGGAAGAGGTAGTGCTGCTATGGCGGCAAAGAGATGAAGAGTGGGAGCAAGTGAGAACACAGGTAGGGGATGTAGAAGAAGGAAGGTGGAGGTATGGGCAGGTTCTTCTTAGATTGGACAAATCGGTTATCAAAGCGGTTTCTGCGGATATGCAGAAACAGGATGCTGCTACATATACTGGGACTGAGCAGGGTGAATGGGTGGTGGCACCCTTTGGTAGTGCTGATTGTGCTTCTGTTCCTGTAGAAGGGTCAGGGGATGTGGTAACTGGAGCAGGAGATGAAAAGGGATGGAATCAGATGTCAGACGGGGGAGCAGGATGTTGGCGCCCTATCTCCCGCCCCAGTAGAGGCCATAGAGAGCACACCATGGTGCCAAAGCACCCACTAGGGTACACAAATGGTCCTAGCAAGTAGCAGGGGAGAGATGGTAAAAGCCCCAGTCAAAGTGGGTATAACTCAGTTACCGTTGCTCCAGAAGTTTCTGGGAAGGGTGTATTGTGGCCCCGAATAACTTGATGAAGATGCTCCCATCCCTTACTGTAGGGGCAGGGAAGTGGATTCATACAGTAGAGACACATACTGCCGATGTCATGTTGGACATAGGGGACATCAAGAGCTTTATGGTCTTTGCATCGAGAATTAGATGCATCGAGAATTAGATGCATCAAATCATATCCATCGAAAAATGATTCATCGAATTCTCATACATAAACTGCAAAGTGTTCATGCATCAAAACGCTTCCATCGAATAGGGTTTCGTTACATAAACACTTTACATTTTTTGCATGGAAATTCAATGAAACATGCCTAACATTAGAGGGAGCTGTCCAGTATTCAGCACTGGCCAGCTTCTTCTAAAATTATTGGGGGGACCCCAAACCACTAGGGCACCCCCCAACCCTAACTCTAACCATAACCCTAACCCTAACCCCAAACATAACTCTAACTCTAACCCTAGCTTTAACCCTAACCCTAACTTTATGGGGGGGTTCCCCCCACAGCCTCAACCACCAAGGGTACCCCTTAACCCTAACCCTAATTCTAAACCTAACCCTAACTTTATTGGGGGGTTCCCCCAATTGCCAAACCACCAAGAGCACCCCAACCCTAACCCTAACCCCTACCCCTAACCCTAACCCTAAAAATTCATTGAAATTCATTCAATGAATATGCTTTTCGATGGAAAAGCATTTCAATTAATACATTTCGATAGATAGTAAGTCAGTGCTAATTAGTTCAATCCAAAGACTGGAAACCCGATATTGGCGCCCTACCTCCCGCTCCAGTAGAGGCAATAGAAAGCACACCATGGTGCCAAAGGACCCACTAGGGTACTCGAATGGCCCTAGCAAGTAGCATGGGAGAGATGGTGAAAGCCCCAGTAAAAGTGCGTATAACTCAAATATCGTTGCTCCAGAAGGATCTGGGAAGGGTGCATTATATCCTGTGGTCACACATGGCCCGGAATAACTTGATGAAGATGCTCCCATCGCTTACTGCAGGGGCAGGAAAGTCGATTCATACATTAGAGACACATACTGCCGATGTCATGTTGGAAATAGGGGACATGAAGAGCTTATTCACGGCCCTAATGGGGGAGTGGTCAGATGAGTTATGGAGGAGATTGGGGTATCAGGGAGTTCGGTTGGATACACATGCCCACAATGGAGCAGCTTTTAATAATTGTTGGGCAGAGGTATGGGGGGGTCTTGCAGATTATGTACCCGATGCATCTGATATACATTTTATTCTAGCTAAAATTATGAAATTGGATGATGATCCTGCCCAACATATCCAGTTAATTCAGGAAATGTGGAGGGTAGAAATAGGAGGAGCGTGGGATAAGAATGTGGCAATTTTTTACCACATGCTAAAGAAGGGCCTCCCCTATGAAGTCTAACATTATTTAGATAAGGTGGTAGGAATGACAGCTAAGGATTGGCCAGAAATTCAAGCACACATTGTGCACTTTTGTAAAATGAGGCAGGAAAAGGAAAAGCAGAGTATAGAACAGCCACAAAAAGCAGAAGCTAATCTTGTTCAGAAGACATTGGCAAAGATTTGTTTGGAAGGGTCGGTAATTACTAACTCTATGGAGGGACAACAGGGACAATTGGGAAAACTGGTACATGGTGATTTGGGCATGACACCGGGGTGGATGGACAGGTATGCTCCTGGCCCAAGGCAAACAAGCGGGTTTCCGAGAGGCAGGGGAGGATTTCCGCCCTGAAGTAGGTCATTGGGCGGGTTCAGAGGAATGGATCCCTGGTTAATGGACCAATGGGAAATAATGATGGAGGATTCTAAGGGATTCAGTGTTGGGCATGTTGAAGGTTGGGACACATGTCATGAGATTGTCATGACAGGCTACAGTTTTTTAACATGGGAGCTCAGCATATGCAATCCCCGACCCTGCCATATTCCCAGGACTCTGTGAATCACAGTAGGCATGGGTTGAGAAGAACCCATCGCCTGAGACTACACAGACCTTTGGGATCCCACTGACCATGCCAGCACAAGTGTATGTGCAGACATGGGAGAAGAATACTTTACCCCAAGGAACAGTTATTTTTGGAGGGAGTCCTTTTTTGCTCCCCGGTGCTAATATGTACCAGGAGTAGGATAGATCTCATATGGGTCTCTGATGTGTCCTGTCCTGTCCGTTACCTCCAATCCAGAAGCAGAACCCCAGAAAGGTGTGCAGGTAGGTGACCAAACATTCTCATTTATGGTCGACACAGGGGCTACGAAATCTTGCATGAGGAAGGTGTGTTCCCTATGTCAGGCAAATGATGGCCACCTAGGGATACTTTGGGGCTACCCTTTTGGTTCCTTATACTGAAGATCTCCATATTAAGGTACGTACTCAAAATGTATCTGCCCCTTTGTTGTATTGTACAGACATCCAGGCAAATCTTTTGGGAAGATACCTTCTGAATAAGTTACCGATGTCGATTTGTTTCACGGAGGAAGGTATTGTATGCTCGACTCCAGGTTTTTATCTGGTGTGAAAAGCAGTGTGTTTGCATGCCAATTGTAGCAACTGCGCTACTAGGGGTCTCCCAGTGCATTCAACATTGTTTCTTTACGGGGTGATGGCTTTGTTAAGTTGGGTCCTGGAGTTCAGGAATCAGACATGGCGGGTACCGATGGAGTTTTTATTTCACTCTGATGTGCCACAGGAAGTAACACCAAGCACCATTGTTATGATTCTCTTAGAGGCACTAGTGATCAAGACGAATGGGTGGTTCTCGGATTCACAAATGATGAAGGCAGAGAGTGGGGCACAGTTCTGTGCATCGATCTAACCTTATCGCTAAGGGACGTGTCCAATGAGCAATTCTTGAAAGAAAATGAAGACACAGGAGAGATGGTTGTTGAAACTGGGGTGCCCTGCTAGGTAGCTATAGAGCAAAGGGAAGTACCACATACCATGTTCTTTGTGAAAAATACATCACCATATTGGAAGTAGGATTTGGGAAAGGTGTTTGACCATTTGGGAACCAGCAATCCTCATGATGTGGGGCTGCTAAAGTGTGTTGGAGAGGTACGGATCAAATTTCAACTCGGTGCAATATTACCACGGATTAAGCAGTACCCCATGTGTAGGGAGGCAGAAGAAGGGATTTTCGAGACCATTATGGTGTTACTAAAGCAAGGCATAATTCAACTTTCTGTGTCCCCATGCAATGCGGCTAACTACCCTCTGAAGAAATCAAAGGGGTCCAGTTGGAGGATGGTTCAGGATTTGCATCACCTCAATAATATTGTTGAGGTGGAATTTCTGGTGGTACAAATCCTGCCACCATCCTCTGTAACATCCCTACTGGGCCGACCCACTTCATGGTGATTGATTTTTAAAAATGAATTATTCTCTGTTTCCTTACATCCCGATTTTCAGTACCTCGCAGCGTTTTCATATTGTGGTCAGAGATTTGAGCACACAAGGTTGCCTGATGAATATTGTGAATCTCCGAGTGTCTTTAACGGGATGGTTCAAATGGATTTGGGAATCTACATGTGTCCAGAACTGTAACTATGTATATGGATGATTTCTTAGTCTGTAGCATTTCAGAGGAGCAGTGTCTTGGAGACTCAATTACTCTCCTCACCCTGCTCCCCGGAGAAGGGGTAAAAAGTTGTAACGTTCACCCGATATCCACGGGGACGCCACTCAGCCGGTCCGGACTTCTGGCCACTTCGAACCCTTCCCTGGACTTTGCTCAACCAAGCACTGGGTCTGAAACACAGGATTACCAGAGGTCAATTCCCTATTGGTCTTGCTTGTCTGGCCCCCTTTCTTCCGTGGGTCCCAACCTTCCCCCGGTTCTCTCCTCACCTTGTTTTTTGATGTGGGGCTCTCTCTGTCCTGCCTTCGGTGAAGGGGTACGTTGGGTGATGCGGGCTGGAGGGTGCCTAGTTGCTTCACTGGCACGGGCCCGGCGGACGGGGCTTGCTGCGACTTCAGCCCGGCAGGTAAATGGAATGAGCCTTACGCAAGTTCTGATGGCTCTAGTCCCTTTAATACTGTGTCTTATCTTCCTTAGGTGGTGAAGGTCTTGAGGATGGCGACGCGCTGCTGAGGTAAGTAGGAGTGCGGAGCGTGATGCTTATTGGCTTCCTTCGCACTAACCAATGTTTGCCTTTTCCGTGTCCTTTTAGGTGCCGCAGTAACCCAGCATGGAAGCGAGCTGAGGAGATCAGCGGCGGTGAGTACGCGCGATGTGTGGCGACTCTTATATGTTTTTGCGCTAACCTGATGTGTCTTTTCCCCTTTTTCAGATCAGCGGGATGCTCCGGAGCAGAAGTTGTCCGATCAACGGGAGTTCAGGTAAGGATCAAACTCTCTTTGCAAATTCGAGAGCTAAGTATTGCTGAATGCTTACTTATGTCTCTTCTTCTACTCTTCTCCCCTTTTCGTAGGGCGCGGCGTGCCGAGATGGAGATGACTCTGCCGTAGGAATCCGCAAGACTGGGAAGAGCCGGACAGAAGTTGGATGCTCTTCAAGGCGAGTATTGGTAACGATGTTCTTGCTCTTGCAGGTGCGCTGGCGCTGAAGAAAGAAGTGGGCCTCTTTAGGAGATCCGAGCACGCTGCAGGTGCAGAGAAACGCAAAGCATGTTTCTCAGGCCGGGCGTGGTTTAAATAGTATTTAGGTATCCCAGGTATCCCTGGGCGGAGCCACACCCGAAAGACTAGACTGCTCATCCAGTTCAAGGAACTGAATTACATGGGGGCATCCATTGGCTCATAATACATTGCAAGTCCAATGCTAAGTGGATCTCAGGACTGTGTGTGAGCTTGGTGCCAAAGGCGCCAAGTCAGAGTCCAAGTTGGTCTCTGGGGAGATGGAGGGGCCCTTAGGGGCCGACTAGGTGATCGTGACCTGGCTCCAGCCTGATATGCTGGGGGGCTGGGGGCAGGAATCATGACAAAAGTAGACAAAGAATAATTGCAGTATTGCTAGACAGAGGTAGTATATTTGGAGCAAGTAATATCACATGCGGGAAGGAAGGTAATTCCAGAGAGAGAGCCACTGCAGGTCAACATACACCTCAGCCAGTCACAGTAAAACAAATGCAGCAGTTTATGAGGCTCTGTAACTACTGTAGATCATGGATTTTTTTTATTACTCTAGTTATGTGAGGATCTTGCTGCAGCAGTTTAAGGAAGTGCAGAAGGTCAAAGGTCCGGTAGAGTGGTCTAAAGAAATGGGGACTTGCTTTCGGGAACTCAAGACTGTGATCAGCAATGATACGGTCTTTGTGACCCTGAATTGCAAGAAGCCATTTTATTTGTTTTCACATTCGAAGGGCAGGTAATGATAGTAGTCCACACCCAGCAGACATCATTGGGCCACAAACATTTTGCTGTGATGCAGGGACAGTCCTCTTGAGAGCAAGCTTTAGCAGCAGCAGTTTTGCGATACAAATGTCTTCAAGCATTACTATGGGTTGCCCAGTGACATTGTATGTAGAGCCCAGTGACATTGTCAGTATTCACGATTTTGGAGAAATCCAAGTCTACATTGACAACACAAAGAGTTTCAGGATATGAGGTCATTTTATCAAATGCATCGATACATCCTGTGCACTGTTACATAGTCAAACCTGTGACCTTTGTAGCCAAATCAGTGAAACCTGAGGACACTGTTCATAATTGTGCCACTTATTAGTGAGAAGAGGAAGAGAGAAAAAATGTTAAAGAGGTTGGCCTGCGGGGGGTGAGGTACTTTTCATTGATTGGCCTTCAACCATAAATCAGGACCCTGGCAACAGGCCTACGAATGCAGCTGTCATGGGCCTTGTGAATGGGGAATACCGGGTCAGACTGAAGAGATTATTGCCTTCGCATTACTCCACGCAAGAGGTGGAACTAGTGGCGCCTACAGAGGCACTAGAAATGAGTAAGGGTAAGGCAGTCACTATTTATTCTGAGTCTGCGTATATCACCTCCACTGTACATTCTGGGATATCAAAATGGCAGAGAAGAGGGTTTAGGAGGTCTGACGTGTGCCCTGTCCAGCATTCTGCATTCCTCTTCCGACTAATTGAAGCATTACCTTTGTCTGCAGCGATACGGTTAGTTAAATGCGCTGCGCATACAAACCGTACTAATCCAATATCTCTCAGGAATGATGCCGCAGGCAAGGTAGTGAAGGAAATGGTGTGTTTACCACTTACATATTGCCAGAAAATTGAAACCATGTCCCGGCAGTATAGTTATCAGCCCCATACACTGCAGTTCCAGTCCTTCAGATCATAAAAATGCAAGGGAATGGCCCAAGAGAATAACAAGAGCTGTGGATGAAAAGAAGATGTCTTCTCTCACGCACGGATTTGCTGTGGAGATAGGAGGTGACTGGGAACATTTGCATGGCGTCAGAAGTTAAACTTTCCTTGATTTTGGGCGTGATTATAATACAGATTTGGTATCGCCTGGACTGCTTTTTATGAGGGAATGATGTGGTCCTAATGTATCACATGTTTAAAATGTGGATGATTATTGAAAGGATTTTGAATTTTGTTTGGAAATGATGATATGATATGATAAGTCATTTTTAAAGAGCCTGTACACAAGTGTTTGTAGGCGCAACAAGATAAGAGAGAGAAGACAGAGGGAGGACAAGACACGCAATCTTACTAGGACTTGTATCTTTCAGATTGTGCACCTGCGAGAATGAGAAGTGCAAGGGGAAAGGGATGGGGGAAGTGCAAGCGAGAGGCAAGGGTAAAACAGGTCAGCAATACTCTAAGTAAGTGTAGCTAGGGCAGCGCTGCTCTGGGTAGTGCAACGAGAACAAGGGACTGGAGGGTCACAGTTACACCCCCTAAATGCATGGTAGCCCAGAGACAGTGCAAGGGTGACTGATCAAGAAAGAGCCTGGTACCCAGTGAGACTTGGAGGGTAGCCAAGCAACCAGCCAGTATGGCAGACAGGTAGGTCAGGTACGTCAGCAGGAGCGCAAGAGAGAGAAAGCAAAAGAGAATAGGAATGTTTTGATGTGGTCCAGCTCAAGTTTGAGAGCTGCAGGGAGCCATTCCAGAGGGAGGCACCTGCAGAGGAGTGAGAGATACTCCCCACTCTCTGCCTGGAGAAGTGTCTAGCCCTTAGAGAGTTGGAGGTAGCTGAACAAAGGGCCCGAGAAGGAAGGTATTTTGGAAGAGAGTGTTGGATGTAGTACAGGCCCCAGAAAGCCTTGTGGACAATGCAAAGAGTCTTGAACTTGATCCTTGCAGCCACCGGGAGCCAGTGAGGAGATTTCATGGCGGGAGAGGTATGGTATCTGGGCTTGAGGCCAAGGATAAGGCTTGCAGTCCTGGATTAGTTGCAGAGGGGGAGAGTAGATGAAGGCCGATTGAGAAAGAGGCTGTTGCAGTAGTCCATCCTATAGAGAACCAGGGCTCTGCAGACAGTGAGCTTCTGGAGTAAAGTGAGGAGGTGTAGCAGGTAGTGGGACTTCTTGGAGACATCCGAGATGCGAGGAGAGAAAGAGAGAGTGGAATAAAAGATGACACCATGAATTTTTGGCTCGCAAAAAGCCGAAGGAAGAGGGCCCAGGGTGGGCAGCTAGAGAGACAGAGGGAAAGCAGGGGCCACAATGAGAAGGTATCACTACATATTATCCCCACCAAAAATATCGCCGTATATATGGTCATCTGGAACGGCCATAGGTGATATTTTTGGGGGGATAATTTTGGGGGATTTTGGGAGCAGGGGTTTCCCCAGCTCCTTTAAAAATAATGCAGGGGTTGTGGGGGTGTCCCCCGCAGGTTCCATTCCTTAATATTGCCACAAAAATAAGGGATATTAACACATGGAAACAATGAGAAGGATCTCGGTCTTACAGGCATTAAGGCAGAAATCGTTGGAGATGCACCAATCCTGAATCACGGATAGACAGTTAGGAATGAGCGAGAGAGGAGAGGAGGTTTAGGGGAGCCTGAAGGGCCATCCAATTAACACTGAAAGTCAGAGGAGAAGGTAGAGATCAGGTGGGCCAAAGGAGCCAAGTAGAGGTTTAAAAACCAAGGTGAGAGGATAGAGCCCTGGCAAATGCCACAGGTACAGAGAGAAGTGGCAGAGTGAAAGGGACCGAGGTGGATCTGGGAGGGGTAGTCCAAGAGGAATGATGTCAGCCACACCAGGGCCTGATCTGTGATGCCCAGGTTCTCACAGAGTCAATTGATCAGGATGGTACGGTTGACGTTGTCGAAAGCAGAGGAAATATTAAGGAGCATTAGGACAGAAGGAATGCTGGAATCAAGGTTAGAGAGCAGATCTTCACAGGTGTTCAGGAGAGCGGTTTCTGTGCCTCTGGCAGCTCTGAAGCCAGACTGATGGTCATGGAGACAACCACAGATTCAGTGTGGAGAGTAAGCTTGGAGATGGCCAGCTTTTCCAAGAGTTTACCCAGGAAAGGGGTGATGGAGATTGGGCAATAGTTTTCCCGGGGAGGTAGGTTTGGCAAACGGCTTCTAGAGGAGGGTTGCACAAGAGAGTGCTTAAAGGGAGAGAGGAAAGTTCCAGTGGTCAAAGAGTGATTACAGAAATTGACCAAGGCTGGAGCGAGGGTCTCAATATGGCCCTTGATGGTTCTGGAGGAGCAGGGGAGCACCTGTTTGGATGACACGTTCATGCATCGCACTTGTCTAGAAACCTTGTTGTGTATTGTGAGAGAGAAAGAGGAGAAAGGCAGAGGAGAGGAAGAGATGACCAAAGGGGGGTTGAGAGTGGAAGAGGGAGAGAAAAAGAACCGATGTCCTGAGTTTTAGCAGAGAAGTGAGAGTCAAGAGCCGCACAGAATGCCTGGGAGGGAACAGGTGAGGTACAGACTGCAACAGTATTGGCCAGTTCCTTGCAGATTTTGAAGAGCTCAGCCATGTTGTTAGAGGCCACAGAGACACGGGCCTGAATGTGTTCTCTCTTCTTGGAGAGTACAGAGAGTCTGTATTACCTTTGGAGCAGGCAGCAGGCCATTTTGTCACAGGATACACTCAAAGCCCTCCACTACCTCTCAGCCACCCTGAACTTGCGTTTCAGGATGGCAAGGTCAGAATCCTACTAAGAGTTGCACTTGGAGGAAGGCTTCAGCTGGATTCTCAGGATGAAATGTGATCATCCATCCAGTTTTTATAATTGTATTGTTTGTACTAGTAGCCTTAACGTTCTATATGGTACTATTAATAAAATACATAAATAAACAAATTGCAGAGGAACAAGGCAGTTATTTCCCTGGTATTATCAAGACTTGACTATGTAAGCATTTTTAACCTCCAGAAAAAGAGTACTTAAGCTACAACTAGTTCAAAAAACAGCTGTCTGATTACTTATAAAACAGCAACAATCTGAATTCTTAACCCCAGCACTATGCACGCTTCACTGGCTACCAAACAAACATATGAACCACTGTGCAGTGCTCATTGCATGGCCACAGAATCCATCACAAGGACATTCTCACACAACATACAATCAACAACATGTTACAGCAACAACAAACTTGAACACGAAATTACATAGATCTCGTGCCTTGAAACACTTGTGAATAGGCGTGTTATAAATGCCATATCATATCATATCATATCATAGATGGCTCACTTCATGCCTAGTAGCAACCAAACTATGGAATTCTGTTTCCAAACAACTCTGTACAGAAGAAGACAACCTAACTTCCAAGACAACCTAACTTTCCAAAAATAGTTAAGAGCCTGGCTTTTTCGCAAGACTAGCTCCGGAGCCCCACTTACTCACCTCAACTTCACACTAATTTGCTCAACAAAAACTTCCAAGAACCATTATGCATCCAACCACCAAGCTTTCGGAAACAGGCTTCCTTAGGTCTGAATCCAAACAATCAAAATGGAATAAAACAATTATTAGTACAAACATCTTACAATCACCTTTCATCAGGTAAATAATATAGAGTTTCCAAGGAGGTCATCCAGCATTTATTTGTCTTCCCCCAATTCCTATACCCCTCATTTGTCTACTTCTCTACAATAAAAGACCCACCCCTATAAAATGTCCTTCCACCTCATATTACACTGACACCCCCATAGATGGTCTCCATTTGCCTAGCTGATACAACATGGATACTCTTAAGCCACGACTATGATTTTGTTCTATTGCACCCCCACAACAACGGGTAACATTATTCAAAGCATGTGTATCCTCCCATATATTGGGCTCTCCCCTCTGGGGAGCATATACCTAAGGGTCTTCATCAAAACAATGGAAGCATACTGACACACATGCCCTGGAAGCATACTGACACACAGGCCCCGGGTATTTCGAACCTGCATCCATCAATACCCCAGGTTTTGCCTCTGCCTCCCCTGCTATCCCATTAACAATGTGTCCGTCATTTCATACTGATCCACACTAAGTGAGCCCAAGAACAAATGGCAGGAAGGCACTAAACAGAGCCACCTAATGTTGGGGTGGTTAGGAAAGGTCCCCACGAGTAAGTGGGGGGTTTATGTTGCATGCACCATATTTATGACTGGGATGCAGTGAACTGAGCGCTGTGTTGCAACTTCATATGAATCCAGTGTATATAATTATAGATTGGATATGTTACTGTAGTGTTAATTTTGATTTAAAACTGATACATATTAGCTTACATGTGCGAGAAAGTTAAAATGCTAAAACTACCAAATGAAACATAAACACAATTCACACATGGGTTACTAGGAAGTATGTGGAAACTTAGAGATGGGGAAGGTTTTTAATGTGCATGCAAGGAAGAAGGCTGGTCATAGAGAGCCCGCTGTGAAGAAAATGTGACAGTTATTAAACATGCATGCACACTGATACAAATGCATAGGGAATTTGTGAATTTAAATGTAGTGGGCTTTTTAGAAATTGATTACAACACTGCAGTCAGGGCTGTTTGCAAAGTGAACTTTAACTTCTGAGAGACTGATTCTGCAGGATTTCAGAGGCCATAGGATGGGCAAATAAGTAACTTCAACCTTTGCGGTCAGCTCAGCTGAAGGAGACGACCATGGGGTTTATGGTCTGATAAGTATCGCAGATGTCATATGTAATCTCCTGAATGCAAAGGAGCTTGACAGAGGGGTTTCACTCTTTGTTTTTTGCCAGCAGTAAAGCATGGGGTGAGTCAATGCACAAGGCTAAAGTGATAGAAACCCAGGAGTTTCAATTATATTTTCAGATGTGCTGTGTGTGATGAAATGGCAGTTGTTTAAATTGTAATGCTCCCTTGGAACCAGTGACCTTGGAATGAGATAATTATCGCTAATTCAAAGAGAACTTGGGCTTCATTACAACTCCGGCGGTAGCCGTGTCGGTAAAACTGGCAGGCTACCACTGGAGTTGTGATTTTTTGTGGCGCCTGGCTCCACAGAAACACAGGGGGATTACGACCCTGGTGTTCCGGTAAGTCAGGCACCGGAAAAATGTAAATCCCTATCCTCATTTGAGTCCCATAGGACTCAATGGGAATGGGGATGACGGAAGCACCGGCACCATTAATAACGGTGCCGGTGCTTTCCGGAAAGTCTGTGGATATCTGTCGTCCCGCCTGCCAGGTTAGACCTGGCGGGTGGGACGGCAGCCAATGGCAGACATGGGTGTGCCGGTCTGGTAGCAATGGTGCCGGTGGGATTACCGGCACCATTGTTACCAGGCCAGCATGTTCGTAATGAGGCACCTTGTTTACCCGGCCTTCTTCATATCGCTTGAAATATTTGTGTGAACCAGGTGCAATTAAAAGTTAAGGTTAAAAGGGCATATATTCCTGTCACAAAAAGGTGCTCTGCCATTTCTTGCACCAGTGTGCCACCTATGACTAAAGAGGTCAGTTTGGCGTCTAAATCTAAGCAGCACAACTAACAAAACTGGGCTAATAGTACCAACATCTTGTCGCAGCACTGCAGTGTCAAAGACTGATGGTGAGCATCCTACAACCAACTGTAACAACTCACAAAAAGTTATCCCTGTAGGCTACTGGCAATGGCTGCCCCTATTGTTCAAAGAACATTTTTCTGGGACACACCAATGACCTGCGCATCTGGAATTTCTCTACTCATGGAACACCCGTGCCCACTCACACATGTTTCAAATTGATGGACTACTGGGAAACATCAGTATGTTTTCTATTATCATTCTTCATGAAACCTGGATTACAGCGGAGTTGTAATTTGATGACAGATGTACGGTTCATGAAGTTGCAACAAAAGGCCTCTTAGAACGTCCGAAGGGGGGTTACTAATATCAGTAAAGGCTCCTTAGTCAATCGTGAAATTACCACAATCTACACCTAATTTACTAATTGCCCAGATCTCGCAAGCAGAGACGAGGATCATCATTATAAATGTATATGATCCACCTAAGATGTTGCAAATTTCACAAAACATGAAAACAGGTGAATTGATCCTAAAGCTCTATTCTTATCGGTTTCCAATATGGCTGCTTGGTGACTTTAACACCAAGATAGGTGAGATGTCCCTAATTGATCACTTGACCACCGACTCTCTTAAATCTGAGGCAATTAAGCCGGCTTTTAAAATTCAAGGCAAACAGCGCAAGAGATTACAACCATATAAGATGGTCCGTTTAAATGGTCTGACTCCGGGTGATTCAAACATGGCACCTACAAGTATTGAGGGCCGGTCTGCTGTGACCATAGATTACATATTCTCCAAACAAATGGAAATGCAATATATTGTCGACATGGGAGTGGCTAGTTGCAAGAAATATGACCACCTCCCCCACTGCCTTCTTATTGATCCCATGAACGCAGTTAAACCTCCATCGGAATATGATAGGAATGGGCAGATATTACTCAATCATGGCCACAATCGCATCCTGCTGAGAAAAAAGAACAACATCCAGAATGCAATAATATGGCCCAGGTTCTCTTGCCAGAATTCATCAAGACCCTAGAACAACAATCTTATAAAACAGTTTTGGAACGAGCTAACCTCCCTCTGCCTTTAAGAACTGGCAATGGAAAAATGATTCAAATGGCCAAAAGAAATTTGCGGCATGAAATTAAAACCATTATTGACCGGCAGTATTGCATGCACCCTGAGCCTATGATCACAGCTCATATCAGGGCTCTCAAATGCTCTTATAGAAGTTGGTTAAAAATCCACAAAAAAGGAGTTGCATCTATGGATGAAAATTGCCAGTCTCGCATTATCAGGTAATGGCAATGGGATATGGCAATTGCTTACGAAGAATAATAAATGTGACTTAACTCTAAACTGTATCAATAAGGATACATGGGTGAAACATATCAAATCTACCCTTGGTTGCGTTAAATCTGCTGCCTCATCCCTACCCATCCCCGAAGCCCCTTGGGAATGCAAAGGCTCTGTTCTTGATATTATAACCATCATTGACAGATTGAAATCCTCACATGCCGCCGGTCCTCATGGCATTAGCAATCTTGTAATCAAAAGTGACCCTCCACTATGGGGAGCTGCCCTACATATACTTGTTTCGCACATTGGAAAACATGAAATACTTCAACCCTCTTGGAAATCTAGTAACATCTTGACGTACACAAGAAAGGAGCATGGAATGAGCCCTCCAATTTCCAAATGTTAGCCATGCTCGATTCTACTTCTAAAATTTTTACCAAAGTCCTCCTTCACGAGTTGAATGTTTGGATCACTGACAACAAGATCCTGCCAATAAACCAGATAGGTTTTAGAGACAAATCCAGCAACTCACATAATTTGTTAATATTGAGTTCTGCGATTGAACATTCTTGGCAACACCCTAATTTAAATGTACATTGTGCATTTATTGATTTTTCCGCCGCATTCAACACTGTAGGAATCGGCTGTGGCGGAAATTGGATGGTTGGGGGATTCCTCCTGGCTTGCTCCGTATGTTGAATATTCTCCATACCGACACAACTGTTCATGTCCGTCTTAACACACTTGGAAAACTATCAAAATCTATATCTACTCACTGTGGAGTAAAGCAGGGGTGCATGTTTGCAGCCATTTTATATAATTTATATTTGGCCGATATGTACGATGCATTTAACATTCAAGCCGCTAACCCTATAAATAAAAGAATGTGACCATAGGCTGGCTCGCCTATGCAGACAATCTCACACTATTGGACTATACGCCTGCAGGCTTGCAATTGATGTTAAATGCTCTTGAAACATATTCAGCAGCCAATGGCCTTACGATCAATACAGCCAAAAGCAAAATCATGGTCTTTACTCCGAAATCCAGACCTAAAAGATCCTATTGGTCATTATCCTCCGAACCGCTTGAACAAGTGTCATCGTATAAATATTTGGGCCTTACTATCGACGATAAAATGAAATAGGACTTATACTGGGCAGACTTGAAACGGAAATGTGTGATATTAGTTAATGCACTGAGTGCATTTATTGGACGCAATAATGGCTATTGTGCATCGGCTGTTTTGTCTATCTATAATGCAAAGATCTCAGCTATGCTGTCCTATGCAGTAGCGATCTGGGGCCACACATTTAGGAAATGTGTGATATTAGTTAATGCACTGAATGCATTTATTGGACGCAATAATGGCTATTGTGCATCGGCTGTTTTGTCTATCTATAATGCAAAGATCTCAGCTATGCTGTCCTATGCAGTAGCGATCTGGGGCCACAAATTTAGGAAACAGATCATTAGCTTTGAAGCAAAATTACTGAGGAAGATATTCCGCCTCCATCAGTGTGTAAGCGTTGAATACCTTTATCTTGAATTTATTATAAGCCCAATGTGTATTGCTTGTTGAACGTTTACTTACTGTGCAAACTGACACCATCATTGTCCCCTATATGAAGGCTTTTTTAGGTCTTGCTGACAAAACTCTGATAGGTAGAATCGGTGTTCTAAAGCTAACCCACAATAAATGGCTATATGAGGGTAGCAGTACATATCGGAGACATTAAGCACTGGCTGAAGAACAAATTACGAGAGGCAGCATTCATGGAAAATATGCTCAACATTGGGAATATGTCTTCCACTCGAGACTATTGTAATGAAAGACTATCTAGGACATTCTCCCCAACATACATCACTGCCTATCCCAGCTTGCATATTTTTCGTACCTACCTACTAATCAAATTTAATGCAACAGTAGTATTATCATCAAAATGCTGGAGTAATCAATTGTTTTATCGACATATATTCGGTCGCACATGCAGCAATCTGGTGCATGAGACAGTTTACCATCGGATTACAGAATGTGAATGTCTTGACTATCTACGAATGAAGTTTTTTAAAGCTTATAACAATGCAACCACTGCGAATGAAATACCTTCCTTGTGGTTTGCTTTTATGCAAGGAAATGACACAAATTTAATATATTTTATTGTTCAGTTTTATATGCACTTAGTTGAAATTTTCAAATGTCTTCAATAGGTCCTGAGTTCCTCTTGTGGATATTCTATGTAAACTGTATAAATATCTTTGTATATGTATTGTAAGTCACGTGTTGTACAAAGCCTTGTTGCTATTTGTATATCTAATAAACTGAAATGATTGGTAAAAGGGCATAGGCCATTTATTACTAGTGATTAGGGGCGTACCGAACTTCAGCTTCGAGTAAGTATCCGGCCGAATTCCGGCTGAAATAAAGCTATTCGGCTCCGGACTAATAGTTTCTTGCTATTCGGCTCTTGCCGAATACTTTGACATTCTCATTTGAATACAATGCAGCATGAACTCAATAAAGCAAATATAGACTTCAGTCTGAATAGAATTAGACCAGACAAATTGCTATCACATAGCTGCAAAATGTCTTGCATTGTAATCTGCTCTTTAGGGCATGTTTTGTTACAGATTCTTAGAGATAAAAGGTGCTCATCCTTTATACCTAGCCTGCAACAATACTGGAATATCTTTTTTTTTGGCGAATGTTTATATGCAATGTGCACTTTTAGCAGTTGGAAAAGACAAACTGAAAGAAATGTGCATAGATACTTTCAGTTCCTGTCATTTCACTTCCCATTGAGTACGTCATGGTCCCCTCTATACTTTTTTTTAACGACTTGAGTCCTGGGTTTAATATTATCTGATATTTTATCAGGAATGATAAGTTGCATATGTTTGTGTATTGGCGAGAAGGAGTGACTAAGATAAGTGAAAAGTGAGCAGCATTTGTTTGGGTGGGGTGAATAGTTGTGAGATGTAGTTCACGCATTTCAGATTTCCTCTTAACTTGTGACCTGCATGAGCCGACATGAACCATTTTATACATTTCTATGTGAGCTGCAAAGAAGTTTCGAAACTCGACCGGATCGAATTTGTAACTGGATAGAGAATGCAATGCATCTGATTCACAAAGGCAGCCATTTGCATTTGTCAAGCCTCCTACTTTAACTGGCACTGAATATACACCAATCCTCATACACTTGGTCCCGTCATTTTGGTTAAATCTGCTTTATTTCTGGCTTTTATGCTTTAAATAAAGATGCTTCCTTAATTACAAAGAAGAAAAATAAAAGTATAGAATATATTTAAAATAGTACTTTATTTGTTCTTTAATAAGTGTGTTTTTTGAAGTTTGGAACATGATTTATTAAATAAAGCAACTATTCGGCTTCATATTCGGCTTCGGCCGAATAGTTGACAAACTATTCGGTATTTGGCCAAATACTAAATATGCTATTTGGTACAACCCTACTAGTGATGAATTATGCTGGCATACAAAACGTTTAACTAAATGAAGATGTCATGATCTACCAGAACAAATCCTAAAAGGAGGTGTGTTCTACATATTAGTTGAAGATGGTAGTTAAAATAACAGCTGCCAATGTCAAAGTAGGATTTGGAGAACAATGGTATTTCTTTGAATGGGCTTTTGTCCAATCACAAGTGGGGGATGGGTTCTAATAAAGTATCTGGGAGTGTTTTGAGTGTTGCTTAATTGTATATAAGATGTCAACTGACGTGGTTTGTTGCGACTCGGATTAGTTTGGCGTTACAGTACAATCTAACCGCTCCTGGAATGTTTGTACATTAAACTTGCTTTATGTACAAAATGTGCACTTGTTTCTCGGGTGGTGGGCCTGTTTGTGTTAAGGTGATTAAGGGGGCTGCCCCACGCTTACGTTTTTTATCGCACACATCTTTGGTGACTTCAACTCTCTCTATACAATAGGTTACTTTTTGCCATAATATTTGAATTGCTTTAGCAGATGTGGCTTCCTGTGTGTTGGCAAATGAGAGAAGGAATGAATGCCGTTAGTTGTATGTCAGCTCTTCCACGCCATTGTCTTTATTTTTTAATCATGATACAGGAGAAACTCATCACACTAGTGCATGAGCACCGTTCTTAGCTTACCTAAAAGACATTGCTTGTTTTGAAATATTAATGTACTATACATACTTGAAATTCTGCTATGCAGTCTGCTATGCATTAAAAGTGCAGCAGAATGGAAAATCTAGCATGTAAAGGAAGTGCATTGGTATTCTATGGCTTTCTTATAATTTCAGCTTCTCGCTTTCACACATGACAGTATAGTCTTTCTTCATTTTATTTAAAAATACTCCATAACCACACGCATTGAAACAGGCACCTTTTTTTCTGGTGACCCGTTTTTGAAAATCAGAGCTCAGAGTCGACATAATGGAAGCAGTGTGCGAAGCATCGTTCACCCAGAGAAGGCCAGAGAGCACGGGAATCATAAACAGAAGGGGTCACAGACCAGGCGCGTTGACAATTTGTGGATGTCATTTGGTTTCTTGAAGCTACAATTAATCGCTCGTGCAAGAGTGCACTGTGTGTGTGACATTGTGTTTTCCAAGAAGTTTTTTAAATAGTATATATGATGACAAAATCCATATTGTGACCTATTTGTTTATGGGGCTAGTTCTCCCACCTGCGCTACCTCACATAGTGCAGGCCTCCGTGTAAGATGTATTTGCAGCTCGGATCTTCAGTCGGAAGGAAAACCTACACAGAACATAAAACAATGGTCACCAAACCACAAAAGCTTGACAATAAACTAAAGACCCGGGAATGGTTCATTGTCAGACAGAGTTATAAAACCTCTATGAAGAATGAAACAGCACCTGCTGCAAATCTCA
The DNA here is from genome assembly GCF_040938575.1 of Ambystoma mexicanum. Lineage (NCBI taxonomy): Eukaryota > Metazoa > Chordata > Amphibia > Caudata > Ambystomatidae > Ambystoma > Ambystoma mexicanum. The sequence goes on along the minus strand of NC_090922.1, from coordinate 1,053,937,695 downwards.
TTCCAAAGAAATTCTTCAAACACTGTCCCGTTGGTTGATTACAGTTTTCGAAAAATTACTCTGCATCATTTCAGCTCAACAGGAATCAAAGTGCTTTTTAATCTGAGATACAAGAATGAACGCATGACGGTTTCAAACATTTCACAAAGATGCTCTTATAAATCTAAAGTTTAGGTTGGACAAACAAACGATATTGTCGCTGTCATAATGAGATTCTAGACCAGACCTGACAACTACAGGCCAGGCCATTGTACTATAGAAGCTCGTCTCAAAGGGCTTCATTGGGCCATTTTGGTCTAATTCTTCCATTGTTTACCGTTACTGCATGCAGTGGCCTAAGGAGTCCACACTTACTATAGATTTACTGCCACTAGTGCAGTAAAACTATGCCAGCCAACAAGTATTCTAACAACACCGCAGATGGTAAATCTATCACTACCTGAGGTTCTCTTAAAATAGACTATGTCCTATGTCTATGTTTGAGGGATGGAAATGCTTGGACAGCAGACATTCCAGTACTACGACTGTGCCATTGAGAAAAAGGCACTGGTTGGTCAATGATGACCCGTCTGCACATTGAACATCTCTGCATTTTTTGTGGCACACACATGCTGAGTGCATACCGCAGAGACCGTTGACTGGCGGTGGGGGCTCAACCGGTGGTGCTGGCGGTTCCGCAGAGGATCAGACGTCAGAACCAGCTGCAGACTGCTCCCTTGCCCTGGAGTGTGATTCTTACGGGACACTTTACTTTTACACTCTGCTGGCTGCTGGAGATGGGCGAGGTACTCCCAGCTCATCCCGAGGTTCCTCTATACGTCACTCTGAACTGAACCCTCTTCTGGCACATACCAACTATATTGGCCCATGACACACAATAAGCAGCAAGATCCTCTCTGTGGACTTTGGCGTCGGAGACTGTGACTCTGCAGAATACTGCTCACCTCCGCTTGCTCCTGCACTGCATTCTGCACCCTGGGATGTGACTCGCCCTGTGCGCCGGGTCCTTTCCGTGTCTGGAGCAGGTCTGGGGGTGCCCTATTGCCATGTGTATTTTACACGCTTATGCTCCCTGGGGCTGAGACTGCTCCTCGCCTCCCTCTCCATTGCTGGTGGTGCAGGAACAACAAGACAAGAACCGTCAGAGGTGAGTGCGGGTGGCCTGCCCCCCTTGCTTGGCATTGTTGGCCCGCATGCCCGTTAAAGTGGCAGGCACCTGGACTGCGTTGGCTGGGGGAGAACCATCTGTCTTGGCACTGTCCCGTGGCAGGGCGGATTAGGCTGCATATCCGAAAGTGGTGTGGGACACAAAACTTTTAGCTGGCTTGTGTTTTCACAGGTAGATTGGCGACCGGGAGGGCTCTGGAGATCAAATAAAGTTGTGCTTGCTGCCAAACTCTGCATAATATTTGTGCTCCTTCCCTTGGCTGAGGACACTCCCATGTCTGTATGCCACCAGCACAATACCTGAGCAGGTGGCGGTTCGGGTGGTCTTCGGAGCCGCGCTTGTGGGGGGGCTGAGCGGTCTGCCAGGCTTACAGTGGGGGCCCCTGAACTACCATCCAATGCAGCAGACACTCCATCTTCAGGGAGAATTGGTGGATGCAACCCTGTATATGCGTGGTGCACTTCGGTAACCCATCTTTGGTAACTGGTCCTTTTGGGGCGCTCGGAGCCGTTTGACACAAGACCCAGCTATTATAGCACTCTTTAGGGTGAACAAGCTCTTATTACAAAATGATGTCCTAGGGTCATCCCCCCACACTCGGCTTGTTAAATGGACGTACTCAGCCACTGCCCTGTTAATGCAGAAGTGAATATAATGATACGTTGACCCTGTGCTGAGAGAAAACTGTGGTGATATTGCATTGGCCTGGATATCTACAGCAGACCACACTGAAGAGCTTTTGACCACCAATTCTCCTCTAACGCTCTGACCTTTGGCCCCGTGGTGAGGCATCATGACAAAGTGCTCCGGGGAGGAAAAAAGGGCCCAATGGATTTGTATAAAAACACCCCTGCCATGACCTTGGGGGTTACTGACCCAGCGCCTGGAGGAGAACAGCCCTCAGCTTCCGACTCTGCAAGGGACAACCACCTGCTGGCCGCCATGCAGAGTGGATTCATGGTGGTGAACATGAAACCAGACAACATTGTATCCACTATAGGGTCTTTGAAATCCAAGCTGGAGAACAAGAGTGCACGCATAACAGAGCTGAAACTAGGATCAGCGAAACAGAGGATAAAGTCGACAAACATGATTGAGATATAGCACAGCTGCAACAGGAGGTGAACAAGATCCGTAATAGATGTGAGGACTTGGAATTGTGCCAACATCACAGTAATATCAGTACCTTAGGGATCCCAAAGGTGGACTCTAAGGGCCCAATGGGACAATTTGTGGAAAACTTATTGAAATCAATGTTTGACTCATCAAAGTTCTCCCTGCAATTTCTGGTGGAGAGGGCACATCGCGTGCTGGCCCCTGTCCCAAAACCAGGAGCCCCCCCTGAACTACCCTGGCTAGGCTTCTTAACTATCGAGCCTGTCTGGGTTTTGACCCATGTTGAATCAATAGACTGGGTAGATGTGGGGATGAGCTGTCGCCGTCCACATTCACTCCAGAACCTGGAGAATCGCGCAGTTTTGCGCACAGCAAAATGGTCCCCTGACCTGCCACCCACCAGTGTGAGCGTGAGGGGCCAGGAGTGCCATGAGTGAAATGTGTGCCAAAGGAAAAACAGCAGTGCCGGTGGCTAAAATAAAAATAAAAAAACGCTTTGAAATCACCTTTGTTTCTCTGAAATGCAAGTTAAAAATGCCTATTTTAAACATCACAAGATATTCAAAAATCTCAATGAACACCAGCAGGCATTTGGCAGAATGTATTCTTGTGTGCATACTAAATCTGGAAAGAGAAAGAGCCCAAAACAATGTTCATAACAAAACTGGCTGGGAGCAGTGCTTCTGAATCAGAGGATGAATGGACCAGGGTTACCCGAACCAAAAAGGCCAATAAGGTGAAAAGGGCCTTGCTTAAGGACCCCTTAAAACAGATTAAGGCAATCAGGAGTGTCATCACGCCTTATCATAAGAACGCCAAGTATTCTGTTTGGGATCACTTGGAGCTCTATGAGCAAATGATGGAGACTTTACATTTGAAGGGCAGCAGTAGCTGCATCCAGTACGTCAAATGGACATTCTCCCTTGAATACTCCAGTTTCTTTGCGGGGCTGGAGGACCAAAACCATTCAAGATGGTCCACATATAGGGCAGCCATCTTGAAACATTTTTCTGTACATAGAAATCCCCAGAAGGCTCGCAAGGCAGCCTACAATTTGCAATGTGGGAGGATCAGGCCCCACAAGAATTCGTGCAAGAATTGAAGCGTGCCTTTGCGCAGACCACCAGAAGGGTGCGCACGGAGAGCAGAGAATTCATCAACACATTTTTCCATGCTCTTCCCAAGTACATAATGACCCAGCTCGTGAGAGATTTTCATGAGAAAAGATCTTTAGACTGGGTCATTGAGCAAGCCACCCGGATCTATGAGGTGCAGAAGGCCATAGAAAATAAAAGTAATGCGCCCAAAAACCCCAAAACCAACAGCACCCCTGCTGCTGCCAAGGTGGTAGAGGTAAAGGTTGCCCCCATTTTAGATTTGGAGATGGGGGGGCCTAAAAACCTGCCTGCCCAGAATAACTCTAACTCCAGAAGGCCCTCGGGCCAGTCATAGACAGGGAGTCAAGGAGGAAGTCCCACAAATGGGGTCCCTCGCTCCCCTGATTATGTAAGTCCCCGCTAAAAGGGAAACTGACCCATCCTGGGTTATGTATGGACTCCTCCAGCCCAAGGGGGGGGATCCAGTCGAGCACCTAACCCAGAGAACTTCCATCCAAACTTCCCACAGGAGGGCAGAAATTCACCAAACCCTGGCCTGAACTTTTTCCCCAGGTATCCACAAGGTTTCCAGCCCCAAACTCATCCATCCTTCTTTCCCCAATTCCCTGAGCCCAGACAACCTAATCCGGGAGAGGGGAGGCCAAGGGTGGAGGGGTACCCAAATCTTCCCAACCCGGGGTATTACCAGAGAAGGGATAGCTATCCTTCCCGGGATCAGCCCAGGGGAGAAAACAGAACCCCGTATCAACCTGAGCGGGTTTCCCAACTTGAGCGCAAGGTCCAAAATATGGCACGGGATCTGGGTCACATACTGAGGGCTCAACAGAACCCTCAGATGAGCATGCCACCGCAGAATGCCCCAAACTCTGGACCTGGTGCTCCAGAACAATGACAGGGGCAGCACCCCGATAACCCACCGGTTCCAGGGAGGAGGCACAAGGGGAAGAGGGGTGTAAAACCGTGGGGGAAGCTTCCTTCCAAACTTGTAAACAGCCCCTGGAAAACCAGGAACCGGAAACAAAATCTCCTGCCCCTGAAAGCCTGCCTCCCAAGGAGCGGAGGGGGGGTAGGAGAAACAAAGGACCCAAACAGACCCACTTTGTGGAGCAGGTACAGGTCTTCCAATTTGAGGGAGAGGGATCCTCAGAGGATCCTGGGAAAAGGATCTTCTCCTTCAGAGATGGGGGAAATCCTCCCAAGGAAAAATGGGTCCCAAGAGATTCCAATCCAGACTGCGTGGATGTGGGGATTGAGCAGTCGCCTCCCATCATCCTATCCCAGAACCAACAAAACCAAACTTCCCTGGGTCAAACCCATCCTGGTGACTGCCTCCAAAAAGGCAGGGGCGGCCCAGAACCAGAACCAGGGGAACCTAAAACCGAATCAACAGACTGGGTATATGTGGGGATTGAGCTGTCGCCATCCATCATTCTATCCCAGAACCAACAATACCAAAATCCCATGGGTCAAACCCACCCTGATGACTGCCTCCAAAAAGGAGGGGGCGGCCGAGAACCTGAAACCATTTCCAGTTGGCAACTTTTTCTTTCAGATCCCCAGGCTCTTCACAGAATTCTGCCCAAATCTCTCCTATCACCATGTCCAAAACCAGAAAGTTAGCCCACCAGTTGTCCAAAAATGTGCATTATCTGTGCCCCCTTGAAGAGAAGGAGGGAAGATATTATGCCCTGGTAAAAGTACAGGGGCAGGGTACAATCTTGGCGCTGGTGGACACTGGATCTCAAGCCACCCTTCTGTCCAGAAGGGCCTTTGAAGAACTGAATTCAGGTAAGGGGGAGAAGTACCAAATTCCCCTCACCTCTCTTCCTGGAGAACTTTGACGGGAAGGAAATTCCCGTCGAGGGGACTGCAGAGTTGGACATTAAAATTGGGCGGCACAAGGTGAAACACCCGGTCATAGTATTAACTCCAGAGGGCACCCCTTGTTTACTAGGGAATGACCTCCTGAGAAGGTTGTCACCCCTAAAAGATTGCGTAAACAAGGTCCTCTGGACCCAGACTAGCCGACCAATAAAATTAACCTGCCACATGGTTGAACAAAAATCTGACCAAGTAGAATTTCACTTCCAGAACAACCAAATTCCAGATGTGACAGTAATAGCAGTAGGACAACAGATTGGTGATGGGGGGTCCTCTCTATTTCTCACTGGAAGGAAATACTCTTAAATTCTTTACCAATCCACAATCAGACACTCCCACTTCTATAGTCCAGAAAGATGTAAAATCAGCTCAGAGCCTGGCTGATATTCAGCAAATTGGAGAGCAGTTGTTCATCCCTGTTCAGTTAAATGATGGTAAGGACTCTGTTCTCGCTCGAGTGTGTGTGAACAACGGTAAGAGCTTCATCAGCGAAGCCATGTTCCGCCAACTCCCAAAAGATCCAACCATTCCCACATTCAAACTGATAGAGAATAGGAAATGGACCTGGAAGCACCTACTTCCAAACATCTCCTGCCAAGCAGGTGTATGCTAAAAATCTCCATTGGTAACAAGAGCATAGTCCATAATTGTTGGGTCATGCGAGACGTCACTGCCGCCTTTTACTTAGGCAGTGACATTCTCAATCGCTTTGCCATTAGTTTGGACCTAATAAACTTCAAAGCTTGGTCCCGATTAGCGGATAATCCCATGGGCTTTGATGATCCAGAAAAAGCATTTAGGTCAGCTCAATTGCTACCTTATGCAGTTGAAATTCAGCTTAAAGAGGAAGTCACCATCCCAGAAAGGACCCGACAATTCTCCCTGGAATGAAAGTTAAAAGAGGACAAAAATTGAAAAACCCTAATGCTTATATTCATCTAAATGCTTCTCTCCAACAGCAGGAGTTGGGGGTAAACCCAACACCATTAGTCAACATAGAACATGACACCATTCCAATAGAGGTGGATAACAGCGACTTAAAGAGTATTACTCTAGCCACAGGCACCATTATTGGAATGGCGGTTGATGACTGACATTTCTCCATTGATTTAGGTAATGAACTGTTAGGACCAATCCCCAAGGTCTGTTTTGACAGTGACAGTGAGGACAATACATCACCAGGCAGGATTTTCACCCGGCATGGGGGGAACTTCCTGGTCTACACTTCTTGCCCTTATGGTAAGGAAGATGTGACTTGTGACTTCAGGAGGGATGAGGTGATTTTCCAGGTCCATGAGGGCTGCCTTTCCCACCTGAAGCCTCCAGTCCAAATCAGCACTCTGACCAGGGACTTCTCCACCCAGCTGGAGGAGGCCGCTGAGATAGCCAAACCAGAAGTCTTTCCAGGCTTGACGCAGATGGTGGAAGAGAGAGTCAACCTAGCTGATGCCTGTGTGACCCTGTAACAGAAGCAAAAGTTAAAACAAGTTTTCGTGGATTTCCAAGATCTCTTTGCGGTAGACTCATATGACTGTGGTCGCACCGACATCCACACAACAACAATTCCCACGGACCCTGGCATGACTCCAGTGTTTGTGAAGCAATATTGCTTGCCTCTCGCATCCATGGAGTCCCTTACTGAAATAATTAAGAACCTTGAGTCCCGGGGAATAATCCGTCCAGTCCACAGCACTTTCAATAATCCGGCGCTGGGAATATTGAAGCCAAACGGCCAGTGGAGACTATGCGCCGACCTTAGGGAGCTCAACAAACAGGTCCATACTTCCCGATAGCCTCTGCCCTACATTGACCAAGGGCTGGCCCAGATTCAGGGGTCACAGGTATAAACTGCAATAGACCTGACCAATGGATACTGGACCGTGCCTGTCAGTAGGGAGGACCAATACAAACTGGCTTTTACCTTTGGGGGCCAGCAGTACACATGGACCCGGACTCCCTTCGGATACCTCAACTCCGGCAATGAATTCAACATTTTCCTACATAAGGCCATGCCCGACCTGGGTGCGAGGGGTAACCTGGCTTATGTAGATGATGTCCTCATCAAAAGTTAACCTGTGGAGGAACACATAGCGGAGATCCGTTATGTTCTGACGCAGTTGAGGGCCGCCGGAGCAAAACTTTCCTTTCAAAAAGCACAATGGTGTAGAACCCGTGTAATTTCTTGGGGCATGAGATTACTCCTCAGGGTCTCTGTCCCCAAGAAAAGAAAGTGGAAGCACTTCAGAAACTGAAGGATCCCACAACTCGGCGGGAACTAAGGAGCCTCCTTGGACTGACTAATTACAGCAGAAAGTTCATTGAAGGCTACGCAGAGATCACTAGACCCCTGATTCATCTCTTGAAGGGGGGGGGTCAAGTGGGAATGGGGTCCAGAACAATCCGAGGCAGTAAGACAACTCAAGAGAAGCCTCTCACAAGCGCCTTGCCTAGCTTACCCTGTCAGAAACAAGGAGTTCTTCCTGGAGACAGGGTTCTCTAATACGTGCTTGATGGCAGTATTATACCAAAAGCATAAAGTAATTGACACAGCTTCCTTGTTTGTGTATGCACGCCCTATCCACGCCGCAGGGTCCTTTCCTCTAACAGACCGAAGAGCAGCGGTGGAGCGGCGGAGGAGCGGCGGGCTTGGACACGGACGCTGCTGAGTTAGGGGGCAGCAAAAGAATTACTGCGTGACCCTCTGTCCTCCTTTGCCCACGGGAACCACTGTGCTGGCGGCATGGTGAAAGGACGAGGACTGTGACCTCGAACCCGGTGAGGGGGGCGCAGGAGTTGAATAGGGAGGCGAGGTATCGTGCTCTGTCCTGCTGACTTCCTTACACTTGGGATCTGGTGGTACAGCACTACGAGGGCTTTACTGCTAATATTGGAGGTGAGTGGAGAGTTGTGAGGCATATCCTTGGGGCTACATCTTAAGCTCTCCACATCTGATCCCCACATAGTGCCCATTGAGGTACATTGGTCACTGAGTATGCGTCTGTCAGCACAGTAAAATCAGAGTGCTAAGCGTGATAACACAATAAAGTGGTGGAGAATCCCTGCTCCCTATTAACCACCGGCTGTGCGCAAACTTCCACCTACCTTGATCAGTGGGACATTCGTGGGAGTATTGTTGGATTCCTTACTCGTACCCCGAGACCATTTTGTTAAACTTGAGGAGAGGGATCAGTGCTGCCCTATATATTCAATCGGGCCGTAAGATCATAAGCACAGGAGACTGTGGGCTTAGGCCTTTGATCCTGGGCGTGTTGTGCTATTGTGAGCGTTGGGCAGGCTCCCTGTGGTTCCTTGAGACACTACTGGAAGTGGACTTAGAGTGGACCCCGAGAAGAAGGGGAACTTGTAATCTTTTTACCGGAGACTGCGGGCTGTAGCCTTTGATCCGGGCTTGTAATTCTTACCGGAGACTGTGGGCGGTAGCCTCTGATCCGGGTCTGCAAGTCCATTGGTTCATTATATTGGTGGGGGGGGGGGTGCCAGTAAAAGGTGGCGAACTACCCATAGTAACCTCACCAGGGCAGTGCAAGAGGTAAAACTCTTCTTGGCCTCTAGCAGCAGCCCCTACTACCCTGCCTGACTGGACTAACCTGCATCTCCGGGAAATAAACTCTCGAAGTGAAGTGAGCCTTAACGTAGTCATGCAGCGAGGAAGAAGAGCACCCCACTCGATTTATAATCTACGTAAAAATACATCTCAAGCCACTAAGGAACCTAAGGAATCCCACAAGAAGGGGGGCAAATCCATAAAGAATGCCAAATACGCTTCTCCGGTGGCACAAGGAGCTATAACTGAGTTCTTCCCTGTGAACCCTCCCCCGGCCACGAATTCCACTGTAATTGAGGAAATACCGGCACCGATAGAGAGAGACAGCATTTCTCTAAATACCTCCAATTTTGACGACATTGATAATAATTCCCTCTTAGATCTATGTTTAACGATACAAAGAGGGATGCGAACGCAAATGCCCCAGAGGTCACCCAGTGGCATAACGCCATTAAAAGAAAACAGCATGAACAGTATCTCAGGGGTGCATACCGGTGGGGGAATTAGCGGTCGTCTGTCTGCTTCTCCAAATCTGGTAATGACGTCAATGGAGGACGAACCAGATAATGTGATGGAAGATAATATGGAATCACAGCCAAGCTCATTGCAGATAACTGAACTACAATCATCGGTGGCTGCTCTTCAATTCGCCCTCAAAATACTTCTACAAATGTCAGGGCGAATATTCGCCAATACTAACACCATTACATCGGCTTTAGAGCAAAAAGATCGCCTCCGAGAAGAGGCAGAAATTAACCTATCTGATGCTTTACAGATAGTCGAGGAGAGGAAGGACAAGAAGATGTGGTGGAGGGAGGTGAAGCACAATATGTGCCCAATAGTGAAAGCATAATTGAGGAAATCCGTGCGGAGGCTGGCGATCCAGAGCATGAGCTAAGTCCCTGGTGCCCTCCCTCACGGAAACAAGAAGACTGGCAAAAAAGGCACTTAAAAACAAGTTAACTGCAAAAGGGGCCCAACCACCTATAATAGTGTCCATACCAGCACCTGACACCCACTCAAAAAAGGCCAGGAAAAAACTGGTGGGAGCAGCACAAAGGGCGGCAAAGGTTAAGGGACCTTTAACTGACTGGTTGATACCGGAAGAGAAGATAATGGGAAAGGACCCAGATGATGATTCAGTCATGACCTTTGAGCCTGAGTTGGAAACCAGTATAAATATGCAGACGGAGCCTCTCCCAGAAATACGGGCAGTGTAAGAACCTACCGAGCCCTTACCATTGGATCAGAAGAAGGAAGTGAAGGACATAAATCCGACCCGTATTTGTTTCATTAAGAATCTGTACCCAAGCAGCAAAAATCCCTGGTTATCACGCTCAGAACTATTAACAAGATTATATCATATACCTCAACTTCGTGTTTTAAAATCAGAGGATTTCTTATTTGTAGAACTCCTGTCGTGGCCCCAATCCTAATGTCTCTGCTTTACATTGCATTTTTCCGACTACGGCGCAACTCATCAGAAAATACAAAGAAGATTTGAAGGCAGTGGACATTGACATAGATGTGGACCCGTTGGAGAAGGTACCCTCGGATCAACCAGAGGACACTATGGTAACAACTCCGGAGGCTAATGTGCTTAAATCGGGACTAGGGGACAAGCATGTGTTAAAGGAAATACAGCAAGTCCTGAAGTCACTCTTAGAATCCATCCCGCAGCTGCTACAGAACCACTGATGTTTGTCATTACTTTCTTGGAACTGCAGAGGCTTTTCCCATCTCATGAGGTCGGAAGGCTCAGTAGACTTACTGTCCCAATACAGTTGTATATGTCTACAGGAGACATGGTCCCTCGACCCTTTACTGTTAGATGGTTTTGTTATACATCAAGCATTTGCTAAACGGGGCAGTAAGGGACGTCCATATGGTGGTTTGCTCACGGGGGTATCGAATATGTTTATGTCCCAAAAGATTCACTGCAAATCTGAGGAGCTGCTATTGGCAGTAGAGGTCGAACATCATGAGGAAAATGGCTCAGGAAAGTTCCTTTTAATTAATCTGTATAACCCTCCAGGAGAATTATTTCGGGATTCATTGCAAGAAGCAATACAAGATCTATTGTCCATATGGCTGCTAAGAACGGGCAATGTTGCGGTGGTGGTTATAGGTGATTTTAATTGCCATATGACGGACAAGACCCTTATAGCTTCTAACCCTGACCTTAATGAAAGATGTTGGATGTCCCATAGAAAGAGGGAGGCCGAAGGATTAGGCTGGCTGCAATTGTTTAAAGCTTGGGATATGGCTATGATTAATGGCCGTACTCCAGGAGATTGACCGGGGAGACACACGTGGGTGAGTGGGACATCCATGAGCACACTAGATTATATATTCATGTGCCCCGTGATGCAGAGTAGAGTAAACGACATGGTAGTTAAGCCTAATAAATGGAGCGATCATGCGTCGCTACAGTGTACATTCAGTATACCTATACCATCCCCCTCTTCTGCTAACATGGGTATCATCCAAGCTAACCAGGCAGGATCTAGAATTGTGTGGACTGAGAAGAACATAAGATCAGCCACAGAAGCCCTGGAATCAATCTTAGAGCGGGGCTCCTGTGACTTTAAACTTATGACGGCAAATGAAATCGAAGATTGGATATCTGGGTTCTCAGATCAGCATGCCATGGCTAATAAAAAATATATGTTAAAAATTGGGGGAGCTACACTCCCCTTTAATATGGAAATCAGGAACGCCAAGAGAGAGCTAAGAAGGTTAATCAGAGGCCTGAAACACATGAATTTATCGGGAGCCTTATACTCTGAAAAATGAAGAAAGATCAAAAACCGCTATAAAACAAATATTAAGAACATTAAGACAACAGAGAAAAATACCAAATATCAACAACTGATACAAACGATTTGTTCGAGAAATTCTCATAGTATTTGGTTATCACTCAATGAGAATAGAGAGAAGGCAAAAGGTCCTTTAATTAACCCTATAGGTGAGGAGACATGGGTAAAATTCCTACTAAGCCAAAATTCAGGGGGAGTTGAACCCATGAGTGGAGTACCGGAGAGGGCACCTATCCATCCGCCTTTTGATGTATCAGCTGAGTCAATTTTGAATAAAATAACTACTTTTAAGTCCTCCAGAGCCCCTGGCCCGAATGGCCTAGCCAATGTAGTGATTAAGAACCACCCGTTTTTTTTGGGCCGATTTGTTATCTTTATTATTCAATAAGGTCCTAATGCAGGGGACTATTCCCCGGTCCTGGCAGACAGCGATTCTCATTCCTGTATTCAAAAAAGGCAGCCGTTCTGATCCCAATAACTACAGGCTGCTATCCATGCTTGATATTTCAGGTAAACTTTTTGCCTCACTGTTGCTTAGTGCGATGCAGAAATGGGTAGAGGATGATAAAATACTCAGCAGATTCCAATGTGGCTTTAGGCAGGATTTTTCCACCTCACATAACCTCTTGGTCATGGAAATACTTCGAACACGGGCGCTTAGTAAGGGACAGCCTCGTTGTACGCTCTTTATATCGATTTCCAGGCCACATTCGATTCCATCCCACGGGAGAGGTTATGGAGTAAACTAGAGAAATTGGGATGTCCGCCTGGGTTATTATACTACCTTAGATTACTTCATCAAAATACTACGGTGCACCTGAGGTTAGATCAAGATGGAAATATGACCAGAAATGTGTCCCAAGATAGGGGGGTAAAGCAGAGATGTGTCACTGCCCCCCTTATTTATAACCTATATGTATACGATATTCCTGCAGTATTAACTGAGGTTGACAACTGCCCTCCTAAAATTGGGGATGCACCGTGTGCTGTATTAGCATATGCGGACGATCTGGTTGTATTTGATAACACCATAGGGGGCTTGAGATGTTCTGCTACTGCCCTATGGGATTATGCCAGGATAAACGGATTGACCAATAATCTGGACAAAACAAAAGTCCTTAGATTTACGAGAAGAAGGGTTTTGCTGGTTAGTTTGATAGTACACCATAATTTCATACCCTATGCTCCATCATATCGCTATCTTGGAGTCGAAATTGAGCCCCTTGGTGATTACTCATTATGCAGACAGGGTCGCATTACTAGGGCGATGCAAGCGATAGTATTTATTTCTGCCTTTACAAACAAGCAGGGTGGCTTTACCCTTTGGGGAACGCGCCACCTTTATATCCAAGTGTTTGCCCCCATGATTATATATGGCCTGGAGTCATTGCATACATCAGACCTAGCATGGCTACAAGTGCTGGAGGTCAAGTTTTGGAGACGGATATTGGGGCTATCCCCTGGGGTACCTATGGCCCTGATTAGACTGGAACTGGGCCTCCCCTCTTTGAAGGCTATGGTACTGAAGAAAAGAGCAGGGCTTTACCTTAAGATGATAGGTAGCACTATGAACCCCTTACTAACAGTGATACATCAGGAGTTGACCAAAAAATACACTACATCTCCCCTACATAAAGATATGACCACATTTTTGGCGGATATTGGATGGACACATAGAGGGGCTACTATTACCAAGGAAACTCTAAATGCGCTAAAGAAAAAAGTAGACCTCTGGGATTGGCTTGAGAATTTTACACATATAGCCAGTCTGAAGACATATCAATTTGTGAAATATAGATTATTCAACTTTATGAAACCACAAGCTTATCTATATCTATGCCCCTCTAGAAGACTGAGACGTTTTATGGTATTCTTCCGATTGGAACAATTGCCTACCCTGTATATCAGAGGAGCATGGGACAATATCCCGGTTGCTGAGCGCATATGCCGTCTGTGTAAATCCTCAGAATGTCTGGAGACAGCTAGACATCTTCTAACGGAATGCCTATCTATGAAGAATACAATCCTACGCTACCTGGGGGAATTTGCACACGACTCTAATACTATATGCAAATTAACATTCTGGCGTTATTGCACCAACACCTGCAATATGCATTTATTCATTGCATTACATAACGTTTGGCAACAGGTAGAAATTAGTCTGGGCCGTGAATTGTAGCTATTCCAAATGCTAGGAGGGTCAAGGAACTCACTGAGTAATTTTTATGAGATAGATTTACTTAAGGCCTAAAAATATCTAATTCAAGTACATCTGAGATGTTGGCCGTCTTATGTAACATATCTGGACATGAATTTTTATGTAAACAGCTAAAGGAAAGTTGTATAATTGTCTCTTTTTAGTTGATTTTACTCTATATAATTTTTTAATTCATGTTTTTGGTATATTTATGAATTATGTATAATGCTTGTAATTTGTAATATGTGTAAAGTTTGAATTTATTTTCAATCTATACCACATTAAAGAATTATTATTATTTAATAAAGTAATCTCCTATGCGAGCAAAACTTTATCCTCTGTGGAGGAAAAATTCAACGATTGTGAGAAGGCACACCTGGCAACGGTGTGGGCATTGAAGAATTACCGCCCGTTCATCCAGGGGGAACACATCATAGTGGAAACTCAACACCAGCCTCTGCAATACCTCCAAAGTGACAGAATACGGGCCGGAAATGTGAGTAATTCCCGAATTACTTCCTGGATTCTGTCAATGCAAGGCTTTCCTGTGGAGGTCAGATATGGCCAAAACAAGAAGAGTCCCCTCGTGCAAGGTCTGGCTGGCTTGCATGATTGTTGCCAGAGAAAACTGTCTCGAGGATGAAAGTCTAAAAATCAAGGACAACATGGAGGCATACCTTAATTCCCCCCACAAAGTCTCTTACCATGTTGACAACAACGGGGAAAAAGAACTCGTGGCCAGCGTAGGGAACGCATGGGTGAATGAGTCCCCAAAACCCTCCGCTGGATACAAAATTGGTCCCCAATGTAGTCAGGTGGCAGAATTGATGGCTGTGCATCAAGCCATCCTCACTGATGTCCAACATCAACTCCACGAACTGGTCATAATCACAGATTCGGATTATGAACGGAACGGGTTCGTAGAGCACATGGTTAATTGGAAAACCAGAGGCATGTTATGTGCTAATAACAAACCCCTGAAACATGGGAAGTTAATCCAAAATATTGATGATCTGTTCAACTTGAATGGAATGACCATCTACTGGAAGAAGATCAAGGGTCATTCCAAAGTAGAAGGACCAGACAAAACTGGAAATGACTTAGCTGATCAGCTGGCCAAAACCGGGGCCATCCAAGGGGATCTAATAGAGATTGAGTCCCTGTTGGGGGAAATCCAGGTCACTGCTATCACTAGGTCCCAGACAAATGCTCACAATGATCTTTCAACTGCACAATGGAGTAAGGAGACCCCTGATGCTGATTTAATTACGGCTCAAAAGGGGGATCCAATAATTGGTAAGTATTACCAACACATTGAGGACCCTGAGAACTTTCCTCTGACGGATACCGGATACATTGGGAAGGAGGACCTTAGAGTGTTGATGAAATGTCCAAAGATGTTCCGAATCCAAGACGGTTTGTTGGTAAGGAAATCCCAAGCTGGCCATGATCAGTGGGTGGTTCCTACCTCATTCCGAAGCCTGATGTTAAGTCACACCCATGATGCGGCCACCGCCGGTCATAGGGTGTTTCATACAACACTTGAAATCTAAAGTGAGATTGCATACTGGCCACATATGGGCCAGGACCTCAACCAATACTTGAAGGGGTGTCTGGTGTGTGCACAATTTCAGCCATCATCCCTCACACACCATGCACCTCTCCAAAAGAGGGGGATGACACTGCCATGGTCAGATTTGCAAATCGACTTCGTAGGCCCTGTAATTCGCTCGTCTAGAGGAAACAAGTACATGTTGACCGTCACATGCTTGTTTACCAAGTGGGTGTAATGTCTCCCTGCCCCAAACTGCAAGGCAGAAACAGCAGCTGCCCTGATGATTAACCACATCTTTTCCCGTTTTGGTCTACCTCAAAGGATTGAGTCAGACAGAGGTAGCCATTTCACCTGCGAGGTAATGACAAAGATTTGGCAGATACAGGGGGTCAAAATGAAGTTACATATTGCTTACCAGCCAGCTTCTTCTGGGGCAGTAGAATGCTACAACTGAACCATTGTGAGCATCTTAAAAAAGTTTGTGGCAGATTCTGGGCCAAGTTGGGATATCCGATTACCTCTGGTCCTAATGGCCATCAGATCTACCCCTTCATCTGCAACTAAAATGTCACCATTTGAGTTGATGACCGGACGCAAGATGGTGCTTCCCCAGCATTTGCTCTACAGGACCCAAGAGCAGACACTGATAAATGCCTCCACAACTCATGAGTATGTGGAGAATTTAAAGAAACACTTCCAGCATGCTTTTGCCTATGCTCAGCGGAATCTAGATAGATCAGCTGATAGCATGAAAACCCACTACGACCTGAAGACCACCAGGAAGGAATATACTGTGGGAGACCGGGTCTATCTATACAATTTCCAAAGGAACCAGGCCAAACAGCGAAAATGTTTGCCTTCATGAAAGGGACGGTTTGAAATTATAGACAAGGTCTCCCCAGTAGCGTATGAGATCCGCATCCCCAAAGGTAGTCTGGCGGAAGGGGAAGACAAGTGGGTACATATAAATCAGCTAAAGTGTTGCCATCCTAGGCACACTCTGCAGCAACTGGAGGAGTCCTCTGCAATACCAGAGGGGACCGCTCCAGATTAATTCAGTTCCACCCTAAAATATCCCACATATAGGCTCTAAAATATTATGATTCTTGTATGCAACTGTCTTTGAATTATATCTTGTTTTTCAAAATAAGAACGCTATGTCTCTTGATTTATAAAATGTACATGCCGCCCGACTAGATCAATAGTGGGGGAGAAATGTCTACGAATAGGTATTGCCGATTTTGCTTTATCATCCTAGGAGAGATGAAACCATGGAGACTGACCAAGGAGGATGACCGGGGACCGGGAGCAAAGATCCGAGGGGCCCGGGTTACCGCTCAATATTCCCATCAGGACCGGCGAGGAGAACCGATCGATCCAACTGGATGGAGGAAAAGATGCTGAACTGTGCCATCTAGGGAATTGGAAGAAGATGATGCGGACATACCAGCGCTTGGATCAAAAACATCCTCTGCACCCGACTCCCCCTTGACTCAAAATCAAAACGCAGTCGGGCGGGGGGGGCTTGTCAAGGGTTTTGACCCACGTTGAATCAATAGACTGGGTAGATGTGGGGATGAGCTGTCGCTGCCCACATTCACATCAGAACCAGGAGAACCGCGCAGTTTTGCCACAGCAAAATGGTCCCCTGACCTGCCACCCACCAGTGCGAGCGTGAGGGGCCAGGAGTGCCATGAGTGAAATGTGTGCCAAAGGAAAAACAGCAGTGCCGGTGGCTAAAATAAAAATAAAAAAACGCTTTGAAATCACCTTTGTTTCTCTGAAATGCAAGCTAAAAATGCCTATTTTAAACCTCACAAGATATTCAAAAATCTCAATGAACACGAGCAGGCATTTGGCAGAATGTATTCTTGTGTGCATACTAAATCTGGAAAGAGAAAGAGCCCAAAACAATGTTCATAACAAAACTGGCTAAGCTGTGGATGTCAGCAGCTGAAGTGAAATTGGACTGAAAGACACTAAAATCTAAATGTTTAAAATAAATGAGTGACCTACTGTTGAGTGTCACATAGTTTGCAACTGTTGAAATGTCATAGTTTTGAACTTAGAATCAGCATTCTAGCTGCATGTGTAAAAATTGTCAGTTTGATTAGAATGTAGAAAACTGGGAACTAAAGTGACATTTAGCTGAAGCCTGGCTTCAAGAGAGTGAATTCTGCCCGGCAACTACCCCCGACAGGAGTGAAACCTGCTCAGCCACTCTTCCCAGGCCTGGTTGCATTCTGCTGCCCCTGCCAAAAGGAGATGACACCTCTCTGATTGAATTAGGGGAGGAGCACCTGGGGACTACAGGAAACTAAACAAAGCACTGTCCCTGGCTCAGGCAAATGTTATATTAGGGGGGTCGTAAATGGCTTCCTCTTGGAAGGAGAAGTGGGAGGGGCACTGCATCTGTGAGCAAGCTGAGCTTGGGGGAAGTGGATAAATCAGAAATTCTACCATGTGCTTTGGAAAACCACACCCCTTTGGGACCAGAGCATAATTTTAAAAAGATGGATAATTCATAGTGCGGACTTGTAAAAATTATATAAATAACATCATCATTCTTGTGATTTTTCTGTGCACATTTTAAGAGGTATAAGGACCATGTGGTATGTTCTTGGGGATAGTAGCGGAAAAAAAGGTTGTTACTCCAAATGTATGCAGGTTAAAAATCTGACACTTTATCATATGAAACCCATATCCCTGGTGCACATTTGTGTAAAATCTGGAAAGGTTTAGAGGTCGTGATCTGGATGAAAAGGGCAGAATTCTGTCATAAGTGGACACGACATCTTACAAAAACAGGGATCGGATGGTTTGGTGCTACAGAAAATATGTTAACTGAACGTATAATATTAGAAAAATGGTACATAGATAAATATGTATTTGGATCAGAAATAGATATGTGTGCAATTTGACAAGGGGAGGATCCTCTGACCATAAACCTACCTCATCACTCTGACTCACAACCCAGTTCCCCCAATCAAGGGAGAGAGGAGGAACTGGCCAATGATAAGTTGAGAGGGTTGGGCATAGAAGGTGAGCCGACCCTCCCACTTTCTAGACACATAAAAAGAGCCACTGGAAGCCAGATAGGACTTTCTTTTTCACTTTCTGCGGAGCATTTTGACAGACAACTCCACATCCTGATTTCAGACTTCACATCCAGAAACTCCAAGAACTCTAGAACCCAACAGCTGAACTCCTATCAGCAGGCCTTCAAAACCTAGCAACCAAACCAAACTATTCCAACAGCCGGGCTGAGCTGTCTGATTCTGGCTAAAACCCTGTGCCAAAAACACCCAGAAAGCAGAGCTGTGCCCGGAACCAGAAACCAGACCGCCGTGCAGTGCCAAGAACTTTTGTCAGAACCAGAGATCCAGACCGCTGTGCAGCACCGCTAGCAGAGCTGACCCAGATCGCTGTGAGCAGAACCAGGCCGAGATTGTCCGTGGCGAGAGAACCGCCAAGAGTCTAGTCCAACCGGTTGACCCGATCCGTGACGAAGTCGCATTCCTGTCCAAAATCTATTGTGAGTACCCAGCTAGCACTGTGTCAAAACCAATCTCTTAGTTTAAAATAATATAATCCAAACTATTTTAACCTATTTAGAACTGCCTCCTAGAATCGTGTCATTCTGTCATCTTTAAACCTGAAAACTGTCATCTGTCATTCTGAGCTTTCAAATTTCAAATCCGAAAAACTACCTTTACTAAATCGTCTGTATCTCCGGAACCGTTTGTGCTAGGAGCGAGTTTTAACTGTCATCTTAAGGCTAAGATTCTAAGCTTTCCAACAAGCCTAGAACCAACTAAATTGCCGCGATTTGACATTTTGCTTCATTTTAGCCACTGGTAAAAATATTTGTCTTTGCTTCCATCCCTGAAATCTGTGTTCAACCTAATAACCATCCCTGAATCATTGATAGGGCTGGCCTGAACTGATTCAAAGTATCTATCACCTACCCTGAACCTCCTATAGGGAATAAAAAGCAATTTTAGCACATTTCTCACTTCATTGTCATCACATTCAAAGCATTTTGGGCCTGTGTTTAAAACTTCTACCTGTTTTCCTCTAAGCTTGCTATGGGGGAACTGAATTATATTTGATTGCATTCCTGAGAACTGTGTGCTTTCCTTCCAACTCTTTACATTGCATAAAGGGGGGGGAGGTGAATTGCTACCAGGGGGAAAAGTGATTACATTGTTTTGGTTGAAATCATATAAAGTTTATTTTCTGTACTGCTTTCATTCATCATTGCATTGTCTTTGAAGCCATATGAACATTCTCAGCTACTTTATCCTCTCTATATCAACTTCTAAGCTATTAAAAAGAGTGTACCACTATAACATTATCCATTGTTGATCAACATCATATTCTCAAGAGTGATATCAAATATTAATTTATTATAAAAGTGTGATATATATATATATATATATATATATATATATATATTTATATATATATATATATATATATATATATATAGTTTAATTTTCAAATAAACCTTTCAATTTGCAAAACAAACCTACTTCTTGGCTCAGTAGGGTCAGGGGGATTCTAAGAGAGGGGTGTTATATAAGGGTTGTCATCCAGAGTAAACGAACTGGACATAAAAATATATCAATAAGGGTTTCCCTCAGCATCCCAGACTAGGCATTGACTTAGCTGTAGTGTTGAATTGAATCCGCTTACAAAGTGGGGGCTCGTAGCCGGGGATTCTGGATTAGATCTATCACTTGTGCAGATTAATACAGTGGGCCAGCTGACAGGATACATCCGGTTAGATCACCACGCTGTGTTACGCTGTAAAGCACTCCTCAAAGGAACGCTCTAAGGATACGGTCTGTTTTGCAAATAAAATACAAACTTCTGTAAATCAGGAAGGAATTCAAATTCCAGAATGACGACAATGGTAGACATCAAAATAGCCAGAGAGCACTTCTTACCTAAGCTATTTGTGAGAGGTGAATGGACTGAGCAGGGCCAGGATGTGTGGTTGCAGGCAATCACACAACAGGTCACTGCAACTGGGTTAGATATCTGGGGAGATCAGGGTCCCTTACATGTGGCCCTGAGTGAACTATACATGGCTCCTAAAGCTAAAGATGAACACGACAAGATGGTTAGGATAGCGGCATATTTGTATCTATATATGGGAGCCATACAGGTTAAATGTGCTGAAGGCCAAGATCTGGCAAATAGGCAACAGATTGCGTTAGAGAAGGCCCAATCTGACCTGGTCTTTTCTGAGCAGAGGCTGCACAGAAGCCAGGAGTCAGAAAATTAGAGTAGACAGTACATCATTAAAATAAAGGAGGATATGGATATGCCGCAACAGGAAAAGACAGACCAGGAGACCAGATTTCTGGCCTTGCAGAAGGAGTACCAAGAAGGTTTGGACTCTCTACTGCAGAGCCAGAAAAAGCTGGAGCAACAACTTGATTTCAATAGGGCATGCGCAGAGCAGGTAGTTACCCTGCAAAGCCACCTAGATAGGGAAAAGGCAGAGAGCAATAAACTGATTTTGAAAGACCTGGATACCCAGGCAGAGTTTGATCAGGAACGCCAGAAAGCTGGTGCCTTTCAAAGGCAGAGGGATGACCTGGTGGCACAGATGCAGACTCTTAGTCAGGAAAGGGACACCTTAGGCCAGGAAGTCTGCCATTTAAAAAGAAAAACTGAAGAAAATCACTTGGCCCTCCAGGGGCTGGGTGACCTCCAAAAAGAGCATCAGAACTTGTTAGAGCACACCAGGAGGGTGGAAGAGGCTCTGGCAAGAAAGGAGCAGGCCAGTAGGGATGGGACTCAGGAGGTAATCCTCCTGCAGCAAAGACTGGCCCAGTACTCCAGGACCAATCAGGAGGCACAGAGAGAGAATGAGGCTCGCTGCCAGCACAATGATAGGCTCCAGCAACAGGTAGCCATGCAGGAGAGACTGATAGAGTCTAGTAAGGCCTTAACTGAGGAACTGAAAGTGCAGGCTCTTGCATTGCAACAGGGAGCAGGGGCTGATAGAGATGAGGTTCGCTGGGAAAGAGAAACGCCTGAGCATAACCTGAGGAGCCCTAGTACCAGAGGCCTTCATCTCTCCCAGTCCCTGGACTCTGCCACCCCCATGTCCCCTGGTGCACATGAGCACAGGGCCACAGGGATGGCAGATTACTATCCAGCCAAAAGGATGGGGCTCATAGGCCAGTACCACCCAGGAATGGATGGGCGGGCATCCGGGTATGGGCACCTAAGCACAGTGCAATTTAGTGGGGAACCCCAGGAGAGTAGGCCCACTAAGGGCATCCTGAAATCCTCTGCCCAGTTAGGTCAGTGGGGGGGGGGTACCCATCAAATCCTGGTAGCAAGGAGGGATCTGAAGACTCATCTGAGCGTCACAGGACACAGGAGACCAGGTCCCCACATTCAACCAGCTATTCCCAGGCTCGTAGAATCCGGGAAAACCTGGAAGATCAGACGGGCACCTCTGGGAGCAGTGCTTCTGAATCAGAGGATGAATGGACCAGGGTTACCCAAACCAAAAAGGCCAATAAGGTGAAAAGGGCCTTGCTTAAGGACCCCTTAAAACAGATTAAGGTAATCAGGAGTGTCATCACGCCTTATCATAAGAACACCAAGTATTCTGTTTGGGAACACTTGGAGCTCTATGAGCAAATGATGGAGACTTTCCATTTGAAGGACAGCAGTAGCTGCATCCAGTACGTAAAATGGACATTCTCCCCTGAATACTCCAGTTTCTTTGCGGGGCTGGAGGACCAAAACCATTCAATATGGTCCACATATAGGGCAGCCATCTTGAAACATTTTTCTGTACATAGAAATCCCCAAGAGGCTCGCAAGGCAGCCTACAATTTGCAATATGGGGAGGATCAGGCCCCACAAGAATTCGTGCAAGAATTGAAGCGTGCCTTTGCGCAGACCACCAGAAGGGTGCGCACGGACAGCAGAGAATTCATCAACACATTTTTCCATGCTCTTCCCAAGTACATAATGACCCAGCTCGTGAGAGATTTTCACGAGAAAAGATCTTTAGACTGGGTCATTGAGCAAGCCACCCGGATATATGAAGTGCAGAAGCCCATAGAAAATAAAAGTAATGCGCCCAAAAACCCCAAAACCAACAGCACCCCTGCTGCTGCCAAGGTGGCAGAGGTAAAGGTTGCCTCCGTTTTAGATTTGGAGATGGGGGGGCCTAAAAACCTGCCTGCGCAGAATAACTCTAACTCCAGAAGGCCCTCGGGCCAGTCACAGACAGGGAGTCAAGGAGGTAGTCCCACAAATGGAGTCCCTCGCTCCCCTGATTATGCAAGTCCCCGGTACAAGGGAAACCGACCCATCCTGGGTTATGTATGGACTCCTCCAGCCCAAGGGGGGGATCCAGTCAAGCACCTAACCCAGAGAACTTCCATCCAAACTTCCCACAGGAGGGCAGAAATTCACCAAACCCTGGCCCGAACTTTTTCCCCAGGTATCCACAAGGTTTCCAGCCCCAAACTCATCCATCCTTCTTTCCCCAATTCCCTGAGCCCAGACAACCTAATCCGGGAGAGGGGAGGCCAAGGGTGGAGGGGTACCCAAATCTTCCCAACCCAGGGTATTACCAGAAAAGGGATAGCTACCCTTCCCGGGATCAGCCCAGGGGAGAAAACAGAATCCCGTATCAACCTGAGCGGGTTTCCCAACTTGAGCGCCAGGTCCAAAATATGGCACGGGATCTGGGTCACATACTGAAGGCTCAACAGAACCCTCAGATGAGCATGCCACCGCAGAATGCCCCAAACTCTGGACCTGGTGCTCCAGTACAATGACGGGGCAGCACCCCGATAACCCACCGGTTCCCAGGGAGGAGGCACAAGGGGAAGAGGGGTGTAAAGCCTTGGAGGAAGCTTCCTTCCCAACTTGTAAACAGCCCCTGGAAAACCAGGAACCGGAAACAAAATCACCTGCCCCTGAAAGCCTGCCTCCCAAGGAGCAGAGGGGGGGTAGGAGAAACAAAGAACCCAAACAGACCCACTTTGTGGAGGAGGTACAGGTCTTCCAATTTGAGGGAGAGGGATCCTCAGAGGATACTGGGAAAAGGATCTTCTCCTTCAGAGATGGGGGAACTCCTCCCAAGGAAAAATGGGTCCCAAGAGATTCCAATCCAGACTGGGTGGATGTGGGGATTGAGCTGTCGCCTCCATTAATCCTATCCCAGAACCAACAAAACCAAACTTCCCTGGTTCAAACCCATCTTGGTGACTGCCTCCAAAAAGGCATGGGCGGCCCAGAACCAGAAGCAGGGGAACCTAAAACCGAATAAACAGACTGGGTAGATGTGGGGATTGAGCTGTCGCCATCCATCATTCTATCCCAGAACCAACAATACCAAAATCCCATGGGTCAAACCCACCCTGATGACTGCCTCCAAAAAGGGGGGGGGGCGGCCGAGAACCTGAAACCATTTCCAGTTGGCAACTTTTTCTTTCAGATCCCCAGGCTCTTCACAGAATTCTGCCCAAATCTCTTCTCTCACTATGTCCAAAACCAGAAAGTTAGCCCACCAGTTGTCCAAAAATGTGCATTATCTGTGCCCCCTTGAAGAGAAGGAGGGAAGATATTATGCCCTGGTACAAGTACAGGGGCAGGGTACAATCTTGGCGCTGGTGGACACTGGATCTCAAGCCACCCTTCTGTCCAGAAGTGCCTTTGATGAACTGAATTCAGGTAGGGGGAGAAGTACCAAATTCCCCTCACCTCTCTTCCTGGAGAACTTTGACGGGAAGGAAATTCCCGTTGAGGGAACTGCAGAGTTGGACATTAAAATTGGGTGACACAAGGTGAAACACCTGGTCATAGTAGTAACTCCAGAGGGTACCCCTTGTTTATTAGGGAATGACCTCCTGAGAAGGTTGTCACCCCTAATAGATTGCGTAAACAAGGTCCTCTGGACCCAGACTAGCCGACCAATAAAATTGAAACAGAGTGTCAACCATGTTAGTTTAAATGGCACCTGCCACATGGATTAACAAAAATCTACCAAGTAGAATTTCACTTCCAGAACAACCAAATTCCAGATGTGACAGTAATAGCAGTAGGACAAAAGACTGGTGATGGGGGGTCCTCTCTATTTCTGAAAATCAACCTTCCTTCCAGTTTAAGGTGGTATTCCACACTGGAAGGAAATACTCTGAAATTCTTTACCAATCCACAATCAGACACTCCCACTCCTATAGTTCAGAAGGATGTGAAATCAGCTCAGAGCCTGGCTGACATTCAGCAAATTGGAGAGCAGTTGTTCATCCCTGTTCAGTTAAATGATGGGAAGGACTCTGTTCTCGCTCGAGTGTGTGTGAACAACGGTAAGAGCTTCATCAGCGAAGCCATGTTCTGCCAACTCCCAAAAGATCCAGCCATTCCCACATTCAAACTGATAGACAAATGGGAAATTGACCTGGAAGCACCTAATTCCAAACATCTCCTGCCAAGCAGGTGTATGCTCAAAATCTCCATTGGCAACAAGAGCATAGTCCATAATTGTTGGGTCGTGCCAGACGTCACTGCCGCCTTTTACTTAGGCAGTGACATTCTCAATCGCTTTGCCATTAGTTTGGACCTAATAAACTTCAAAGCTTGGTCCCGATTAGCGGATAATCCCATGGGCTTTGATGATACAGAAAAAGCATTTAGGTCATCTCAATTGCTACCTTATGCAGTTGAAATTCAGCTTAAAGAGGAAGTCACCATCCCAGAAAGGACCCGACAATTCTCCCTGGAAGTGAAAGTTAAAAGAGGACAAAAATTGAAAAACCCTGATGCTTATATTCATCTAAATGCTTCTCTCCAACAGCAAGGGTTGGGGGTAAACCCAACACCATTAGTCAACATAGAACATGACACCATTCCAATAGAGGTGGATAACATCGACTTAAAGAGTATTACTCTAGCCGCAGGCACCATTATAAAGGACTGTTTTGACAGTGACAGTGAGGACAATACAACACCAGACAGGATTTTCACCCGGCATGGGGGGAACTTCCTGGTGTACACTTCTTGCCCTTATGGTAAGGAAGATGTGACTTGTGACTTCAGGAGGGATGAGGTGATTTTCCAGGTCCATGAGGGCTGCTTTTCCCACCTGAAGCCTCCAGTCCAAATCAGCACTCTGACCAGGGACTTCTCCACCCAGCTGGAGTAGGCCGCTGAGATAGCCAAACCAGAAGTCTTTCCAGGCTTCAGGCAGATGGTGGAACAGAGAGTCAACCTAGATGATGCCTGTGTGACTCTGGAACAGAAGCAAAAGTTGAAACAATTTTTCTTGGATTTCCAAGATCTCTTTGCGGTAGACTCATATGACTGTGGTTGCACCGACATCCACACAACAACAATTCACACAGACCCTGGCATGACTCCAGTGTTTGTGAAGCAATATCGCTTGCCTCTCGCATCCATGGAGTCCCTTACTGAAATATTTAAGAACCTTGAGTCCCGGGGAATAATCTGTCCAGTCCACAGCACTTTCAATAATCTGGTTCTGGGAATATTGAAGCCAAAAGGCCAGTGGAGACTCTGCTCCGACCTTAGGGAGCTCAACAAATGGGTCCATACTTCCCGATGGCCTCTGCCCTACATTGACCAAGGGCTGGCCCAGATTCAGGGGTCACAGGTATTCACTGCAATAGACCTGACCAATGGATATTGGACCGTGCCTGTCAGTATGGAGGACAAATACAAACTGGCTTTTACCTTTGGGGGCCAGCAGTACACATGGACCCGGACTCCCTTCGGATACCTCAACTCCGGCAATGAATTCAACATTTTCCTACATAAGGCCATGCCCGACCTGGGTGCGAGGGGTAACCTGGCTTATGTAGATGATGCCCTCATCAAAACTTCATCTGTGGAGGAACACATAGCGGAGATCCGTTATGTTCTGACGCAGTTAAGGGGCCGCCGGAGCAAAACTTTCCTTTCAGAAAGCACAATGGTGTAGAACCCGTGTTAATTTCTTGGGGCATGAGATTACTCCTCAGGCTCTCTGTCCCCAAGAAAAGAAAGTGGAAGCACTTCAGAAACTGAAGGATCCCACAACTTTGCGGGAACTAAGGAGGCTCCTTGGACTGCCTAATTACAGCAGAAAGTTCATTGAAGGCTACGCAGAGATCACTAGACCCCTGATTCATCTCTTGAAGGGGGGGGGTCAAGTGGGAATGGGGTCCAGAACAATCCGAGGCAATAAGACAACTCAAGAGAAGCCTCTCACAAGCGCCTTGCCTAGCTTACCCTGTCAGAAACAAGGAGTTCTTCCTGGAGACAGGGTTCTATAATACGTGCTTGACGGCAGTATTATACCAAAAGCATGACAAGGTCAATAAAGTAATCTCCTATGCGAGCAAAACTTTATCCTCTGTGGAGGAAAAATTCAACGATTGTGAGAAGGCACTCCTGGCAACGGTGTGGGCATTGAAGAATTACCTCCCGTTCATCCAGGGGGAACACATCATAGTGGAAACTCCACACCAGCCTCTGCAATACCTCCAAAGTGACAGAATCCGGGCCGGAAATGTGAGTAAATCCCGAATTACTTCCTGGATTCTGTCAATGCAAGGCTTTCCTGTGGAGGCCAGATATGGCCAAAACAAGAAGAGTCCCCTCGCGCAAGGTCTGGCTGACTTGCATGATTGTGCCAGAGAAAACTGTCTCGAGGACGAAAGTCTAAAAATCAAGGACAACATGGAGGCATACCTTAATTCCCCCCACAAAGTCTTTGAAGAAGACAAGTGTGAGGGAATGCCCACTGTCTATGTGGATGGATACTCTTACCATGTTGACAACAATGGGGAAAAAGAACTCGTGGCCGGCGTAGGGAACGCATGGGTGAATGAGTCCCCAGCACCCTCCGCTGGATACAAAAATGGTCCCCGAAGTAGTCAGGTGGCAGAAATGATGCCTGTGCATCAAGCCATCCTCACTGCTGTCCAACATCAACTCCACGAACTGGTCATAATCACAGATTCGGATTATGTACTGAACGGGTTTGTAGAGCACCTGGTTAATTGGAAAACCAGAGGCATGTTATGTGCTAATAACAAACCCCTGAAACATGGGAAGTTAATCCAAAATATTGATGATCTGGTCACCTTGAATGGGATGACCATCTACTGGAAGAAGATCAAGGGTCATTCCAAAGTAGAAGGACCAGACAAAACTGGAAATGACTTAGCTGATCAGCTGGCCAAAACCGGGGCCATCCAAGGGGATCTAATAGAGATTGAGTCCCTGTTGGGGGAAATCCAGGTCACTGCTATCACTAGGTCCCAGACAAATGCTCACAATGATCTTTCAACTACACAATGGAGTAAGGAGACCCCTTATGCTGATTTAATTATGCCTCAAAAGGGGGATCCAATATTTGGTAAGTTTTACCAACACATTGAGGACCCTGAGAACTTTCCCCTGACGGATACCGATTACATTGGGAAGGAGGACCTTAGAGTGTTGATGAAATGTCCAAAGATGTTCCGAATCCAAGACGGTTTGTTGGTAAGGAAATCCCAAGATGGCCATGATCAGTGGGTGGTTCCTACCTCATTCCGAAGCCTGATGTTAAGTCACGCCCATGATGCGGCCACCGCCGGTCATAAGGGGTTTCATACAACAATTGAAATCTTAAGAGAGATTGCATACTGGCCACATATGGGCCAGGACCTCAACCAATACTTGAAGGGGTGTCTGGTGTGTGCACAATTTCAGCCATCATCCCTCACACACCGTGCACCTCTCCAAAAGAGGGGGATGACACTGCCATGGTCAGATTTGCAAATCGACTTCGTAGGCCCTGTAATTCGCTCGACTTGAGGAAACAAGTACATGTTGACCGTCACATGCTTGTTTACCAAGTGGGTGGAATGTCTCCCGGTCCCAAACTGCAAGGCAGAAACAGCAGCTGCCCTGATGATTAACCACATCTTTTCCCGTTTTGGTCTACCTCAAAGGATTGAGTCAGACAGAGGTAGCCATTTCACCAGTGAGGTAATGACAAAGATGTGGGAGATACTGGGTTCAAAAGGAAGTTACATATTGCTTACCGGCTAGCTTCTTCTGGGGCAGTAGAACGCTAGAACCGTACCATTGTGAGCATCTTAAAAAAGTTTGTGGCAGATTCTGGGCGAAGTTGGGATATCCGATTACCTCTGGTCCTAATGGCATCAGATCTACCCCTTCATCTGCAACTAAAATGTCACCATTTGAGTTGATGACCGGACGCAAGATGGTGCTTCCCCAGCATTTGCTCTACAGGACCCAAGAGCAGACACTGATAAATGCCTCCACAACTCATGAGTATGTGGAGAATTTAAGGAAACACCTCCAGCATGCTTTTGCCTATGCTCAGCGGAATCTAGAAAGATCAGCTGATAGCATGAAAACCCACTACGACCTGAAGACCACCAGGAAGGAATATACTGTGGGAGACCGGGTCTATCTATACAATTTCCAAAGGAACCAGGCCAAACAGCAAACAGTTTTGTCTACATGGAAGGGACCGTTTGAAATTATAGACAAGGTATCCCCAGTAGCGTATAAGATCTGCATCCCCAAAGGTAGTCTGGTGGAAGGGGAAGACAAGTGGGTAAATATAAATCAGCTAAAGTGTTGCATCCCAGGCACACTCTGCAGCAACTGGAGGAGTCCTCTGCAATACCAGAGGGGACCGCTCCAGATTAATTCAGTTCCACCCTAAAATATCCCACATATAGTCTCTAAAATATTATGATTCTTGTATGCAACTGTCTTTGAATTATATCTTATTTTTCAAAATAAGAATGCTATGTCTCTTGATTTATAAAATGTAGATGCCGCCCCACCATATCAATAGTGGGGGAGATGTGTCTACAAATAGGTATTGCCGGTTTTGCTTTATCATCCTAGGAGAGATGAAACCATGGAGACTGACCAAGGAGGATGACCGGGGACCGGGAGCAAAGATCTGAGGGGTCTGGGTTACCACCCAATATTCCCATCAGGACCGGCGAGGAGAACCGATCGAGACAACCAGATGGAGGAAAAGATGCTGAACTGTGCCATCTACGGAATTGGAGCTGAAGTGAAATTGGACTGAAAGACATTAAAATCTAAATGTTTAAAATAAATGAGTGACCTACTGTTGAGTGTCACATAGTTTGCAACTGTTGAAATGTCATAGTTTTGAACTTAGAATCAGCGTTCTAGCTGCATGTGTAAAAATTGTCAGTTTGATTTGAATGTAGAAAACTGGGAACTAAAGTGACATTTAGCTGAAGCCTGGCTTGAAGAGAGTGAATTCTGCCCGGCAACTACCCCCGACAGGAGTGAAACCTGCTCAGCCACTCTTCCCAGGCCTGGCTGCATTCTGCTGACCCTGCCAAAAGGAGATGACACCTCTCTGATTGAATTAGGGGAGGAGCACCTGGGGACTACAGGAAACTAAACAAAGCACTGTCCCTGGCTCAGGCAAATGTTATATTGGGGGGGTCGTAAATGGCTTCCTCTTGGAAGGAGAAGTGGGAGGGGCACTGCATCTGTGAGCAAGCTGAGCTTGGGGGAAGTGGATAAACCAGAAATTCCACCATGTGCTTTGGAAAACCACACCTCTTTGGGGCCAGAGCATAATTTTAAAAAGATGGATAATTCATAGTGCAGACTTGTAAAAATTATATAAATAACATCATGATTTTTCTGTGCACATTTTAAGAGGTGTTAGGACCCTGTGGTATGTTCTTGGGGATAGTAGCGGAAAAAAAGGTTACTCCAAATGTATGCAGGTTAAAAATCTGACACTTTGGGCCTCATTACACGGATGGCGGAGAACCATGGCGCTATTAGCGCCATGGTTCATGCCGGTAAAATACCGGCACCGCCTTGGCGGAAAGGGGAATTACCGCCCCATTCCAAGGTTGGCGGGGCGGTAATTCCCCCTTCCACCATTGCTCTTCCCCATTCCCATTTTTGCCCCATAGGGCTCAATGGGAATGGGGAAGGCGCTAATTACGGTACCGCAAATTGCGGTACCGTAATTAGCTCCCTGGGTCCCTTTGTGGGTTGGTTTTTAACGCCTGCAAAAAGCAGGCGTTAAATCCCCCAACCCGCAAAGGGACCTCGTAGTAAGGCGGTAAGGATTTACCGGTACCGGTATTTTACCGGTACCGGTAAATCCTTACCGCCATCCGTGTAATGAGGCCCTTTATCATCTGAAGCCCATATCCCTGGTGCACATTTGTGTAAAATCTGGAAAGGTTTAGAGGTCGTGATCTGGATGAAAAGGGCAGAATTCTGTCATAAGTGGACACAACATCTTACAAAGACAGGGATCGGATGATTTGGGGCTACAGAAAATATGTTAACTGGACGTATAATATTAGAAAAATGGTACATAGATACATATGTATTTGGTTCAGAAATAGATTTGTGTGCAATTTGACAAGGGGAGGATCCTCTGACCATAAACCTACCTCATCACTCTGACTCACAACCCAGTTCCCCAATCAAGGGAGAGAGAAGGAACTGGCCAATGATAAGTTGAGAGGGTTGGGAATAGAAGATGAGCCAACCCTCCCACTTTCTAAACACATAAAAAGAGCCACTGGAAGCCAGATAGGACTCTCTTTTTCACTTTCTGCGGAGCATTTTGACAGACAACTCCACATCCTGATTTCAGACTTCACATCCAGAAACTCCACAAACTCTAACAGCTGAACTCCTATTAGCAGGCCTTCAAAACCTAGCAACCAAACCAAACTATTCCGACAGCCGGGCTGAGCTGTCTGATTCTGGCTAGAACCCTGTGCCAGAAACACCCAGAAAGCAGAGCTGTGCCCAGAACCAGAGACCAGACCGCCGTGCAGTGCCAAGAACTTTTGTCAGAACCAGAGATCCAGACCGCTGTGCAGCGCCGCTAGCAGAGCTGACCCAGATCGCCGTGAGCAGAACCAGGCCGAGATCATCCGTGGCGAGAGAACCGCCAGGAGTCCAGTCCAACCGGTTGACCTGATCCGTGACGAAGTCGCATTCCTGTCCAAAATCTAGTGTGAGTACCCAGCTAGCACTGTGCCAAAACCAATCTCTTAGTTTAAAATAATCTAATCCAAACTGTTTTAACCTATTTAGAACTGCCTCCTAGAATCGTGTCATTCTGTCATCTTTAAACCTGAAAACTGTCATCTTTTCTGAGCTTTTAAATTTCAAATCCGAAAAACTACCTTTACCAAATCATCCGTATCTCTGGAACCGTTTGTGCTAGGAGCGAGTTTTAACTGTCATCTTAAAGCTAAGATTCTAAGCTTTCCAACGAGCCTAAAACCGACTAAATTGCTACCCCGTATAGTGCCTCCTTAATAGCGCTCGACGCACGCGCTAAATTGCCGCGATTTGACATTTTGCTTCATTTTAGATTCAGGTAAAAATATTTGTCTTTGCTTCCATCCCTGAAATCTGTGTTCAACCTAATAACCATCCCTGAATCATTGAAAGGCTGGCCTGAACTGATTCAAAGTACCTATCACCTACCTGAACCTCCTACAGGGAATAAAAAGCAATTTTAGCACATTTCTCACTTCATTGTCATCACATTCAAAGCATTTTGGGCCTGTGTTTAAAACTTCTACCTGTTTTCCTCTAGCTTGAATTATATTTGATTGCATTCCTGAGAACTGTGTGCTTTTCTTCCATCTCTTTACATTGCATAAAGGGGGGGGGGTGAATTGCTACAAGGGGGAAAAGTGATTACATTGTTTTGGTTGAAATCATATCAAGTTTATTTTCTGTACTGCTTTCATTCATCATTGCATTTTCTTTGAAGCCATATGAGCATTCTCAGCTACTTTATCCTCTCTATATCAACTTCTAAGCCATTAAATAGAGCGTACCACTATAACATTATCCATTGTTGATCAACATCATATTCTCAAGTGTGATATCAAATATTAATTTATTATAAAAGTGTGATATATATATATATATATATATATATATATATATATATATATATATATTGTTTATTTTTCAAATAAACCTTTTAATTTGCAAAACAAACCTACTTCTTGGCTCAGTGGGATTCTAAGAGAGGGGTGTTATATAAGGGTTGTCATCCAGAGGAAACGAACTGGACATAAAAATATATCAATAAGGGTTTCCCTCAGCATCCCAGACTAGGCATTGACTGTGTTGAATTGAATCCGCTTACAAGACAGGGATCTCATCCTCCACCTGGCCAGAGAAAAATGAGCCCTTTGATATGAATCCGCTAACATACACATTTACCCTGACTTTTCCGCCAATGTTCAAGCTAAGCGCAAGTGATACAACGCTGTTAAAATCTTTAACGCTTGAGACAAGTCCCATATGCACTACTATACGCGGCACAACTGTGCATCCAGCATGGTGGATGCGCCCACTTCTTTGAGGCCTACATTGAGGCCTCCATCTCCATACCGCTCCATAGGCGTGACAGGGATGTCGGATCTAGCTCCCACCTGCGCAACAATGAACCCGATATCATGGAAAATGACTGATCAACACACAGAGATGTGTCCTTTCATTTTTCTAAGTGTGGATATGTAATTTGTTGTATCTGGGGCTGGCTGCAGGCTTGCGGCCATCTGGAAAGTTCCATTTTCAGCTCACGGTGTTCCCTGTGAGGTGTTCAACTGTGTTCCTGGGTTAAGGGATTTCATCATCAAGTTGGTGGAGATGATGTGTGTGGTGGGAGGGGTGCTGTCACGTTGGGGATAAATGACACAGTAGTTACCTGTTGTTTTAGAGGTTTTATAAGTTGTAATATGACGTTACTAATTGATATATTGGAAAATCGGTGTAGGCTGCTCCTCGACTACACAATACAGATTTACCCTAAGTTTGCCCCCATCGAGACTGGTCTCTTATTTTATAAACATGTGAAGTTATAGATAAGGAAATCTCATTCATTTCATAGAATATCCGTCGTCTCAATCACCCTATTAAATCATGCAAGATGATTCATACATTAATCGTCAAACCCCCAAGGTAGTGATGCTTCAAGAGACGCATGCCCAGGGGAAGACTAATGTAGCGCTTGCTGTCAGTGGGGCCCACAGAGAGGTTACACTGATTACTCTCCCCAATCTAGAGGCATGATAACACTTATACACTGCTCTATCCCCTTTCAGGACTCGAAACGTTGTATAGATTCAGTGGGCAGGTATGTGATATTGTGGGGTGAACTGGCGAGTATCGGTACAACTCTTGTAAACACATATGGCCCTAATATAGATGACCCTGAGTTCAACGGCCAGATAATGGGCATCCTGACAAGGGGAGCAAGCACACGTATGAACTGGATAACCCAGCCATATAAGATGAGTATCAATTACCCTGTAGATGGACGGGGATGCAGATTTGTATTCATACATCAATAATCAAAATGGCTCAGATAGTTGGTAAAAGGAAAACTGTTTTAATATCAATTATCTAAAACAGGGAGTACAACAAACATCAACGAATTCGCTTGATCCTCTTACTCAATGCATTCTAGAAAAAACTGAGATTATATGCACAAAACTCATCATCAATGATGTTAATCTACATGTTTACTAACGTCATCCTACGTGGCAAGCTACAAAAACCTATGAGTATGGGTGAACATCTAAGTATATGATCCATACTAGTCTAAAAAAGTGTGAATATATGATTGGTTACTTAACATCAGGTGGGGCAACTAAGCACTCCCCTAAAAATGAACCCTATGAACGTCACTAAATACATGATGTCCCATTGGTTTACACAACTATAGGACCCCTAATTACACGGTCTGCTACAATTGGTTGGCACTTTAACCTCTGTCAGTACTTTTCCACCTATGTCTAGCATCATACAGGCTGGCCATCCAGGTGCTGGTGAGCTCACTTCAACCATTGCTTCCCACCAATTAGCATATCAATCCATCATCACCTCAGTGGTCTACTGCCAATTAGGCTGTGAAGCTCGGCCTTGAGAGTGTTCTTAGCACTGCGAAATTCAGTGAGTGAAAGCATGCTCTGCCCTTGTGCTTATGTGTGACCATCTTCCAACTTCATACTTCTATTTGACTGGAGACCATGGAATCAAGCTTCTAGTGCTTTTTAATGCAATTTCTTAATACACCTCTTCCTTGTTTTGTTCATGCCTTCTGAACAGGAGGTCTGTTCTTTCACACGATTTGTATCTAATGTCATTTCACTCCAGTTTGTAAAGACCTTGGCTTCTTTGGCTTATCCAGCCTTGTCTGCTGAGTTTCACTTTGTAACTCAATTTGCTTTTCAACTGTGACATTCTAGAAGGCTTTCTCAGCCTTCTTGCTAAAGTCCAGTACTGCTATAGCGCGTAGTGGAAACATCCATCCATCCTTTACTTGTCCATAAGCATATATATATATATAAAGTACATAAGAGTCTCACTAGACCTCCTGGCAGACCTATTGTCACACTATACGGGGCATTGTTAGAAAATACCTCAAGATTTATTGATGAGACTTGGTGTCATTTGTTACCACTCTGCCTTCTTATTTAAGGGACACCAAAGACTTTCTTAGCCTCATGGATGGTATACCATCGGAATCTACCTATTTACTAACAACACTTGATGTGGTTTCTCTCTACACGTCAATAAGACACATTGATGGCCTTAAAGCTTGTGAACATTTCTTGCATACACGTTCCTTGAATTATCTCCAACACTCTCAAATTATTCTTGAGATGATTTCGCTTTGTCTAACAATTTTTTTCTCTTTGACAAGCAGTTCTACATGCAGTTACAGGGGACCGCTATGGGTACTACATTTGCCCCTCATACGCGAATTTGCTGATGGGCTGGTAGGAGAAATATGTGGTATGGCATCCTCGAAACAGTCAACATACATCCAAAATTGCCCTTTGGTTAAGATACATTGATGACTTGTTTATTATTTGGGAAGGAACCAGTGCAGAATGGTGTCATGATGCCTACCCCCAGGGACCCAGACCACTTCCAGCAACCCCGGAAGCAGGCATCAAGTTATCTTAAGCAAGCCCAACAACCCCTGCTAGGGGCTATTTGGGTCCAGTCCTGGTACCTATGGTGCCAGGCTCATATGGAGAGGATATATTAAAACTTACCTGATGCAGACCATGCTGCAAACTTACCTGATGCAGACCATGCTGCAAACTTACCTGATGCAGGCCATGATGCAAGAGCTCCAAGCCAAAAGAGGCTTGGAAGGGACTACTTTACTTAGGGACTATTTTTTACTCAGGCGGGGCTGGGGAAGAATACTTACCTGGGACTACTTTGGAGGCTATTTAAACCACGCCCGAAGAGCAGTACACGCTTTGCGTTATTCTGCATCCAGCAGCGTAACGCTCACCGTGCCTGCAAGTCTGCATCCAGCCTTCTGCCACGCCCACCTCGAGTTTGGAGCTCCTAGAAAAAGGGAGAAAGAAGGAGAAAAGGTTAGGAAAAGAGCAAGACCTTTAATCCTTGCCTGAAATCCCGATCCATCGTGCCTTCGAGCTGGAAGAAAGAAGTTATTTTTATGCGCGTCGCCTCGCCTGCTGCAGCGCCGCACTGAACTCACCGGCCTTCGCAGCATCTTCACATTCCACCGCATCCTCCTGCATGTTCCCGCCGCACTCCGGCACCTAAGTAGAAGACACAGCAAGGTGAGCTAAGGGAATACACTGAGGACTATTAGTTAACCCCCATAGACTTACCTGATTTTACCACCGGGGGTACTATTCCTCTTCACGGGTCGGCGCAGCTTCCACTGCATCTTCGCCGAACCCCGGCCCCTAAGGGGAAACAAAAGGACAGCAAGGTGAAACAAAAGGACTAACACGGGGAGCTCTCCTCACCACAATAGACTTACCTGATTTTACCACCGGAGGTATTATTCCCCAAGACTTCATACTTTCTCTCAGCGCCTGAATAAGGGAGAAAGCAATAGGTTACATATTGACTTTGTTTTATCGAACTGTGTTGGAAAATACAAATCCTTACCAGAATACTACCGGTTGCCACGAGAAACTCTTCATTAGGGTCAAGCTGCAACCTGCAAGGAATCGGATAAGAGTGAAAGTCAGGCATTTGAACTCTTACGAACTTAATACTTACGGCGTCTTGCCGGGAATCTCGGAGTCAATATTGTTATGATATGATATGATATGGCATTTGTAACGCGCCTATACACAAGTGTTTCAAGTGTTTCAAGGCACGACGAGGCAGGGAGGGGGGAACAAGGGGAAGACAGACAACGATCCTACTAGGCCAGGTGTCATTCAGATCGCACAAGTGCAGGGGTAGGGGAAAGGGAGAAGTGCAAGGGGAGGAGAGGAGGAGGGGGGAAGTGCAGTACAAGGTAAGTAGAATAAAATAAAATAAATAAAGGGCCAGCTGGTGGCAAGTGCAAGGTAAGTGCAGACAAGTGCTGGGAACGGGGGCTGTAGGGATACAGAGACAGTCCCGCAGTGCAGGGGTTGCCAGGGAGGCAGTGCAAGTGGAGAGTGGCTGGGCCCAGGACCGAGGTCGGCGAGAGTGGCCCAGTTGCAGATTCGGTGCAGATTCAGCGAAGAATTAGCAGGGGAGAGGGAGAGAGAAAGCAGAAGCAAAGAGGATGGTTTTGAGGTGCTTCCGGAACCGGAGATGGTTCTCCTCAAGTTTCAGGGAGGCAGGAAGGCTGTTCCAGAGGGAGGCCCCTGCCGCGGAGAGAGATCTACCCCCAGCTCGTTGCTTCGAGAAGCGGCTGACCCTGAGGGAGTTGGAGACGGATGAGCGAAGGGCTCGAGAAGGAAGATATTTAGGAAGAGAGAGTTGAAGGTATTTAGGCCCCAGTCCCCAGAAGGCCTTGTGGACAATGCAGAGGGTTTTGAACTTTATCCTCGCAGCCACTGGGAGCCAGTGTAGAGACTTCAGTCCTGGAGAGATACGGTCCCTGGGCTTGAGGCCAAGGACAAGTCTCGCAGTTCTGTTCTGGATGAGTTGCAGAGGGCGGAGAGTGGAGGCAGGCAGATTAAGATAGAGGCTGTTACAGTAGTCCAGCTTTGAGAGAACCAGGGCTCGTGAGACAGTGAGCTTCTGGGGGAAGGAGAGGAAGGGAAGAATACCTCTGAGGAGATGCAGCTGGTAGTGTGACTTCTTAGAGACGTCAGATATATGAGGAGAGCAGGAGAGTGTGGAGTCGAAGATAACCCCGAGGTTTTTTGCCTTGCAGGTATGAGCAGGAAGAGGGCCAAGAGAGGCCGGCCAGAGAGCTGCAGGGAAGGAGGGAGTGGGTGTGCCGATGAGTAGAATCTCAGTCTTACTGGCATTAAGGCAGAGGTCATTGGCGGCACACCATTCCTGGATAGCAGACAGACAGTCAGAGATGAGGGAAGGAGAGGAGGAGGCCGAGGGTAGCCTGAAAATGAGCTGGGTATCGTCCGCATAGCACTGAAAGTTGGGGCAGAGAGCGACGATGCGGTGTGCAAGGAGTGCCAGGTACTGGTTGAACAGCCAGGGGGAGAGATTTGATCCCTGGGGGACACCACAGGTGGAGAAAAAGATGTCAGAGTGGAAGGACCCCAGTTGGACCTGGGTGGGTCGATTGGAGAGGAAAGCGGTCAGCCACGCCAGAGCCTGACCAGTGATACCCAGGTTATCACAGAGACGGTTGAGCAGGATGGCATGGTTGACAGTGTCAAAGGCAGAAGAGAGATCGAGCAGAATGAGAACACACGGAGTGTTGGAGTCAAGGTTCAAGAGTAGGTAGTCACGGATGTTCAGGAGAGCAGTTTCCGTGCTTCTGGCAGCTCTGAAGCCAGATTGATGGTCATGAAGATTGCCAACAGATTCAGCATGGAGGTTAAGCTGGAAGATGGCCAGTTTCTCCAGGAGCTTGCCCAGGAAGGGAGTGATGGAGATTGGGCGATAGTTAGCCGGGCAGGAGGGGTCAGAAGAGGGTTTCTTAAGGGTGTTCTGGAACTCACTAATTCCTTCGAGCCAGTGAAGCAACTGGTTATCAACGCGCCCCTGCGCTCAATGCAGGATGGAGAGCTCATCTTTTCAAACCATCAGGTGAGACTATAAGAGGGGACATCAAAGGCGATCTGTGGGGAGAACAGCGGGGGTGGTGGGATTTACGCTCAACTCCACGAGTGGTTATTTCCCTTTCTCCATTTGCAGAAGAATATTCCTACGGGCCAAGCAAACGAAGCTAGGTGGGCCAGTCCAGTCCGTCATCTCGGCCCTACGCATCACATTGGTGGAGACCGCAGCTGTCCAGTTCCGATCGACGCCTCTGTGGGAGCCAGGTGAGCGTAACAAATGGTTGGATTTTGTAACTCCCGATTGCCACCTCTGGGTAACTTGGGCACATTCCGAATACCAAAGAAGGAGAAACCCTCCAATCTGCTACCATGTTGGGACTGAAAGTGCAGAGCCATCGGATAGTTGGAATCAATATTTCTTATGGCTCAAATGTGTTGAAGTATTCTCAACTTCAGTTTGCCTTTGGTACTACCCACATACCACATGTTGCATGGACAGTTCAAAACATAAACCACATGATCCGTATCACAAGTGATTCTGGATGCGATCTTAATATTACTACCCAGGATAGGATGTGTGTAGCAAGTCTTGTTAATAGCGTACGTGCACGCTTTGCATTTAGAGCACTTATGAAAGCCACATGGTTTGGTATTTAACCAACCATTAGTCAATGCATTATCAATAGGCCTCATAAAGCTGGGAACAAATGTATCCTTAAACGAGGTAGATCACTGAAAAGTAATGTTAATGCGATCACCCAAAATGGTATTTAAATGTTCATCAGATTTAAGGATGTGCCAATGTCGCTGCATGACTTGTCGAATGTTATGGCCATTAGCTCCATATGTCAAAATAAACCGTGTTTCACTGGTGTTAGTGGTTGTATGTTCCGAGGTGTCTGCTAACAGTAGCAGAGAGCGGTCCATGTTTCTAGCTTTCAAAAAAGCTTTCTCCAAAACTTACTTCAGGTAACCCTGTTGTTTAAATTTATTAGCCAGGAGGGCGCATTCGCAATCGAAGGTTTCAATCTTAGAACAGTTTCTTCGTATGCGAATGAACTCGCCATAGGGGATACTCCATTTGAGGGCTGTGGGGTGGTTACTCTTGGCATGGAGTGGGATGTTAGAGCTTGTGGGCTTTCTGTACAAACTGGTAATCAGTTCTCCTTGAGCCACAGTAACAAGAATATCCAAGTATGTGATAGCAGTCTTGCTGTGGCTGGAATTGTAGATTAAGGTCATTGGTGTTAAGAATAATTGCCGCAATCTATTAACTATAAAGCTAGCCTCAAGATTAGTTCATCTGCTTGCATTTATTTTGCATCTGTACATGTGTACCACTGCTTGATGTCTTCATCTGTTTCTGTGCAATAAGCTTCTTCACCTTGATCCCAAGATGTCACTTATCCTTGATACTTTCATGATGCCTTATAGAATATCTGCGTTCTCTGGTATCTGCATTTCTTCTAGGTACATCAGTTCAGCTCTGTGTGACGTTTACTTGGTGATGGTTGGTGAAGTCACCATTCTTCCTTACCATTTATTTGCGCTGCTTCTTCAGGAATCTTATTTAAACATCCATCATATTTCCTCGTATGCAGGTATGGTTTCCTCAATGGGAATCTTG
The DNA here is from genome assembly GCF_040938575.1 of Ambystoma mexicanum. Classification (NCBI taxonomy): domain Eukaryota; kingdom Metazoa; phylum Chordata; class Amphibia; order Caudata; family Ambystomatidae; genus Ambystoma; species Ambystoma mexicanum. Next base: position 1,053,897,610 of record NC_090922.1, on the reverse strand, counting down.
CCTCTAGGATTCCTTTTGGCCTTTGTCGTTTCAACTGCTCCGTGTATGTCACATACTCTGCTTTCCAACATACAGGCAATAGGGGTGGAATGGTTGAAGTGGGGTACTTGGCTCCTCCTCTACACGTATCATTTGGGGGGGCAACTTCAATTTAATCCTGTATTGCATGCTTGATCAGTCCAGGGCGATTTAGAGGGTCGTTATGAATGCTGGTCGCACAGTATTGCAAGTCATGCAACACTTTGAATTAGCGGCTGCTGGGAGAGATTGCAACCCTGACACATGCGATTACACCTATTACTCGTAGGTGCATGGCACTCACTCCAGGATTCATTACTGGTTGGCCTCGGCCACGCTAATGCCATGAATAAAAGACTGCAGGATTCTCCCCTGAACAAGTTCTGATCACTCTTCCATTATTTTGACAGTGTGGTGGGATGGAACAGCCACTCACTGCCCCCCGTGGTGCATGCCCTCAACATGTATAATAGACCAAGTCTTTCTTGATGTGCTCAGTAGTGGAGTGATAGATGTTTTCCATAGAAATGAAGGTTTGGTGCAATATCAACACACAGTATGGGAGGCTTATAAGGTATGTGTTAGAGGGGATGTGATTTCCATATCCTCAGGGTGACACGATGTGAACTGGGCAGTGTGGAGTCGGACCTCAGGAGGCTCATAAAATGAGTACAGGAACTCACAGGGCCCTGCACTTTTGGGACTCATTAATGGCAACCTGTCGAGGTTCAGGGAACTGGCGGATAGGGAGCTCCGACTGATGTATTTACCCATTCGGGCAAGATGATATGGGGAGGCAGATAGACCAGGTCCTCTCCTTGCAAATGGTGTTCGATCGGAGAGGGGGGTACAGCACATTATGGATATTAAGGGTCCCTCAGGGATTCTCCATAATGCCCCGGAGGCTATCATTGACAAATTTCATCTGTATTATGAATCTTTATATTCTATCTCGACCATTACACTAATGCAGAATTGGAAGCATATTTTGCTGAGATACCACTCCCGGTGGTATCGCAAGAGGCACAGCTGGCACTTAACCAACCACTGAATTCGGACAAAATCATAGATGCTATCAAGTCACCCCCTTCTGTCAAGGCCTCTGGCACTGATGGCCTAGGCATCTAATTCTGTAAGGTGTTTTGCGGTATCCTTGCCCCCAAATTAGTGGAACTATGAGAGGAGTCTCTCCAACTTGGTTAATTACCTCTTTCCATCTTAGAAGCAGTGATCATGGTGCTACTGAAGTCCAATGGATTAGCCACGGAGATGGCTTCCTATAGTCCCCTCTCCCTGATCAACTCTTACACAAAAATATCCCCTAAATTGCTATCTGCTCGCCTCTTACCCTGCATGTTGCATCTGGTACATCCGGATCAATCGGGGTTCAGCCCTGGACGCTCTACAGCGATCTGCCTGTGTAGACTCTTTGGCATTTTGTCCCAGATTGATCCAAAAGGACAGGCAGTTGCTGCTTTGCTTGATGCCGAAAAGGCTTTCGACTTGGTCTCTTGTCAGTTTCTATTCACAATACTAAAGTGTGTGGGCATGGGTGACATTTTTCTCCAGTATGTCAGACTGTTATATGCTTTCCCCGCCGCTAGGGTCTGAGCTGGAGGCACGCTGTCCTCCGTATTCTTACTAGGATGTGGTACAAGACAGGGGTGCCTGCTGTCCCCTTTGCTGTTTGCGCTCACGATCGAGACTCTTGCTTGCATAATCCATCTCAAACACATACACTGTGGTCTGCACATACAAGGACCACCATAGATAATTTCTCTCTATGCTGACGACAGGCTGCTTTATATATGTAACCTAGCCCTAAATTTGGTTTCGCTACTTGAGGAGGTACAGGATATCGTATTAATGAATCTAAAACAGAACTGTTCTCATTGCCCAAGATCAATCACACCCGATGGACCTGGCTGGGTTCAGACGGGTCCCTGATAAATTTCAATATTTGGGCATAGTGGTATCGCGTACACATCATTCCCTGTTGGCAGAAAATCATGAAGTATACTTACTGACATTGGTGGATAAGTTGCCTCCCTGGGCTAGGCCGATGTCAGTGACAGAAAAGTTTGCATGGGAAATGTATGCACCACCAAAGGTTTGTACATTTCCCATGCAAAAAAGCACTGCAAATCACTACATACCCACACCCCCACCCACACCAACAACACACCCATGACACACCCCCAACCCACACCCTCATCCTCAACACACCCCCACCCACACCCACAACATAAACAAACCCTACTTACCTTTTCTTCACGCTATGTCCCTACAACACCAGTTCTCTTTCATTTCCGTGATTGGGAACCGGCATCACAGGGTCCTTTTATTTATTTATTTATTTCTCGCAACACAGTGTAGTGAGCGGGGTGTTGCTTTGGTGGTATGCATTTTCAGACTTTTTGTACAGTCAAACTTTTTTTTCAGTCAGATCGTACAATTGCGGCTAGACTCCCTATTTCCATGTATGGCAGGCTCTCTATACTCAAGATGATTGTGGTCCCTAAACTACTGTACTATTTCACTAACATCCCCGTTTGGTCGGGTCGGGCTTTCTTTGTCAGGTTGAAATCCCTAGTTGGTTTTGTGTGGGGCCCTGAGGCCTCATGGATGAGCTGGGAGGGCTTGACCAGACCATATGAACAGGGTGGCCTCCAAGCCCCTAATTTTGAGCTATACTACGAGGTATTGCAGGCAAAATTTGCCGGGTACTGGTACTACATACTGGAGAACCCAATACACACCACCCTAGAGAGGTATGGCGCCTCGCCCTCGGGTCTGAGAACTGTTATTATTGCCAGCAAACATATACTTGTTTGGTGACATCAGTAAGGTGACTGTTAAGATACGTCACCTCTTCAATTTGGGAGGTCTGATTGTTAAGAAATGTATATTGAACTGTTGGAAATCAAAAATCGCCCCTGACATTAATGTATGGCTTAAAGAACTGACCTATGCGAAGGAGAATGAAGAATGATACATATCTCTTAAAGTACCCAGCTGAAGACCCAAGGACATATGGGGTCCCTTCCGAGAATACCTTCAAAGGGTGAGGTCAGACCAATAGGTACCCCACATGCTGCACCCGCAACAAGGCATGTTTGTTCTACATGATCTGCTTATTCATATATTATTATGCTCAGAGTCGATGGTAATATTCCTGTATGCTTTTGTGTTACTGAGGATGTATGTCTGTTGCTGCACAAAATAAAGATTACAAATAAATAAAAAAATTAAATACAAAACGTCTTACCTTACTCATGAGGAGCAACTATCTTCAACCTGGGAGAGATCCCACTCCCCCATTGTGGGGCCTTTTGCGTTGGTCTTGCACTTTGAATTTAGCAGAGAAACAGCAATACACATCTGCGTATTGCATGCCTGATTAAGTACCGACATGCTAAATGAACAACCGGCAGCATGTTGGGTTTGGGCCCCAATGAAAGAAAAATGAATTGCACATACAGGCGTTAAAGTGCGGAGTGTACAGACTCACCTCCTTTAATTCATTCTTTGATGACTTCAGATCCAACATTCCATAAAACAAACACATAGCAGCAATAATCTATGCAAAACATGTGCTAGAACAAAAAACAAATTGGTACAAGAACAACACGTGGCAGAGATATAAAGGTATAGTAGATACCTATTCAGAAAAGCCAATAAGAGATTCACTGCAACCTTTGACTATCACTAGAAACATCAAAACAATATCACCTTTTGTAGAACTCAAGTTTCTCATTATAATTCTCTTCCTGCAGGAAGAACGTTAGGCAAGTCGCACTGCACTCATGTAGGGTTAATACGAAAATGACTTGGTTGAGGCAGTTCTCTTTACCATCTATTTAACTTTCAGAACACCTTCCTAAAGCTAGGCAAAAGGGCTCTTTTAGCTTTCTTTGGTTCATCTCGTGATGGCACTTGCCAAAGAAGGTCAACTCTCATGGGGAAAGTGGGGTAGGCATCAATTAAGCGATAATCCTGGAAGCAGAGGGCCTTACTGGCCAGTAATAACTCAGAGGCCAAGTTACACTGAAGCAAGTGCTGCAATGAAGTTCCCGGTGCTATTACCAGCCATTACACAGCCCAATGAAGGGGCTTAGAGCTATTAGAAACCCGGCATGTTGTATGGGCTCCCAATACATTATTTTAAGTTGTGAAATGATGTGATGGGCAATTTGCAAGTTAAAACATAACTACAAGAGATGTCCATAGGGGGAATTGGGGGAGGGAGCTAAATGCATTTACTTTTCTATTTCGATATAAGTGTCAAGGACGAGTATGCGCGTCCTTTTTGCATAGACTTGCATAATAGCCTGGAAGTTAAGGGATTAACGAATGCACTGGATGAAGTAGCTAGGGTGGAAAGTTGGCAGTATAGGACAGGTAAGTGAGGGAAGGCAGGGTCGGACTGGGGCATAAAATTTTCTCGGGCACCAATGAAAAAGTGGCCCACAGTTTCAAATGGCAATTCATTTCGTTTGTAACAGACTCTTTGAATAGTATGAAACGCAATGCAAAGTGTGCAATTTAAAGAATGGGTATTCAGCAACATTGGTCTAAACTACTAGCTGCATACTCATCAAACTGGCCAAATAAGTGGCCCACTTTGACCAAAAAAACGGGCCCACACTAGCATTGTGTGTTTTGGTTTGGGCATTGCCCTATAGACCAGCCCGAGTCTGAGGGAAGCAGGTTATGCCTGCGGGCTGAAGTGTTGCCAGATCTGTGCAGGGGGAGGAAGTGGAGTGGGGAAGAGTAGGAAAATGTTGTGGGGGTCTGGAGGCAGGCAGTGCAACGGAGGCCTGGGAAGCAAGGTGCAGGAGTGAACGTGGACCTAAACCAGTGAATAGAGCTAATGTTCTGACTGGTGGCTTTTACCTGAGTGCTAATACAGGGTAGGATAATCTTGCTTTGAAACTATAATGTCCACACTTCAGTATCATCAAAATATACTTTACATATTGCTTAAACGGTAACAATATTGGCACAGGTTTCAAGTAAACAATGTGTAATTCAGACACACTAGGGAAGAGTTTGTTACTCTCAATGAACATGGTTACTGATTCTGTGGGGATGCCACAGGCTCCTTTATGTTTACCCAAAGATATTTATGCAGGGGACTTAATGGAGGAGGAGACACAAGTGTTCGGTTCTTCACTGGCTCTTCCCTGGCGTCAGTCAGTGTTGTAACTACAGAATACGTCAATTACTTGAAATCTTTGTTCAGTGTCAGTGCTGTCACCTGGGCAAAAACTTCGCTATTAAATAGTTCTATGTCTCTGGTAGCAACCAGCGGTCCTACACTCTTTCAGTGCCCTGTGCTCTTGGCACCCAGTGCTCCTTTCTCTTAATGTCAGGTACTGGCTACAATGTTCTGTTGTGTTCCAGAACCACTTGCGGTTCTGGACCATGGTGCAGTTTACAAGAGCTTGGGGGCTGTGGTGGCTGCTGCTCTCTATGTATCTTAATAAACCCTTAATTACATGTACTGTGTGTTGTGTGTGCTCCCCCCACATCAGTGGCGATGAGGACGGGGAGCTGCTCTGCTGAAGGGGGCGGACAGATGAAGGGGGAGTGCGGCAGCCACTGTCGAGAGGAGGAATCGTGGGATTGCAGGATAATATCGCCCAGTAACAAGGCGAGAGGGGCGCAGCGTGGTCCCACAAGGAGTCGGGGGGCCTATGAGAAAAAAAAAACAACAAAAGGGGAAGGAAGAGAAAACAACAAAGGGGGAAGGAAGAGAAAAGCAAGGAGCATAACGCTGCATGCAATAGACTCGCGTGCGAGTAACGTAGCCCAGCAAACGCTGCCCCCATACTCAAGGTTACTGTCATGATCTCTGCTTCCAAAAGGTCAGGGTTTTCCCAACTCCCTTGGAAGCAGATCCATAACCCAGGTTCCGAGTGCCAACCAGTCCCAATTGGGACCTTTTGAACCCAGTCCTGGCGCCAGTGGCACCAGGCTCATAAATATGCCCAGTCCCAGCGCTGGAAGCGCCGGGCTCATAATGCTTGGGTGGACTTACCTTCAGCAGACCATGCTGCTTACTTGCCTGCCAGTTGAGCCTCTGATCCTCTTCTGTTTGGAACTACTTTTCCTGTTGGGTGGGGCTGGAGCCACTCCCTAGATTCAGAACACTGGAACTCTTCTGGAAGGCAGGAACTCTTTTCTTACCAGGAACTCTTTTCTTACTTAGGCGTGGCTGTGGAAGGAGACACCTAAGCACTACAGGAGGCTATTTAAACCACACCCGGTGGATGAATCTTGCTTTGCGTTATTCTGCAACCTCTGCAGCAGAACGCTCATCATGTCTTCTGCATCCGGTCCTGGGCCTAAGGAAAAAGGCTTACCATCCTGAATCCAGTCTTCAGCAACACCTATAAAGACAAGAAAGAACAGGTTAGCATTCCGGCATCTGAAAGGCAAAGGCTTACCATCCTGAATCCAGTCTTCAGCAACACCTATAAAGACAAGAAAGAACAGGTTAGCATTCCGGCATCTGAAAGGCAAAGGCTTACCTACTCTTCGTGCGCTCCGGAGGTCTTCACACTGCATTCCGGCATCTGAAAGACAAAACAAGGTGCGTTTAAAGACATTGGGGAACTTTAATACTCACGTGCCATTACTCCTTTCCACATCTAATCCAGTGGGTATTCCGGCACCCTGCAGCCGCTCCGAACTCGTACCTGCAAAATAAAAAGACAGAGCGCATAGTGAAGCAGGCAACAAGCGCTTACTTACGTGCTTCCAGGCGCTTCTATTCATCACACGGGCTCCATCTTGAACTCACTTCAGCCCGTCATCCGCCATCGCCGGAACCCTGCAAAACAAGAGACATCATTACTAAAGACTTTAAAGACATTTGAATGACTCGAAACTTACCGTTCGTGCAGTAAACGACGGACAGCAGTCCTCTGAAGTCAAGAGGCCTGCGCTACCTATCCAGTGAAGAAACTGGTTACAGCACCCTGCCCTGAGGCAGATGGAGAGCTCGGCATTCACTTACCTAAGGTGAGAGCGTTAACCTTTGGGGGTCTACAGGAGAGGAGAAGAGGAAAGAGATAGGGACACCCCAATAACCCAGTTCATTAACCCCATATTTTCTATCTGCAGACATCTTACTCTACACGTCAGGCATACAGTGCACAGAGGTCCAGCCCAAAGAGCCAACCGGGTGCTGCACATCACCTTTGAAGATACGGTAGTCGCCCAGTCAAGACCGGCGCCTCTGCGAGAATCAGGTGAGCGTTACAGTTACGTACAGAGTACCCATGACGTGATCTCCTCTACCAGCACAGCATTGTGACACGTTGCTAGGCAAGGCAACGCATCACCATAAAAATGTATGGACAGCATATTGACATGGTTCTGAACAGAACAGAAGGAAAACAAAGTGATTTTTTTTACAAGTGGAATAAACACCATGTTAAGAATCTAGCTGAGCACAAAGTAAAGGAAAAGTGAAAACTGAGAAGATACAGTGCACTGCACACATCTCAACCTGGGAACACCCTGGTAAACCAATTAAAGGAATACTCTAGGGTGCATTTTGGAAGTGAAAAACAATTAAGAAACAAAGAAACATAACTATTACCAAGTGCAACCATGGCTGCTGCAATACCTCCTCCACCTCCATTCCTGGCAGTACTGGCAACACCACTGATGAGATGGGAGAGGTGGAAAAGGATGTTTGAGACATACTTAGTGGCTATGGGTGGGGACAAGTTCAACCCATCCAGGAAACAAGCACTGTTGTTGCACAATTTAGGCTCAGAGGTGTGGAGTGTTTTGAGAGACTCCCAGAACCACAAAGGGGAGGCACAGAGGACATTGATGAGTTAATTTTGGTGGTGAAAAAAAAGAGGAGCATTTTGTGCCAAAGAAGAATATGACTTTCGAAAGACACACATTTTTCCAAAGGACTCAAGACCCATCGGAACCTTTAGAACGGTATGTGGCTGTACTGAGAACATTAAGCCACACTTGTGAATTTGAAGTTTTGATAAATTTGTTGATTCACAATCAGCTGGTGAGGTGCACTAATAATCCCAGGGTGCAAGAGAAACTGCTGGCAAAGGATATGATGCTGGAACAAGCAGTAGAACTGACCGGGAGTATTGAACAAACAACGCAATATATGAAGGAAATGAAAATGGAAAAGAATTGTCAAGACGTGAGCGCTGTGAACCAAAAAAAAAATATTTGGTTCAAGGAAGGAGTGGATAGGGCATGAGTGCTTCAGATGTGGTAACCCTAGGCATACAGCAACCAGCGTGTTTTGTTCAGCGAGAAATGTAGAATGCATCAAATGCAGACGCAAAGGGCATTTTGCACGCATTTGGAAGGAGTCTGCCATTAGTGCTGTGGAGCACAAACAAAGCCATGGTGAACAAGAAAGTACCCCACTTAGTCAAAATGGAGAAGTTAAGCCTCAACATATATTTGAAATTTCAGCAATGACTGGGGGAGCAGAAAGTCCTATGGATGTATTTCAAATTGATGGCTCGAAGCTATCAATGAAGGTGGACGCTGCCTCTCCTTGGACCATACTGTCGGATCGCAGAGTTCCCCAAGGTATTTTCGGAAAATCTGGGGAAATTAAAGGACTATGAACATTATATCAAAGTGAATGGCACTAACAATCCTCAGGCTGATTCTCTATTCTATTCAGCCAGTGTTCCATCTGTGCCAGGATTCGATTCAGTTTGGTGTGTGCACAATAAAGAAATCAAGGGAGCTCAGGCCCTGAATTGATCATTGCTGAATGTCTGACGTACAGGCTGCTCCTCGGTAAGCATGGTTCAAGGAATGGTTGATGTTATGAAATACACAGGACAACAGCAGTGAGGATGTGCCTATGCATGAAATTATATTCTGTTCATGCAGATGGTTAACTGGGGCCAAGGCTTTCTGTATTTCCTCAGACCCCCCACAATATCTGGGAAGGAATCTGCAGGAGCCTGCTGATGATTCCATCAATAGTGTAGGACCCAAAGAAGAAAGTGCAGGCCCGAAAGCCAGGACCCTCAGTAGTCCTCCCACTGAGACAGTGTTCTCCAGCCCTGGGTGAGTGATGCCAGTGCTGGACTGGGAACAAAAAGAGGCCCTGGAAATCATTTTCGAAGTGGCCCCATATTGCACTTTCCCAGCAATCCCAGTCCTTTTCCTATGGGAAAAAATTAAAATAAGTAACCATACAAAAGAGGCCCAGGATGCAGAAGCCTACCTGGCAATCTCCAGAGTTCCCAATAAGTCAGTCCACCCCTGAGTGGTGCGGTAAGTGGCGCTGGAGAGGGACTGCAATGTGCTCAGCACTTGCAAACAGCGGCATATCCACGAGGCCGTTTATGCTGACCAAGGAGAGTTGCTGCAACCAGGAGTGCTGTGTTCAGAGGCCCGAGAGGAACCTGAGCATTGAGGAAATAGTTCTACAGCTGGAATTAGCAACATGATTCTGAGCTCAGAAACAATATTGCTTTCTGAGCATGGCTCCTCCCAGCCCACATATTTGAATGAAGGGTGTGTCCCTTCACAGGTAATGCGGCCACATCGCGCCAGGTCTCCCGGTGGTGAAAGTTACGAGAGTGTTATCGGTCATGCTTCACTATTGTGAATAGCCTCCAAATTGTGTGTGTTTGTGCGGGTGTGTGGATTCCTTGATTGAGGCAAGTAGAGGCTGGCTGGCCAGGACCCCAGGCATAAACCCAGACTAGAGTCCCGGATGCCTATCCACCAAGCAGCATTATGAATGCATGGCACACACACTTGTGATGTAAAGCATGCATGCTGTACGATTCTGCTGAAGTGTTCTCATGTCTTTATCCATTAGGGCTCTTGAAAAGCATTTGTGCTGGCTTTAAATGTTTCAGAATTGTACTCTGCACAAATTGCGCTAATAAAGGCTAATGTTCGTGGTTCACTCCTGCAGCATAATCCGCTTTATCAATACAAGCCAGCCACTGCTTGCATTAGAGGATAATGTATATATTGAGGTCCGAGGCCAAAGACACTAGAGAAACTGTTAAAAAGCTCTCAGTGGAGCTCGCTACACTGTGCTGGCAAAGAGAAATGCAAGACTACCTTCTTTGCATAGTTTGAATAATGTTACAAACAGGATTTTAAATCAATGCTAAATTACTTTGGGGAAAGATTTAGTAGGAGGCGCTATGGTAGCTGAGGCAGAGAAGCCCATCAGAGGTTAAGTGTCCCATAGCGAATACATTACTTTTTTATGATGTGCCTTGGAACTTGCAGGTACATTTTAGCAAATGGACCTGAAAAGTCCATGTAGTTAATGGTCAGGAAAATCTTTCAGATGACAGAGATTTGCAGCATTGTTTTCAAAGTACTGAATGGTAAACAGGTTTTTCTCTTTGCATAGTTTAAAGTCGTAAACAGAAAGTGAATACAAATAAGGAGGACATTTATAAAAGCTCAAGGTAACTTTAAAGAAAACGACCAATACAGTCGCAGGAAGTTAGGAGCTATTCATATTTAAAATACCACCCAGATCTAACCTAGACAAAAATGAGCATATTAAAACGCAAGGAGACAGTAGGCCTCATTCTATTCGGTAGCATTATTTAGATGCTCAATGCGTCCTTCTCTGGAGCAACCCGATGATTTCGTTTATTATGTTTAAATGTAATTTACATGTAATCTTTAATAATACAATATTAATTCATATACAGACTAGTTAGTTTCAATAAATTGTACGTGCACAGTATTTAAAAACAATGTTCAATATAAATAAATACAAATAAATAAATATACAAGTTCAATAAAAAGTGATCACTTTTTCGAATAATTCAGTTAGTAGGAATTCATAGCAAAGTCTCCCTACCTCGTCCTAAAGGAAAACTAACATGCAATATGCTCACTTGTGCTATGCACTTTTGAATGAGAAAACTCCATTGAGAAAGGCTGTGTAAAAGAGGCACACGCCAAGGGCTATGCGTTTCTAGGTCCCTCAGTCACAACTGAGCAAATTTGTTTTGCTTATGACGTCTCAAAAACGTGTAACTTTTGATCTTCTCGGCAGCCCCGTTTCTTGGGCCGGGCAAACCGGGCAACAGCTTGGTGCATAGTCGGGGGAAAGGGCGAGGCAGGCAGCCTATTAATCTCCCTCCTGGGAGAGGAGGGAGCTGTCGAATTTAACATTATTCAGTGCTATGCACACAAAGGCTGGGACAAAAAACGTGCCCTACCCATACCTTTCTACCTCCCATGATGCAGCTAATGGCTTAATACTCTGCTGAGATGCTTTTTCAGAAGACTCCCACCCAAATTAGCATCTTTTTGCAAAACGAATCATTCTTAAACAGTGTGATAATTTGCGCAAACCAATGGCTTGTGAGAAAGTAGAGTTGGGCGTTTATGATGAAGGGACAGTGTTTTTTTTTGGGTGGCTTAATCAAAAGGGTCAATGATAGTCTGGAGGAGTAGGTGATTGTGGGGGGCAGGAGTGGGACACCATAGTAAATGGCCAACGGAAGGCGTAATAGGACGTGGGGAGTGATTGGCCTTCGTTTTTGGCATTTTGACAGGTGATTAGCCTAATTTGCCTGTTTGTGGGATGATTTAGGACAATCAAAAAAGTGACTCCATATCTGAATAGGTTTAATTTGAAAATGTATGTTTTTTGATATGTAAAACCAGTTGAAACAAAAGACTTCAATTTCCAGAATGCATTGATCTGTAGCACCTCTTGCTTGCAGCATCGCTACGTTCTGCTCCAATTTTCAATGTTATGTGGACAACACTCTCCTCTTGTTCAGGCTCCCCTCGGCCACCTCTGCTTCTTCTCTCATTCCAGACTGTCTGGCCGCAATTCAGGAATGGTGTGTCGCCAATGATCTCTGACATAATGCCAGTAACACTGAAATAGTCCTCATTGGGACACCAGCTCTCTCCTTTCCTCTCTCTCTCTGGCCGCCCACTCTGGGCCCTCTTCCTGCCCCTTCCTGTGAGGCTAAGAACCTTGGAGTCTTCTTCGACTCCACCTTCCCTTTCTCTTCTCAAATCTCTGACTTCTCTGATAGGTCAAACTATCAGCTGCACCTCCTCAGATTTATTGTTCCTTTTCTCACTTTCCTCCAGAATCTCACTGTTTCCAGCAGTCTGGTCCCATCTAGGCTGGACTATTGCAACAGCCTCTTTCTAAATCTTCCTGCCTCTACTCTTCGACAATTACAACTTATCCAGAACGGGACTGCGAGACGTTTCCTTGGCCTCAAGCCCAGGGATCGTATCTCTCCAGCTATGAAATCTCTTCACTGGCTCCCTGTCGCTGCAAGAATCAGGTTCAAGACCCTCTGTATCATCCACAAAGCTTTCTGGGGCATGGGGAAAGCTCTACCTCCAACTTTCTCTTCCAAAACTTCTTCCTCCTCAAGCTCTCCGCTCATCCTCCAACTCTCTGAGGGTCAGATGCTTCTCCAACCAGAGAGTTTGGGACAGATCTATCTCCTCAGCTGGGGTGTCCCCAGAGACATTTTTATGGGAGGGCAAAAGAGGCACTTGCCCAGGGCCCCCACCTTGGAGTGGGGCCCCACAAGGCTGCCTGTTCTAAAGAATAAAATTCCATTATTAGCCAGACTTAAATAGCACACGTCAGGATATTTTATGGCATGCTGCTGAGGCTCTAAACCTATTGCCTTTCTGTTTTGACAAGTACATTCTTCCTTGATCAATTCATTATGTAATGCTTTCTGTGTTCACTATGGTATACATAGTATGTGTGTTCCTTATGGCACAACTCCTGTAGCATTCTTTCCTTCCTGAGGGAATTATGCCGATCATTTGCAATAGTCAAAGTTGAAATGCTTACTGATATATTGAATGCCGCAACGTTACAGATGTTAGCCTAGTGTGTTGAGCACGAATTGCAGAGATATGTGTTCATTTGCAAGATTAGAATAGCACATTTCATAATGGCTGGCAGAGCCTATGTTTGAAGTTTATAAACCATCCTGCATATGTACTTGGTTTTGCAACACAACAGGTGCTATTATCAGCAATGTACCTGCACTAGATAGGAGTTGCTATAAAAACGAACACGTCATCTGTATGATGAAGGTCTACAAATTGGTTTGTTCACATGGGGTGTTGTAAAACCTAGGCAATCACCTCCAATGATGAGAATAAACGTTTAGACCAAGTGGAACCAAAGCGTTACTGCTTGTATCCTGGCTTTGCCAGCAGACGATACAGTCATCCTGGTCAAATCATCTAATATCTCGTAGATTACTGGGCTGTCTTCTGTGATGTTTGCCTTCTCACATGCTGGTGGCATCGTTTAGCCCATTAACAGTGATCGAAGTGTATGAAAAGAAATAGTGGAACTATGTTACCTGCTGGCCTGCCCCCACACTCTGCCAAGCTCCATACCACGCGCAATAAAACCCCCCCAAATAAATGCGCCCTGCTGTTTAAGGGAACGTTCAGTGCACTGCAGTGCAAGCTCCAACTTCTTATTACACTTACATTCCGGAAAGGTTTCTTTTTAAAAGGAAAGTATAGGAACAGTAAATCTCAATTTAAAATAAAGTAGAGGAAGAGCGCTCCCAACCGCTCCTGCTCACTTCGACCACTGACCATTAGCTGATCTTTTTTCTGATGTAGGCCATTTGAGTGGAAGGGGTGGTAGACAGAAGAGAGCGGACCAGATGTTGCAGGCCTTGGGCAAGCATATTTGAAGGTCTGCTCGTTTGACACAAAAAACGGTTTGATTTTTTGTAAAAGTCAGAGATATTTCTGCATATTTATAAATTACAATTTCACAAGTGTTTTGGAAGTATTTAATGTTTTAAAATACAAAAGACAACTCCAGATTAAATCTGTTAAATCGTATTAATTGGTATGCTGGTACTTATAAACTTCCCTCAGTGATGGAGAGAATAAAGCTAGAATCATTCCCATTTTAACATACTTCTATAAAATTTAGTTTTTAAAAATTGTCATGTTTGGTAATGTGATGTGTGTACTTTCCAAGTCAGTTTTATAAAATGTGATTATTTTAGTTCATGGTAAGAAGACAGTGTTCAAATGCAGAAATTGCAGAGTTGGTGCACATCACAGCCTCACCCCTTAACTAATGTGTGATCTTGAGAATCGCATTTAATCTTGTATTGCCTAACCTCTCAAAATGTCCAGTCCCTAAACCTTTCAAAATAGTGAGCCCTGCAGAGTCACTTCCTTTTCAGGATATGATCTTCAAAAAAGCAGCACTCATTGTTTCACTGGCTGCAGTGATGCTTACACTATAATAGTGAGCATTGATAAATTGCACACTACATACACATGTTCATTTGTTCTCTAATGACAACACTATTTGAAAACTATGTCCCACTTCTAATCTCAGTCTGTCTGGATACAGACACCATCCTGGTAGCTTCTCATCTGCATCCAATATCCATGCTATGGTTTGTGGTAGCTTTCTCCTTCCCTCCAATTGGTCTCCTTTATCAATGCTTGAGCACTTTAGCATTCTCTAAGGCAGATAATGCAAGTTCGCTATTCTGGGTTACATGTACCTTTTACATACAGTCCTGCATTAATACTACATACTGCGTACCTTCCTGGATGTTATTGATAAAAAGTCTCCTGTATCTATACTAGAACAGAAGTAACCTCTTCGTAAACTGCTAATGTTGGCCTTCAAATGCTACTTGTTTATCATTCTGATTGGAGCAAGAATGAAGAGGGTAGGGGACTTAAAGGGAGTATACATGCTTATTTTGAATCACTTCATTTATTTGGTTTGGTGGAGGGGGGCCCCAAAGATGTCCGTGCTCAGGGACCCAAAAGTGCTTAAGATGGCCCTGCGTCTCCTTATGGAACAGCCTCCCTGCCTCTCTCAAACTTGAACAGAACCACCTCTGGTTCCAGAAGCAATTCAAAACCTTCCTTTTTGCTTCTGCTTTCTCTCTTCCTCTGCCCTGCTGATACACCAGACTGCTCCACACACTGGTCACCTGGTTACCCTCTGAACTCGGGCCCAGGGTCCTGCATGTCCAGTTGCCCTTGCACTGCAACCCCACAGTTCCTTCTCTATGCACTTATGAGCCACCCGCTGGCTGCACTTGTGAGTTAACTGCACCTCCCCCTTCCCCTCCCCCTAGCACTTCTATCCTTCCCTCTTCCCCGCACTTGTACAATGTGAATGACACAAGGCCTAGTAAGTTGAGTATTTTGTCCTACCTTGTTTCCCCCTCCTTCTCTTGTCACGCATAGAAACACTTGTGTACAGGTGTGTTATAAATGCCACATCATATCATATCACAAAAGCCCAGGACTGGAATCACATGTTCAGGTGACATGGAATCACCTTGCCAAACTATGCTCCTTACTGAGGGCAAAAACAGTTCAAGCAAGAATGGAAAAAACAATATCTGTACACATTATGTTTGCTGCCGCCCTTTTCAGTTGTTTTTGCAAAGGGGTCAGGAGTTGGAAAATGGAAGGTTGACGGCTGAAGGGATTTCACTTTGGTGGTGGTGGAGGTGTTTGTGCGTGATTTATTGCTGTGAAAAACATTATGGGAAAAGGTAGAAACAAATAAATGTGGCAACAATTAGGGGCCGATTCATGGAAGAAACGTGCGCCAAAAATCTTCGCGCAAGCAGGCGCAAGCGGAAAAAAACAGGCGCACGCGCACGCGTGCGATCCATGGAAGTCCCTGCGTGTGTACACCTCGGGATGTGCGCCAAACCCGTGCATGGCGCACAAGTCACTGCAACATCCCGAAAGGCGTGCGCGACGCGCACAGTGAAAGCGCACAACCTCGGCGCATACACCAGAAAATGGGCGGAACACGGGGCGTAACGCACGGAATGGGGAACAACGCGCGAAAATAAGGGCCTAACTGGGGATGCACTGCAGGGAAGCAGACGGAACGCCCACACGCACTCGAACCACACGTATTCATGGAATCGAATAGGGCAAAGCCACGCATAGCCAAAGACACGCACAAGCCGAAACACGTCCGCCACACGAAGGCAGGCGGTAGCGTCCCTGCGCATTACAAAAGTGGCAACATACAGCAATTGGGCCTGTGCGAGCGGGCTATGTGTATTTCAGGGGTTCGTGTGAAGTTTCTCACGCGATCGGGCCTGGGGGAGCGGGCTACGTGTATTTCAGGGGTTCGCGTGAACTTTTTCACGCGATCGGCCCTGGGGGAGCGGGCTACGTGTATTCCAGGGGTGAGTGTGAACTTTTTCACGCGATCGGGCCTGGGGGAGCGGGCTACGTGTATTCCAGGGGTGCGCGTGAACTTTTTCACGCGATCGGGCCTGGGGGAGCGGGCTACGTGTATTTCAGGGGTTCGCGTGAAGTTCCTCACGCGATTGGGCCTGGGGGAGTGGGCTACGTGTATTTCAGGGGTTCACGTGAACTTTGTCACGCGATCGCCCTGGGGGAGCGGGCTACGTGTATTTCAGGGGTGCGCGTGAACTTTGTCACGCGATCGGGCCTGGGGGAGCAGGCTACGTGTATTTCAGGGGTGCGCGTGAACTTTTTCACGCGATCGGGCCTGGGGGAGCGGGCTACGTGTATTTCAGGGGTTCGCGTGAAGTTTCTCACGTGATCGGGCCTGGGGGAGCGGGCTACGTGTATTTCAGGGGTTCGCGTGAACTTTCTCACGCGATCGGGCCTGGGGGAGCGGGCTACGTGTATTTCAGGGGTTCGCGTGAAGTCTTTCACGCGATCGGGCCTGGGGGAGCGGGCTACATGTATTTCAGGGGTGCGCGTGAACTTTTTCACGCGATCGGGCCTGGGGGAGCGGGCTACGCGTATTTCAGGGGTTCGCGTGAAGTTTATCACGCGATCGGGCCTGGGGGAGCGGGCTACGTGTATTTCAGGGGTTCGCGTGAAGTTTTTCACGCGATCGGGCCTGGGGGAGCGGGCTACGTGTATTTCAGGGGTTCGCGTGAAGTTTCTCACGCGATCGGGCCTGGGGGAACGGGCTACGTGTATTTCAGGGGTGCGCGTGAAGTTTCTCACACGATCGGGCCTGGGGGAGCGGGCTACATGTATTTCAGGGGTTCGCGTGAACTTTATCACGCGATCGGCCCTGTGGGAGCGGGCTACGTGTATTTCAGGGGTTCGCGTGAACTTTTTCACGCGATCGGCCCTGGGGGAGCAGTCTACGTGTATTTCAGGGGTTCGCATGAAGTTTTTCACGCGATCGGGCCTGGGGGAGCGGGCTACGTGTATTTCAGGGGTTCGCGTGAAGTTTTTCACGCGATCGGGCCTGGGGGAGCGGGCTACGTGTATTTCAGAGGTTCGCGTGAAGTTTCACACGCGATCGGGTCTGGGGGAGCGGGCTAAGTGTATATCAGGGGTTCGCGTGAAGTTTCTCACGCGATCGGGCCTGGGGGAGCAGGCTACGTGTATTTCAGGGGTTCACGTGAACTTTTTCACGCGATCGGCACTGGGGGAGCGGGCTACGTGTATTGCGGGGGTGCGCGGGGAGCAGCACACGTGAATTGCACGTGTGGGTCCTCCCAGGTGTTCCCTCTACACCCTCCACAGCCCCTGCAGGTGGCTCACACCACAGGGGCTTACCCAGCACATGTTATGCAGGCACCCCATCCACCATGGCCATGCCCACCAGCCAACCCACATGTCAACTTGCACTACTGCCCACCAACGCATGGCCCCCTGCACCCGCAGCCACCAGGGGCAGCCTCCACCAGGCCCCCACCCATGTCTCACACCACCCCCACCCCCCAGCACTGTGGGGCACCTGCCAGCAGGCCCCCACCCATGTCCAACTCATGTTCCCCACCACCCCCACCCCCCAGCAGTGCAGGAGCAGCCTCTACCAGGCCCCCACCCATGTCTCCCACCCCCCCACCCCCAGCCACCAGGGGCACCCACCACCAGGCCCCCACCCATGTCTCCCACCACCCCCACCCCCCAGCACTGTGGGTCACCTGCCAGCAGGCCCCCACCCATGTCCAACCATGTTCCCCACCACCCCCACCCCCCAGCACTGTGGGGCATCTGCCAGCAGGCCCCCACCCATGTCCATCTCATGTTCCACACCACCCCCACCCCCCAGCACTGTGGGGCACCTGCCAGCAGGCCCCCACCCATGTCTCCCACCCCCCACCCCCCAGCAGTGCAGGGGCAGCCTCCACCAGGCCCCCACCCATGTCTCCCACCACCCCCACCCCCCAGCACTGTGGGGCACCTGCCAGCAGGCCCCCACCCATGTGCAACTCATGGTCCCCAGCCAACATGTCATCACAATCTAGATCCCTGGTCCCTATGGTCAGCCTCCAAATGCAAAACACCCACCCGAGTATTGCATCCACCCACTCATAATTTGCAATTACATCACAGAACACCAATTGCAAGTTCCGAAACAAACACATTTCCCTCACATACACCCAATGGGTGTCAGTGAATGTCAAAACACATATCATGAAATGCATTAAACCAATGAGATACCACACATTGAAGTTCACCAAAAATAATATGTATTAAAGGAAACATCAATAGAATAAAAAATGAAGAAACAGAAACGTGAATGTACAAAAATGAAAAGAAGCATGTCGGTCAAAAAAAGCAAAACCAAAAATAAAAATCCAAAGTAATGTTCAAAGTCAATGTCCACAAAACAAAATCCTATGGGAAATAAAAAAGAAAGCCATTGCTCCATGGTTAAAAATAGAAAAAAATATACAATCCAACTGTCAACTATGTACATGGGAACAATCCAGGGTCCATTATCCCAACAAAATAAAGGAAACCTATCTAACTACACTAACTAATAAAATGAACTATATACAAAAATGTGGCCAATGTCCAAAAGGTCCAAATAAAATAAAAACAAAAATGAAACCTAACACTACCTAGAAACTATGTACAAGAGCAGCGGGCTAGTTTCACGGCTCACTTGTGGATGTTCCGGGCCAGGGCATCATCGAACTCCTCCTCAATGTCCCGGAGGCGGTCCTCCTCCATGGCCCCGAGGGTCCGCAGGGCCGTCGACGTCTCCACCTCCAAACCCCTGCGGATTGCCTCGAGGCACTCGGCCCGCCTCAGGGCCCTCCGCATGGAGTTCTCCGCCCTGACCATTGTGAGCCATGCCTCTTCCGCCCGCTGCCACTCCGCATCTATGGCGTGGCCCAACCGCTGCCACACGGAAGACACTCTCTGTCCTGGGTCCTCCTGCCCTCCGGCCGATGCCTGCCCCTCCGATGTCGAAGGCCCCGAGCCTTCATGGCTCCCACCACGTTGCTGCTGCTGCTGTGCCTCTGCCCGTGCACTGCCTCCTGCTGCCTGCACATCCTCCGCCGGCTGGGGTGCAGTCGTAGATGTGGCCACCCCTGCTGGACGTCCGACTCCCGACTGTGGCAGGGATGCCTCCTCCACCAGCCTGGCCGCACCATCAGAGGCAGCTCCACAGGGCACCCAGGTGACTGATGGGTGGGAAGATGGCACAGAGGACGACTGGCGCGTAGGGGGTCCAGTTGAGGAGGGGGTCAGAGAAAGCCCCATCGGACGGAGGAATCCGGCCTGGGTGACCTGTCCCAGCAGGCTGACGTTGTCAAAGAGCCATTCGAGATGACGTGCAGTCTCTCCATGAAAAGACTGCAGGTCACCTCGCATGGCCCGTTGACGCAACGCCACACCAGCCAGGACAGGCTCAACCCGGACCTGGATAGCCACGTCCACAGGCAGAGGAAGGCCAGTTGACGTGAGCTCATCCCCTGTCTGAAAACGGGTCTGGACGTAGGCATCCCTGCTGGTGCAAGATGATGCAGGGACAGGATCGGGGACAGGATTGCACACAGGCACCTCCGCGGCAGCCTGTGCTGCCTCCTGTCCCTGGTCCTGCACTGTTCCACTAGCACCAGTGGGATCCCCACCTCCAGACCCCGTCTCTGGTGCTTGCACGGCCTCCTCCTCCACCAAACCCCCCACCAACCTGGATGACTCCGTGCCATCTTCCCCTGTTGGGCCCTGTGGGGTCTCAGCTGCCCCTTCTGCTGCCGAGGAGTCCAACTCCAACCTCCGCCTCTTGGACCTCCCTCCGGCAGCTGCGGCCTGGGACGCGGCACCGGACTCCTCACTCCCCGACGAGATGACAACCTGGGAGGGGAGCCGGGCCTTGCGTCTCCGGCTGGCGGTCGGATCCCCGCCGCTGTGCTCCACAGCACCTTCTCCGCCCTCTTCATCAGTTGACGCTGCAGACAGGGAGAAACAAAACACAGGCATCAGGGCACTGTACAATGGACACAAACACACATGACAGTTGTACATGAGTGGCATTGGCAAACTTCAGACATGTCATCACAATCCCCAACACACATGTCATTACAACTCGCACACACGAGCCATACCACAGCCATATCGCAACTGCCACCACCATCCATACACATACAACAGCATGAGCAGCCAAAGGTGAGCCAGACATCACATGCAACACAGGAAGTGAACCACACATGTACACACACCACCACACTTGCATGCATGTGTACACCTCTGCCAAGTGTCGCACTGTTCAGGCGGGCATCCATGTCACATCTGCCAATCAGGCTTCCACATACAGCTGTCACATGCATCCAGGTTGCATCACTGTTGCACCCTTGTCAAATACACACACATGCACATGTACACAGTGCTGATACATGCAGCCGAAAACAACATACATGCGTGACATCACGGACATGTCTACTTACATACACATACATCCAAACATGTGTGCCCACACAACTGCATTTGGCATGCAAGCCTACACACACAAGCACCATCCATGTCTCACACATTACAACCCTCGCATGTGTCAGCCCCACGGCCCTGTACACCCCCACCCATACTCGACCCCGTACAAACAGATGTGCAACCTGCACACTACTGAATAATCACCACCCGCACTGCTCACAATCAGGATGCATGTACACTCACCGCTCGACTCCAGACGGGTCTGCTTCTCAAGGACCTGGACGTGGAGCGCTGGGGATATGCGTTCCAGGACCCTCATCTGTTCTTCCGACAAGTGGCCCCAGCGCCCCTTGGCATCCGCTGCCTTCAAGAGGCGCCGGGCCTTGTTCAGGGTCCTGGACCTGAAGTCCTCCCAGCGCTTCCTAACATGTTGTAAGTCGCGGACTGCCACCCCCTCCACGTTGATGGCAGTCACGATGTCAGTCCAGATCCGAGTCCGTCCTTCCTTGTCGGCGCGGGAACTTCCGAAGAGGGCATCATACTGCCCCAGGACTTGCTCCACCAGGACACCAACTTCGGTGGCACTGAAGCTGGTGCCCCTCTGCCTCTCTGGCCGGGGGTTGTCAGTGGTCACAGATGGTGTTTGCCCCGACATGACAACCCCAGAGGCAGGAATGGGTGGGCAACTGGGTCCTGGGGCTGGGCTGTGGAGCGATGGAATCCCAGTCGGGAGTCTTTGGTTCCAGCAGGGGTGGTCATGGCAACAGCACCCCTGGCTGATGTGCAGGCAGCAAATGGCAGTGCACGTGGGCAGCGGGCAGTCAGGCAGCAGCAGATGGCAGGTGGGAGCGTGCTCGGGTCTCTGGGGGGAAGTAGTTCGGCCTTCTGGGCAGGAGCGTGGTCTTCCATGTGCTTACGCGTGGCCAGCTTGATACGGAGTGATTTGGCACGTGAAAAATCTGCACGTCAGCGTGTAATTCGAGGAAAGGCCCTTAGCGCGTAAGCGCGTCTGCACGCATACGCATTTTCATTGGACAGAAGGCAGCGCAAGCGCCCCTGTGACGTGACGCGTACAGACGTGCATGGGCATTTCAGCGCGCATGAAAAACTGCACGTCCGCGTGTAATACAAGGAAAGGCCCTCAGTGCATATGCACGGCAGCGCGCATATGCGATTTCATTGGACCAAAGGCCCTTAGCGCGTGAGCGCATCTGTGACGTGACGCGCGCATGTGTTTCCCTCATTGCACGTGATGACAGAACACACGTGGATTTCCACCAATCGCGTGTGAAAGTTCCGGGCACCCCGGAACACACGTACCCTGCTGAAATTGCGTGTGTAACTTCCCCTGCACCCTGAAATACACGTGCCCTGCTGATATTGCGTGTGGAACTTCACGCGCACCCCTGATATACACGTACCCTACGGAAATCGCGTGTGTAACTTCCCCTGCACCCTGAAATACACGTATCCTGCTGATATCGCGTGTGGGACTTCACGCGCACCCCGACATACACGTACCCTGATGGAATCGCGTGTGGAACTTCCCGCGCAACCCTGAGATACGCGTACCCTGCTCGCACGGGCCCATTCGCGTGTGGTAATTCCGCTCACCCCTGAAATACACGTACCCTGCTGATTTCGCGTGTGGAACTTCCCCCGCACTCCGAAATACACGTACCCTGATGGAATCACGTGTGGAACTTCCTGCGCACCCCTGAGATACGCGTACCCTGCTCGCACGGGCCCAATCGCGTGTGGAAATTCCCGCGCACCCCTAAAATACACGTACCCTGCAGAAATCGCGTGTGTGACTTCCCCTGCACCCTGAAATACACATGCCCTGCTGATATCACGTGTGGAACTTCACGCGCACCCCTGATATACACATACCCTGCAGAAATCACGTGTGTAACTTCCCCTGCACCCTGAAATACATGTACCCTGCTGATATCGCATGTGGAACTTCACGCGCACCCTGACATACACGTACCCTGATTGAATCGCGTGTGGAACTTCCCGCGCACCCCTGAGATACGCGTACCCTGCTCGCACGGGCCCATTCGCGTGTGGTAATTCCCGCTCACCCCTGAAATACACCTACCATGATGTAATCGCATGTGGAACTTCCCGCGCACCCCTGAAATACGCGTACCCTGATCGCACGGTGCCAATCGCGTGTGGTACTTCCCGCGCACCCCAGTGATGCACGTAGGCCGCTTGCTGTGCTGGTACAGGGTTAGCGCAGCCCTTTGCGCTGGATTGGGTATATTGATGGCTTTTCCCTGCGCGAGAGGCGTTCTTGGGGGCGTAACTGGCGCTGCTGCAGGGTCGCTGCGCCACTGTGCGCCACGGCTAGTTTTCGTGGCTGGAATCCATGAATACGCTGTGCGCGAAAATGGATTTTAGCGCACGCGGCTGGCGCAGGGATTCGCACGCGCACACTGTGCGCCAGCCGCGTGCGCCACTTGTGCGCTGTATTCTATGAATTACCCCCTTAATGACAAAGTCAACAGTTTTTAAATGCATCTAGTCAAAAGGTTTTCTTTCATGTTAATGTGGGTATTGAGATTGCATGTCTATGTACATTGACGATTTGACCAGTGTTACTACTGCATGTTCATATTTTCATACATTTTGCCAGGATAGGTTAACATCAAACCTATTACAGGTATCGTCTTCATGCAGTAAGGAAATCACATCATTACCAGGTATTCACACAAATGGCTAGCTTTTGTCATTGGACAACAACAACTAGTGAAATTCATTAGGCATTTCAATATGTTGGCATTGTACTTGCATCATATATTATAATTTGGTAATTTGTATAGAGCTTCATTTAGATATACCACTTCTAAACTCTGTATTAATGTGCATTATTATTACCCACTGCTGGTACTCAAATCATACTTGTCTCTGGCATTGTCCCATTCCCAAAACCAGCACATTGCACATGAGCTATCATCTGGATCGGGCTACAATTTTTTTTATATTTATTTATGTATTTGTTTCGTAAGCACTGAAAGCCCACAAGCATCAGTGAGCTACACATACACAAAGACCAAGAAAGAAAAAAGACGGGACAAACAGGGCAGAATGATTCAGTACAGGTCTGGCACAGATTTGGCACTAGTCAGGGGTGGCTCTTCAAATAGAAACATTTTTAGATGTTTCTTAAACTTTGGGTAGCACGTTACCAGGCATAGTTCCAATGGTAGTGAGTTCCAGTGTAAAGTAGTTACAAACATTAAAGAATGTTCCAGACCTCTGGCTCTTTTAGATCTGGGAAGGAACAGTAAACTGCCTGAAACGGAGCGAAAACGGCGCTGAGGAATGTAGAGTTTTATTTTATCCTTGAGAAAAACAGGGGCGTTGCCAAAAATAAACCTGTCGGCTGCTGAGAGTGCCTTGAAACACACTCTTGCTGCCACACTCATCCAGTGAAGTCCCTTTCTAGCCTGTGTAATATGTTAATTCTTTGAGATAACACAAACAATACCAACTGCCTAGTTTTCTTGTGTTTTGAGTCTCTTTAAGCTATTGTTACTTGCTGCAATCAGGAGAGTGTTACAATAATCAATGCATGGCATAGTAATTGTCCTCACCAAGGAGGAACGATTGGTACTGAGCATTCCATACGATGCCGTCTATCTGTGCATCAGAGCTTAGCGAGGAATCAATATGGACTTGGCCACTACCGTGGCCGTGTAATATATATATATATATTTATTAGGTGTGAAATAGACAATAGTAACAGAATGCACAAGCTAATGAGAAATGCAAAATTGCACGTGTGAACACAAGCTACCTCTTTGAGTTTGATATAAATACATGCATTGAATCTTGTGATAATGATTAGGTATTCATGTGCCATGAAAGTATTATTGCAATGTGATAAACGTGTTCTAAAACCATAAAGAATCTTTTTAAGAAATCCTGTCTCCTCATGCAACACAGAGCTGCGCCTTAAAATGGGCCGCATTCCCCTTTACCTACCATGCCAGGGTTGACCAAGAGACATTATATAATGGTGTTTAGATGATCTGACCCCAGCCTTTGCAGTAAAATCTACTACCACTATGATATACACCGCCTGTGACTTGGCTCTTATCTATGATATACACCCCAATCCAGTGCCCTCATTTGATGCACCAGATGGACATTTCAAGGCAAACATTTATCTTCAACCTGTGAACCCTTGAACAATGTGTCTTAGAGTGCAATAACATGTTGTTAACTTATACATCAATAGATCTAACACCAGCCCTGTTGAAGCACCCCCAACCTCTAACCTGTGATAAATAACCTGAAGTTATGCATCATTTTCCTTTCGATGTTAGATTAACGATTTTTAGGATTTGCAGGACATAATAATTTGTAGTCATTAGATGAATGGGTACGTGTGGCCACAAGGCCAAATGTTAGCAAATGCTAGATAAATCGACATGTATCACTCTGAGAGCTGTCCGGTACAGCATGCCAACCCGATGAGCCCAGCTGACCGATTGACCTGAGAAGCGTCATCACAGCACCGCAAGAACCTCAGCCAATCACCAAGCACCGACTATATGGAGCCTATATGTGCCAACACTTAGTAGCCAATCTCAACTTTTCATGTGCCCCCTAGGCCTCGCCATTACGAGTGACGCAATTCTGTATTAAAACTGAACTGTAACATGTTTTCGGCAGTGCGCTCAGAGTTTGTAAAGTAGATTTTGCTTACCCTATTTTCGATACATTTTTTGCTCTCACCAGCACTTGATCCAGGTCTCATTCCCTTCGGGGCTGCGTCCTATTTGACTCGTATTGGGAGTGGTTAAGTGCATTTTGGGGACTTCTCACTTTCATTAGTGACCTCAACGCGATAGGGTTCTTTTTGTTCATTTTGGCACGAGACGTCCCCGTCACGACCCGGAGCGCGCAGCCTCAAGATCTACCCGCCAACGGCAACCGGTACACCTAGACGTGTGCATGCAGTAGTGCGAGAGGGTACGGGATCCCCCTTTACAAAACCGGGCATGGTCTTTAAGTGTGGGGCGGCGCCCTGACCGGTCCGGAGGGTCTCAGATCAAAACGGACACGTATCAAGTGTGGGTGATATTAAAAGCGTGAATGAGGGAAGTAGGGCTAGGAGTCAGATTAAAAGGAAGGGGAGAAAATAAATCCAGAGGGGGGATATATATATATATATATACACAAGAAACAGGGTCATAAACCACGAGAGGGAATCGCTGGGTTTGTTCTATATTCTATTATTTTTCTATTGCATATCGGCATTAGGACAGTGACGGAAGTAAAATGTGAAAAGAGGATAAGGGGGGCCTATCTCCATTGGGGGGTAGAAGGCCGCATAGTTCTCAACTAGTACAGGATATATATATGGACAAATAAATTGAAAAAGTAGGGATCTCAGAGGACTCAGAGTAGTATTTAGAAAACGCTTATTTCCTACTTTTTCTTCTTCTTCCTTCTCATCTGGGTGATAGAAAAGTGCAGAGAGACAAATATTTTAGAGGTGCTGGGAAGATGAGAAAAGATGCAACCATGTAATAGGGGTATCAAGTAGTGCAGGGCCAGGGGAACTAGAGTAGGGAAGTTTGTGTTGTATGCATTATTTGTTGCATGCGCTATGTTTTTATGTCCCAAAGTGTTCAGTTGCATGAAATATATAGCGTCTATTTGTCATTATGTGAAAAACGTAAAAGAAATTGATTTGTGCACTGATACGGTTTACAGATTTTGGATTTCGAATAAGATGTGTATACATATGTTCCACTAATTAAGATAATGTAGTGAATACAACAAAGTGTGAAATTAAGAGTAAGAGAAGGCCTGTTAATTTTTTAGAATTTTACGTCATATTTGCAAGACACTGCCAGGTTATGCAGACAAGATTGTGAAGTACCATGACCAGTGGGTGACTCAGTTGAAAGGGGAGGGTTTACCCCAGGTATGGCCTCAAGGAGGGTCATTTGATAAAGCTGTACTAGACACGGTTGCCAAGTGTTTGTTTATTACATATAAAGGAAAACAATTGCAGAACAGGAGAGAAATACGAGATTTGTGGAGACTTTTTGAGGAAGTACCCCTAAGTAAAAGTGGAGAGTATATTGCATCTCACATGGCAACAACTGGCAGTGAAGGACCAATGGAGCAAAAAGAGAAAAGATCAGAGGCTACACCTATACACCCCTATTAACCAAGCCAGTGCCTGCAGAGGGATATTGTGACCCAGTATACGTAGCGCAACCCACATCTCCCTCCACACCTAAGCCCACTGCCACAGCAGCACCCTCATATGAAAGCCAAGGAATGACAGGACAGGTGAGTACCACCACAGATAGATATTGAGAAATGTACACACGAGTTAGACTCACAACTAACAATGGCGAAGGTACGACGCCTCGACTGATTGAATGGGCACCAGAGGAAGGGTGGAAAAAGGATGGAAATACTTTTCCGAATAAATGATACCCCCACAAGAATAATAGAAATAACCACAGCTAGTAGTGAGCGAGAGGGAGAAGAAGGGGGGATCCTATTGGATAGGGAGGAGGAATATTGGTGTGACATAGAGGAACAGGAAGAGGAAGGACGAAGGTTAGGAATTGCAACTGGTGGGGCATCAATAGGGGAAGAGCTATGGAAGAATAGAGAGGTAGGCTAAGGAACAGAACAGGGCACATGACAGTGGTAGGGAAGAGAAGAAGAAAGGTGAGTACACGAAGGGGGAGAAGTAAACTACAGCTACCCTTAATTCACAGGGGGGGGGCGGGAAGGCCGAATTATATACCTTGGGCCCAGATGGACAAGGCTAACTTGTTGAAACAACTACCACCACTGTCCAGAGGTGCTAGTAAGTGTATATACACATTTGAAAAGCACACGGCTGGTGTGCCCTTGGCAGTGGGGGGTGTTAACAGGGAAACAGGCAAACAGGGTTTGGGCGAAAGCAGGTTTCCCCGGGATAACATTGGATTGTGATCGCCACGATGGGGCATCATTTAACACAGTGCAAGCAAGAGGGTGGGACGCCCTTAGAGAAACATTTCCAGACACACCAGATTTACAGTCTGTGATGCAATGTACCATGGGAGATGAGGAAGATGCAATGTCCTTCATTATCCGAGTACAGGACATGTGGAGGGCGGAGACGGGCACGGGCTGGGACCAATCAACTTCCCTGTTTTATTATATTATAAAAAGAGGACTTCCAAAGGAAGTGCAGAAAGCTCTTGATAAAATAGCTGGGATAGAAGCCAAGGGGTGGCCAGAAATTCAAAGCATAATAGTGCACCACTGCAAAAGGATCAAAGAGAAAGAAAAGGAGGTAGCTCAGAGGCGGCTGGCAGACGAGGCTAACTTAGTCCACACTAAGCTTTTGAAGGTCAGCACAGTAGTAGCAACTAACACAGCAGAAAGGGAACGGGAGGAGGAAGAAGGGCAGATGGGAATACCAGCGCGAATGGCGGGAAACTGGACAGGTAATAACCAGGATTCATGGCCAGGGGAAAATCAGTACGAGGGGCCACAGTGGCCATCAAGGGGCAGCCGAAGTGATAGAGGGGATTAAGAGGATCGAGATGAGGGGGTTTCGGGTACAGAGGACCGTGACGCGGAGGACAAGGGCAATGCTGGAATTGCGTGAGATGGGGACACTTTATGAGGGAATGTCAAAGTAGGCCCACTTACGCATACCCAAATGAGCAACAGTATGGCCACCCCCACCCTGGGAGCCCATATGGATAACCTATGGGTGGAAACAGGAGGGAAGATCAATCAGACCCCAGGTATATGAATGAGCACCAAATGCCCCCACAGCACGCAGCACAACATGCACCACAGCACCCACAGTGTCATGAACGCATGGCCCCCATCCGTGGAAACTCATATGCTCCTACAGCGAACGGAGCACCTACACCCTGCAGGGGGGCAGCGGTGGTGTCGGGCAATGTTTTTGACACTGACGAACACCCGAGGTACTCAGCATAGGACAGCCCACAGGGCACACTTGTGTGTCCAGTACTGTGGACTACCCTTAATGCAGCAGAAGAACCACTGGTAGGGGCGGCAATAGGAAACAAATAGTTCATCTTTATGGTGGATTTGAAGGAGAAAAACCATGCCTACGAGAAGGCAGGTTTCGATTTCTAATCAGACAATGGAAACACAGGGGTTCTCTGGGGCGGTGGTCGAGGTTCCGTACACTGTTATGTTATGTTATTTTGCATTTGTATAGCGCCTTATGTATCATTGGTATGATCTCAAGGCGCTGGTAGGTTGAACGCCCTCAAGAACCACAGTTCAAGTCAGTTAAGAGAGAGAGAGAGAGTCATACAGTGCGTGGGAGCACCAGGTATGTGTGCAGCTGGTGTGGTTGTTGCATGATAGTGTTACGCTCACCTGGCTCCCACAGAGGCGTCGGTCGGAACTGAACAGCTGCGGTCTCCACCAATGTGACGCGTAGGGCCGAGATGACAGACTAGACTGGCCCACCTAGTTTAGTTTGCTTGGCCCGTAGGAATATTCTTCTGCAAATGGAGAAAGGGAATTAACCACCCGTGGAGTTGAGCGTAAATCCCCCCACTCCCGCTGTTCTCCCCACAGATCACCTTTGATGTCCCCTCTTATAGTCTCACCTGATGGTTTGAAAAGATGAGCTCTCCATCCTGCATTGAGCACAGGGGTGCTTTGATAACCAGTTGCTTCAATGGCTCAAAGGAATTGGTGAGTTCCAGAACAATATTGACTCCGAGATTCCCAGCAAGACGCCGTAAGTATAAAGTTTGTAAGAGTTCAAATGCCTGACTTTCACTCTTGTCCGATTCCTTGCAGGTTGCAGCTTGGCCCTTATGAAGAGTTCCTCGTGGCAACCGGTAGTATTCTGGTAAGGATTTGTATTTTCCAAAACAGTTCGATAAAATAATGTCAATATGTAACCAGTTGCTTTCTCCCTTATTCAGGCGCTGAGAGAAAGTATGAAGTCTCGTGGAATAATACCTCTGGCTGTAGAATCAGGTAAGTCTATTGTGTTGAGGAGGGTTCCCCTTGTTAGTCCCTTTGTTTCACCTTGCTGTCCTTTTGTTTCCCCTTAGGGGCCGGGGTTCGGCGAAGATGCAGTGGAAGCTGCGCTGACCGGTGAAGAGGAATAGTACCCCCGTTGGTAAAATCAGGTAAGTCTATGGGGGGTAACTAATATTCCTCTGTGTATTCCCTGGGCTCATCTTGCTGTTCTTGTCTTCTCCTTAGGTGCCGGAATGCGGCGGGAACATGCAGGAGGATGCGGTAGAATGTGAAGATGCTGCAAAGGCCGGTGAGTTTAGCACGGCACTGCAGCAGGCGAGGCGACGCACATAAATAGCTTCTTTCTTCCAGCTTGAAGGCGTGATGGATCGGGAATTCAGGTAAGGATCAAAGGTATTGCTCTTGTTCTAAGCTTTTCCCTTCTTTCTCCCTTTTTCTAGGAGCTCCAAACTGGAGGCGGGCGTGGCAGAAGGCTGGATGCAGACTTGCCGGCACGGTGAGCGTTACGCTGCTGGATGTAGAATAATGTGAAGCGTGTGCTGCTCTTCGGGCGTGGTTTAAATAGCCCCCAAAGTAGTCCCAGGTAAGTATCCCTCCCCAGCCCCACCCGAGTAAAAAAATAGTCCCTAAGTAAAGTAGTCCCTTCCAAGCCTCTTTTGGCTTGGAGCTCTTGCAGCATGGTCTGCATCAGGTAAGTTTGCAGCATGGTCTGCATCAGGTATGTTTTAATCTATGAGCCTAGCGCCTATGGTACCAGGACTGACTCTCCATATGAGCCGGGCACCATAGGCGCCAGGACTCGACACAAATAGCCCCTAGTAGGGGTTGTTGGGCCTGCTTAGGATAACTTGATGCCTGCTTCTGGGGTTGCTGGACTTGGTCTGGGTCCCCGGGGGTAGGCATCATGACAGCACTCCCCCCCAAGGTCCCTCTTAAAGTCGTTCTTCCCTGTGGTTTCGGTTTGTCCGGGAAATTTCGGTGGAATTTTTTCACCAATCGGGGTGCATGAACATGGTCACTAGGTTCACATGACCTTTCCTGTGGTCTGTAACCTTTCCAGTTGATTAAATAAAAGAGTTTTGACTTCATCAGCTTGGAGTCCAGGATGTTCTTAACTTCAAATTTGGGTTCTCCGTCTGCAAGGATAGGGTCTGGTGGTTTGGTTAGTCTTGTCCCTGGTTGCACTGGCTTCAAAAGTGACACATGAAAGACGGAGTGAATTCGCATATTAGCAGGTAAGTCCAACTTGACAACCACCGGGTTGATAATGGCTTTAATAGAGTAATGTCCCAAATATCTGGGGTTAAAGGTCCATGTTCCCTTTAGAGGTATATGTTTTGTGGCTACCATACTTGGTCCCCTATCTGGTATTGTGGAGTATCACTTCTATGCCGATCCGCATCTTTCTTGTATTTTTCTTTCGCCTGTTTTAAATGTGTAATTGCTTCCTTAAAGGCTTGTGTAATCGTAGCATGCAGATGGTCCACTGCGGGCATTTCTAAGTGTTGGGGTGAGTCAAGGTCTGAGGTTCGAGGATGGTGCCCATATAAGGTGTAAAAGGGGCTTTGTCCAGTTCCAGAGTGTACTGAATGATTGAATGCATATTCGGCGATCCAAAGAATGTCTTTGCAATTACTCTCAGTCTGATGTAACATACAACGCAGGTATTGTTCAAGAGTCTGGTTGGTCCTCTCCGTTTGACCATCGGTCTGGGGGTGGTGACTGGTCGATAACCTCACATCGATTTGCGCCAATTGACAGCATTTTTTCCAAAAATGTGAAATGAATTGACTGCCCCGGTCAGAGACTAATATGGACGGAAATCCATGTATGCGAACAATGTTTTTGAGGAACTCCTTGGCCAGGATTGAAGCTGAAGGTAATTCCTTTAAAGGAATAAAGTCGGCCATCTTGGAAAAAAGATCCACAATAACTAGAATGGTGTTAAATCCATTGCATGGGGGTAGATCAGTAATAAAGTCTAACGATAAGGTGTGCCATGGTGTAGGCGGAATGTCTAAAGGTTGTAAGAGTCCAGCTGGTTTTTTCTTTTGACTTTTGTTTTGGGCGCAAATGCCACAAGACATCACAAATGATTTAATATTCTTTCGCCAGGTGGGCCACCAGAATTGTCTTTTAATTTTAGCTTCAGTTTTTGCAATACCTGGGTTCCCCTCCATTAGGGTATCATGATAACGGGAAATGACTAGCTCTTGTAGTTCCTTGTGTGGCAGAAATAGCCGCCCTTGGTAGTAAGGCAGATCATTGGTGACAGAGTAGGCTGGGCCTTTTTCTACCCAGTCCTGCAGGGCTGTAGAATCAAAGAGTTGCTGGATCTTTACCTGAATGTCCTCTACTGTCTGTAGAGTAGTCATGCCAAGAATTCTTTGTTTGGAAATTATAGGTACTGGTTCTGAGTTCACTTCTGCCTCTCCCATCCCTATTCGGGATAAGGCGTCTTCTTTACCATTCTTACAACCTGGTCGATAGGTTATTACGAAATCGAACTCGGCAAAGAACTATGCCCATCGGAGTTGACGTGACGATTGGGCCTTGGCTGTCTTTAAATACTGTAAGTTCCGGTGATCGGTGATCACAGTAATGGTATGCCTGGCACCGAGAAGATAGTGCCGCCACGCTTGAAGGCGGATTTAATGGCTAATAACTCCTTATCGGTTACCGCATAGTTCAACTCGGGTGCCGAGAACTTTCTGGACCAAAATGCTACTGGATGAAGCTGGCCAGTTTCAGGGTCCTTTTGAGACAGGACAGCTCCCATGGCTAGACTGGATGCATCAGTTTCCACTATGTATGGAAGTTCAGGGTGCGGGTGCTTTAATACAGGTGCAGACGTGAATTTTGCTTTCAGGTCTTGGAAGGTATTTTCAGCTTCTTCAGTCCACATAAAGCGTTTATTTCTTCGCAAGAGAGCTGTGATGGGATGTACAACATGTGAAAAATCAGTGATGAATCTGCTGTAGAAATTGGCAAAGCCGAGCATGCTTTGTACTCCTTTAACTGAACTTGGTGATGGCCACTTAAGGATTGCGTCCACCTTTCGTGAGTCCATTCGGACTCCCTTTGGGGTCAGGATAAACCCAAGGAATTCAACTTCTGTGGCATGAAAAAAGCATTTTTCCAGTTTTGCATATAGTTTGTGCTGGCGCAATTTCTCAAGGACTGTTCGGACGTGCTTCACATGGTCAGATTCTGAAGAGGAGTATACTAGAATATCATCGATATCTACGACAACACAAACGTCAATGAGTTCACGAAAGACATCGTTCATGAAGTATTGGAAGGCTGCTGGTGCATTGCACAACCCGAAAGGCATCACCTGGTATTCGAATAACCTATACTTAGTGCGGAAACCAGTCTTCCATTCGTCGCCTTTTTTTACACGTACCAGATGGTATGCCCCCCGGAGATCTAATTTAGTGTATATACAAGCGTCCTTCACTTGGTCTAGTAGTTCAGGGATCAGAGGCAATGGATATCGGTTCTTAACAGTTATCTGGTTCAATGTGCGGTAGTCTATGCACGTTCTGAGGTCACCTTCCTTTTTGGGCACGAAGAACAAAGCTGAAGATGCAGGGGACTTGGATGGGCGAGTAAAGCCATTGGCAAGGTACTGGTCTAAGTATTGTCGTAGGTGAAGGTTCTCAGGTTCCGTAAGGGCATAGATCCTGCTACAAGGAGGTTGTGCACCAGGTATGAGATCGATTTGACAATCGTACGATCTGTGAGGAGGTAAGGTGTTTGCCTGTTCTTTTTGGAAGACATCCTGGAATTCTTGGTATTTTGGAGGTAGTTGCATGACTGCTGTGGTTACTGTGGCCAGGCCTGCGTTCTGACTTTTCTTTGGGTAACAGGTTTGTGCACAATCCGGGAAGGTTATTCTCTTCTCTCGCCAATCAATACAAGGATTATGTGTTTTCAAGCAAGGTATCCCCAGTATTATTTGGAACTGTGGGGTTTTGATTACATCAAACACAATATCGATGCCCATCCTGACCCAATAGTGTCATCTCTGCGGTGGAATGAGTTACAGGCCCAGAGGCAATTTCAGTTCCATCGACTGTGGTGATGACATCTGAGGTGGTTTTTCGGCAGAGAGGTAGATTCATCATGGAAGCCAAATCACTGTCCACATAGTTTCCTATGGCCCCGCTATCAATGTATGCCCTTACTGCGTGCATACGCGATGGCTGCCCTGGATCTACGAGGACGATTGGTATGATGAAATGCGAGGTCTGAGTATCCTTCTTCAAGTTCGGCAAGCGGACCTCTACGCTTGTCGGGCGTGGTTGTTTCCCGAGTCTGACTCCATATTGCATTTATCAGCAGATCCTACCACCTTCTTGGGTGGTTTTACAGGGCAATCATATAGAAAATGCCCAGAAGTTCCACAATATAGACACAATTGCATTTGCCGTCTCCTTTCTCTTTCCTTCTGGGTTAAGGATCCTTTAACCCCTCCGATTTGCATGGGTTCTGAAGCATCTGCTCCTATGGGGTTAGCGTGGGTTTTGACCAACACCCGATTCTCAAACTTGGCTCGATCAGCCTTTCTGTTCTGAAGTCTGTGATCTAACTGGACCACTAAGTCTATATATTCAGCGCAGTCTTGAGGGTGGTTCACGACTTGAGCCAAGACATCCTTGAGTTCTCCTCGAAGCCCTCGATGAAATAACGTGATTCGTTTTACCTCAGGCCATCCAGTTTCCACTATCAACCTATTAAAGATTGCGATGTAGGATAGAAGGTCCTGGTTACCCTGTCGTAGGGACAAAAGTTTGTTATCCAGGGCCTGTCCTTGGGAGTGCCGGGCAAATAGTCTTTCCATGCTCGTTTGAAAGCCCTGAAAATCCCGAAGAATTGGGTCATCCTGAGTAACTAGTGGAATTGACCAATCAGCTGCACTGCCGCTGAGATATGACAATACAAAGGCTACCTTGGCTTGATCGTTTGGGAAGGCTCCAGGTCTGCATAAAAAGTGCAAGCGGCATTGGTTCATAAACACGGCAAACCTTTTGGGATCTCCGGCAAAGCGTTTGGGTGGAGCTAATGGAATATTTCCTGGTAGGTTTATTTGCACAGGGTTACTCGATAACACAGGAGCTGGATTTCCCCCGGAACCAGGTAGGGGTGCTTGTCCAGCCTGGCTTTGCAATAGTTGCCTAGCAAGGTCATCAGTTTGCTCCATTGACAAAATCAGTTCTCTCCTAATAGCATTGGTTTCTTGATGGGCGGAATGCACTTCAGCCCTCAGTTCCCCTAGTAATTGGGCCAATTGGTCAGTCTCTGAGGTATCCATAACGCCCGGGTGGGAATTTGTGGGTAGGCTTCACATTCTGTTACGCTCACCTGGCTCCCACAGAGGCGTCGGTCGGAACTGGACAGCTGCGGTCTCCACCAATGTGACGCGTAGGGCCGAGATGACGTACTGGACTGTCCCACCTAGTTTTGTTTACTTGGCCCGTAGGAATATTCTTCTGCAAATGGAGAAAGGGAATTAACCACCCGTGGAGTTGAGCGTAAATCCCCCCACCCCTGCTGTTCTCCCCACAGATCACCTTTGATGTCCCCTCTTATAGTCTCACCTGATGGTTTGAAAAGATGAGCTCTCCATCCTGCATTGAGCGCAGGGGCGCGTTGATAACCAGTTGCTTCACTGGCTCGAAGGAATTGGTGAGTTCCAGAACAATATTGACTCCGAGATTCCCGGCAAGACGCCGTAAGTATAAAGTTCGTAAGAGTTCAAATGCCTGACTTTCACTCTTGTCCGATTCCTTGCAGGTTGCAGCTTGGCCCTAATGAAGAGTTCCTCGGGACAACCGGTAGTATTCTGGTAAGGATAGGTATTTTCCAACACAGTTCGATAAAATAATGTCATTATGTAACCAGTTGCTTTCTCCCTTATTCAGGCGCTGCGAGAAAGTATGAAGTCTTGGGGAATAATACCTCTGGCGGTAAAATCAGGTAAGTCTATTGTGGTGAGGAGGGTTCCCCTTGTTAGTCCCTTTGTTTCACCTTGCTGTCCTTTTGTTTCCCCTTAGGGGCCGGGGTTCGGCGAGGATGCGATGCTGTGGAAGCTGCGCCGACCCGTGAAGAGGAATAGTACCCCCGGTGGTAAAATCAGGTAAGTCTATGGGGGGTAACTAATATTCCTCTGTGTATTCCCTGGGCTCACCTTGCTGTTCTTGTCTTCTCCTGAGGTGCCGGAATGCGGCGGGAACATGCAGGAGGATGCGGTGGAATGTGAAGATGCTGCGAAGGCCGGTGAGTTCAGCGCGGCGCTGCAGCAGGCGAGGCGACGCGCATAAACAGCTTCTTCCTTCCAGCTTGAAGGCGCGATGGATCGGGAATTTAGGTAAGGATCAAAGGTATTGCTCTTGTTCTAACCTTTTCTCCTTCTTTCTCCCTTTTTCTAGGAGCTCCAAACTCGAGTCGGGCGTGGCAGAAGGCTGGATGCAGACTTGCCGGCACGGTGAGCGTTACGCTGCTGGATGCAGAATGACGCAAAGCATGTGCTGCTCTTCGTGCATGGTTTAAATAGCCTCCAAAGTAGTCCCAGGTAAGTATCCCTCCCCAGCCCCGCCCAAGTAAAAAAATAGTCCCTAAGTAAATTAGTCCCTTCCAAGCCTCTTTTGGCTTGGAGCTCTTGCAGCATGGTCTGCATCAGGTAAGTTTGCAGCATGGTCTGCATCAGGTAAGTTTTAATCTATGAGCCTGGCACCTATGGCGTCAGGACTGACTCTCCATATGAGCCTGGCGCCATGGGCGCCAGGACTGGACCCAAATAGCCCCTAGTAGGGGTTGTTGGGCCTTCTTAGGATAACTTGATGCCTGCTTCCGGGGTTGCTGGTCTGCGTCACCGGGGGTAGGCATCATGACAGATAGTTGCTTCTTAGTGGTAGGTGTGGTGCTGAGGAGATCAGTTGAATGTGTTCAATCTGGAGGGTTGTGTTAGGCCTGAGGAGATGCCAAAGCTAGCCGGTATGTGCTAGCTAGCTGTGTTTTATTAGGATGATGGGTCATTTGATGAGTCATGTTAGTATGAGAACAGCTTTACCGAATGTGTCATAGTACTGCTGTGTTCTAGTTGAATGGTGGTGTATAGGAGAGAGTAAGCGTAGTAGTGTGATATTGTGGTAATCAGTAAAGTGTATGCGTCCAGGCGCACTTAATGATGTTGGGAATAACTTCTAAATTCAAATTTTAACGCAGTGACGCTATTATGGCACACTTTCTAAGTTCAACTTTAACACAGTGATGCTATTAGGCACACTTTCTTAGTTCAACTTTAACACAGTGATGCTATTAGGCACACTTTCTAAGTTATACACAGCTTTTACCCAACAGGGTGTCTTAGATTGTATGCTGTATGGTAAACAAAACATTGCCAACACACTGCCAGGGGAGAGGGTATGAACTAACGTACATTCCGAGCAACAACACAAAATGTTCCAACTATTCCTCGATACTCGTTTCAGAGTAAGAAATCCCATACATTGCAAGCATTTAACTGGTGTTGAACATTAATATGGCATTGCGACTCTTGGGCTACACTGGCTGGATGGGGCTAAAGTCATGGTTGCACTACCCCTCAGTTATTTCTGCAGACGGACTTGATGCCGTGCGTGGTAAGGCACTCAATGCGCTGGTCCATTTTCTGCCTGTATGTTTTTCAACAGCCTTCTGCAGGGCCTCCTGAAGATTTAGACATAACAGTAGGGGGAAAAACAGTACGAGCACCCCTATTGTATTATGAAGACTCACCCATTAATTTGCTGGGGAGGGATCTCCTCAGCAAGCTTAACATGACCATATCTTTTACTGAGAGAGGAATGGTGTACTCTACACCAGGAATATGTGTGATGCGTGCCATGTTAGTGATACACACTCAGGCAACCACCCCACAAACACATGGCATACTTGTAGATCCAGACATGTCATACAAGGACTAAGAATATTGGCAAGAGTGGTGCCTGAATTGAAGAAAAAGGAGTGGAGAGTACCCTCAGAGTTTATTTTCTGCCCGATCGCAGACCCAGCAGAAATGCCAGGATCAGTCGTGTCTTTAGACATATATGCAGTGCAGATGTCATCACAAAGGATAGCAGTAATTGCTATGGACATGCAGGGGTGCCAGCGGAGAACAGTACTGTGCATCAACGCGAATATCGCCCTGCAAGATTTAACTGATGAGGAACTCTTTTTTGATTCAGACGATGATAGGGAAATAGTAATGGAAATAGCAAACCCCTGTGACATAATGATTCAAAACAGGCAGGTGCCACTT
Source organism: Ambystoma mexicanum (assembly GCF_040938575.1). Taxonomy (NCBI): domain Eukaryota; kingdom Metazoa; phylum Chordata; class Amphibia; order Caudata; family Ambystomatidae; genus Ambystoma; species Ambystoma mexicanum. The sequence goes on along the minus strand of NC_090922.1, from coordinate 1,053,859,569 downwards.
CCCCTAGTAGCAGTGGTTAAAACCCTGCCAGTGTATTTTGAGGAAGATATGTCATGGGTACCACAGGAATTGTGGACCATAGGTCCACACAATGTCGGGCTGCTATACGAGGTAACCCCGTAAGGATAAAACTCAATCCCGGGGTCATTTTGCCTCGGGTGAAACAGTACCCCCTATCCAGAGAAGCAGGAGAAGGAATAAAAGACATAATATATGCACTAATGACACAGGGAATAATAGTACCATCCAACTCACCCTGCAACACTTGCATTTACCCAATAAGGAAGGCAAAGGGAGGGGCTTGGAGGATGGTCCAGGATTTACTCCCCCTTGATGATGTAATTCAGAAAGAATTTCCTCTTGTCCAAATCCTGCTTCAATATTATGCAGCATTCCAACACATGCCACATGTTTCACTGAAGTGGATTTGAAAAATGCATTCTTTTCAATTCCGCTTGACCCAGACTCCTGGTACCTAACGGTTTTCACATTAGGTGGGAACAGATATGAGCACTGCAGGCTGCCACAAAGGTACTGCGAAAGCCCCAGCATTTTTAACCAGATTTTGGATGAATACCTTGGAAACATACACACAACGAGTACAATAATTCTGTATGGAGATGATTTGTTCCTCTGCGGGAAAGATGAGAAAGAGTGCAGAGAGGACTCCATCATACTGCTGACATTATTGGCACAGAAGGATACAAGGTGGACAAACAGAAACTGCAATATTGTCTGACATATACTATACTTATACTTAGGCCAGCTGATATCAAAAGATGACAAAAGAATAATACCTGACAGAGCAGCTGCAATAAAAGCAGAAAGTGAACTCAAAACAGTCAAGGAAATGCAAAAATGTCTCAGTATGTGTAATTACTGCCAGCCTGGATACTAGATTATGCAGCATACACAAGGCCCCTATTGCAGGCACTTAAAGAAGCGCAACAAGAGAACACCCCGTTACAGTGGACACAAGACATGCACACAACTTTTGACACACTTAAGGATTTTATATGAACAGCCTCAGTTTTAGCAACACCTAACTATGATCGCAAATTCTACCTGTTCTCACACTGCAACAGAACACTTATGACAGCAGTTTTGACACAGATAACATCTCTAGGCCACAAGCCTCTGGCATTTTATAGTGGTACACTAGATGCAGTAATCAAGGGCTCTCAAACAGGCTCTCGCAGTAACCGTGTTTGCAATTGAGAAAAGCTCACCAATCGTGATGGGGTGCTCGGTCACATTGTATGTAGAGCACTCCCCGTTTGCTATAGTGGAGAGGTCAAAAAGCTCACTTACAACACAGAGAGCAACAGCATACAAAATTATCTTGTCCAGCGCAAACATCCACATCGTGCAGTGTAAAAGCGTAAATCTCAACACGTTCCTTACAGAAGCATGCACGGTGCATGATTGCAACAACATGATTGCGCCACGTACAGAGGTGAGGATGATGACACACCCACAGCACATGAAAATGCACTAACAGAAGGAGAAATTTATTTTGTGGATGGATCAGTTTCCATAGATTGTGAAACAGGAGAAAAGCACATAGGAGCAGTAATGGTTCGGGTGGAGGATGGGGAATTCGAAGTGATTGTGCAAAAAAGGTTGCCGCCCCATTTCTCAGCTCAAGCAGCAGAGCTAGTAGCATTAATAGAAGCACTGCACACTGCTAGAGGGTGTGCAGTTACAATATATACTGACTCTGCCTACATGGGAACGACAGTACACAGAGGATTGTCAAGGTGGGGAAAGATGGGGTTCAGGTGAGCAGGCAGGTCCCCAGTCCAGCATGCAGCACTAGTAGGAAAATTCATTGATGCACTAAAAGAACCCACAATTGTGGCCATTGTGAAATGCCAAGCCCATACACGAGGTGATGATGTCATCTCATTAGAAAACGCGGCAGCAGATGCTCCCACCAAGGAAGCGTCCTATCTACCAAGGGAAGCAACAGGTGAGTACATATTACACAAGGTGATTGAGGAAGAGCACCCGGAAGTTTACAATTCACTACCAATATCCCAAATTATTGAACTCCAGCAAGTCGTCCACTGATCTTCTCTGGAGACAAAATAACACTGCTAAGGTACTGATGCTCATAAAATTACTGGAGGTAGCATTCCAACACCTACACTTCCCCACCCACAATGCAAAACAACATATCATTGCAGAAATACAGGAGGACTGGTTTGCCCCCGGATTGCAAGAGCACATTTCGAAGTTAATAATAGAGTGTGTCACATGTCAAACATACAATTCAGGAATGACACTATGAGTATTGCGAGGAACATTGCCAAAGCCAGAAGGGCCATTTAGAGAGCTGCATATAGATTATGCAGATATGGGAGAGAGGTGCAATGGGTCCCGATATTGATTGAGGTGGTCTGCCCCTTTTCCTGGTGGTTTGAGGCAAGTCCCTGTGCCCATCCAAATACATGATGTGCTGCCAAATTTTTGGTGAGGGATGTGTTCCCCCGTTGGGGTATTTGTGATGTTATACATTCTGATAAAGGGACACATTTTGTGAAGGACGTGTTCTAACATGTAACAGCAATGTTGGCATAACTCACAAACTCTGTACGATTTATCACCTGCAATCGAACGGGATTGTTGAAAGAATGAACAGACTACTCAAAAGCAGATTGTCGAAACTGTGTCATACATTAAAAAAGAACTGGGTCTATTGTCTACCTTTGGCCTTGTTCGAGATGAGGAATCAGCCCAGTAAGGACCACCACCTTTCACCCCATTAGATTGTGACAGGTAGAAGGATGTGCACGACACATTCACTGTTACGTAGGCAGTCAGATACACACAGAAGTGCAACAGTATTAGGAGAAGAATTCCATGAGTACCTAAGACAACTCATGAGAGCAGCACAAGCAATAGCAAGACAAATGGCACCTCCTTTCACACAAGACATAGCCACAGATACAGCCACTCCGGCCACTGATAGCCCAGACTGCCAGTTGATGACAGGTGACATGGTATACGTGAGACGTTTTGTATGTAGATGGAATGGGCCTAGGTTCCATGGCCCCTACAAGGTAATATACTGCGCGCCCACTGCAGTTAAGGTGCAGGGCCTGTGTTATTGGATACATCTGACAGATGTCCATAAGGCACATAGAAGTGTGGATTGTGTAGATGAAGGAAACGATACAGATATACATGTCACACAAACAAAGAACATTATATGAAACTGCATTGAATGAAGAAATGAAATGAGTACTAGAAGAAGCTGTTGATAAAGGTGTACAAATGTACTTGTCTGCATATATTGAATGTGAGAACACAGATAATGTACATAAATGTGTAGTGTGAATATTGAATATTCTCTATTGTGCTTTCTCTCTCTCTCTCTCAATCTCATTTTAGCCGCTCACCTTCACGCATAATGCCACCTTCTCCGATTCCTCCTCCTCATGAACAGTAACATGGTGAGGTAGAAGGGAAGAACGTGAAATGGGTACATGTACTAAGTTATGAGCATAACACAAGGGGCGGCAGGTGTGACCACAAAGTAAAGTTATGAATAACCAACATGTAAATATAATATGTATGCTTAACAAATGTTTATATCTGATTTATTAGGAGCTACAGTGGCCATGGAGGGGGCCCCAACGGATAATCACAATAGAATAGATAGAACTAGAAGGAGAATAAATAGTTATCCTAGCTATTCGTATGAATGTGTGTTGTTTGTGTGTGCAGTAATATTCTTTTCAACAATGTTCGGGCTTATATTATATTGGGCCATTGCATTTATTTCTATTGATATGAGTCAGGGGGGTGGAGGGACAACATTGATCGAGAAGGGACCCCACTTGTTATGGGACGGATTTAAGTTCATTTGGGCACATGGAAATAACAAAAATGAGTCACATGTTGATAACGGTACTAACAATATGGCTACACCTGACACTCCACTCCTTCATCGATTTAATGAATCTGAATTTAATGTTTACTCTTTGAATGATCGAACACCCTCAGAGCTCACGTGGGTGCAGAATCACCCATACCCAACTACAGTGTCAGTTGCAAAAAGTTAATCATTGAATAGTGTACCTACGAGGAGGGAGGCCGACTATGATAAACACATGGCTGACAGATATCTTAGATTATACACAAAATGGGAAGAAAGGGGAACAAATTTGGTATCTCAAAGTGACAAGGGGGGTGTTAATAGAAGGAAGAAGAGAGAGGCAAAATGGGAAAAATGAGATGAACATTACAAACTCAGCATTGACACAATTGATGATCCACAGCACCCACACCAGTCAAACAAATGGTATGCAGACATGAGCAACACTGTAAAACAAACAACGAACGAGAGTTGTTACGTGTGCTCACTTATACCTCATGCCTCAGGTACCCCTAAGGTATTGTTGCCACAAGAAATTCCATTTGCAGAGGCACAGTGGTTCCTACATCTCACACTATGCAAAATTAAAAACACTTTTCAAGCGCACACTGTTTCTTTTGAACTGTTTCAGAACGAGCGTACATGCTATTCCAGACCGCAAGGAGTGATCTGTGTCAAGGAGCCCTTTTTAATAATAAAAGGAACATTACAAACAAACAAACACATTATATTCAGACAATAAGTGGCAGAACGAGCAAGTACTATGCAAAGCTGAAGTATTAAGAGGAATGTCAGAGGAGAAGCTGTCATGGGTCCAGAGAACATGCGCCCCGATATGGACTGAACACAGAGCAAGACTCACTTGGGTCACGGCATTCCAAAACCCTTCAAGTTGCAAAAAGAAATATCTTATGAACTATGTTTTCATGGAGAAGGAAATGTGAACATGGGAGAAAACAGAAACTGTAGCAAGACCCTCATAATACCAGACATGAAAAAAGGAACAGCAACAATGATGGATAGCTACTGGGTTTGCGGCAAACTGGCTTACTTGCAACTCCCGCAATCATGGAGGGGCCATGCTCCCTGGCAACGCTGCACTCTGCCCTGATGGTGATCCCTGAAAGCCATATCCAAGGAGAAAGAGAGCAAGCAGTAGCACCTGACAGAAAATCTCTGGCACCAACAGAAGAAGCTCCTGTGCATGTTCTGGCCGAGGAAAGCCTGCAATGCACGATGCAGCGAAAGAAAAGGTCATCAAACTATATCTCCACCAACTCTTAAGAACTTTTGGCACAAATCCCTGATCGATTCCGGCTGTTCAGCTCTGTTGAGACATTCTTCGTGTCCCTTGTTCCAAGCATCCATGCAAGAGCAAATGCAAAATGGCTCTAAATAACTAGATGGGAACTGATCCAGCTGGCCAACGACACAGAAGAAGGGTTCAATTTCATCAAGGTGGAACTCAGAGCCTTGCGACTGATGACAATGCAGAACAGGTATGTGCTAGACCTGTTAACAGCAATGGATGGAGGTGTTTCATACCTTCTGCAGATGCGGACAACAGCACCCTGTCCCATGTCATCGCGGCAGTACACGACCTTGGAGAGCGCATGAAGGATGAAGGAGGGGCCCAGCCCAGCACCTGGTTTGACAATATTTTTTCCTGGGTACCATCCTGGCTCGGAATAAAAGTCAAATTGCTTATACCGCTTATAGTTTTTCTACTTCGCATTTTTTGTGTGTGCCAATTAGACCTCAGGTGCTGTGCCAATGTGGTACCCAATGGTGCGTTAATGATGGTGACAATGGGCCGTGCAAATGGAGTGGCGCAAATAAAATACGAGGCAGAAGTGCAAACAGGGGATATTTCAGAGCCCAAATATCGAATGACCGCCATATACAACACAGGGTACAGAGTAGATCATTTATATCACACAACCATAAAAGAACCACGGGAACTAGAGTGGTATAAGGAAGTGTGGGTGGATCATGAAGGACATGGAGGGTGCATTTGTATGACCTGCACCCTGGATGAGTATGCAAAGAGGGGAGAAAGCCTTAGGGAAGTCTGTAGAGCATGTATGCCAATAAAGGGAACTCCCGCATGGGATGAGGCAGTGGCTGAGGAGGAAGAACGTAAGAGATTGGGGGAATTACAATATTTGTTATTTAAGCAAAGAAAGGGGGGAATGTGTGTGAGGAGGGGTTGCAGCGCCCCCCCAGCCATTTCGAGTCATGCACACTTCCTGGTCGTATTTTGGCGTGGCTGTTTTTGAGCACAGGGCTCTGGCTACAGAGCACCCGTGTAGGAACTGTAGCCCTTGAAGCCAGCTCAGACTGCAGCCTATCAAGACTCCATCTTGTGTGCCCACCAACTCCATTTTGTTTTCGTACAATGGCAGGCCCAGCCATGCAACCAGATAACAGGCCTGCAGCTCTCCCCCTTGAGCCGTGCACAGTGAACGAGCTACTCCCCCCACCGCCTCCCCTTTGTCACCTCTGCAGCCGGTCGGTTCTCATGGGAGACTGGCCGCACGAATGAAACAAACTTCACACTGTATCTTCTGCTTTCCGTCTTCCCTCATTGACCCAGCCATGGCCCAGCTCAAGGCCTGCTGCAGAAAGTCATTTGTCTTTATAAACCTGCTCCCAACATGCAGACCCAGGCCATAAAGAACACTGCCCCGTATCCTTTGAACATGCCTGGACAACTAATAGCGATCCTTGAGTATGCAGTGTGTGCCTACGTTTCGATATGTTGTAGTAAATCCCCTATTAACAACACTTTCAAGAATCGTTTATTCATGAACTGCTTCTCCACGTTTGAGAATTAATGAGATCCAAATGAATTACAGTACATAGCCGGTCGTTATGAAATATATAGCAATGCATTGTTGTCTGACAAAATCCATTCGTATAACATAAAGTATATCAGATTATATATATATATATATATTACATGGCCACGGTAGTGGCCATGTAGTTATGGTTAAGTTGCTTTTTCCATAGGAAGAGCACTTTTTGGTCAGCTTATAACTTCGTTCCCCCTGGACAAATCCTCACCAAACTTTGCAAAACAAGTATATGGCCCACTCTGAATTTTTTTGCAAAGTTTGGTGAGGTTTGGTCAAGGGGGGCAAAGTTATAGGGGGGTCCCAAAACTATTTTTTTCCCATAGACATACAGCCCAAACCGCTGGACAGATTTACACCAAATTTGCAGCAGGAGCGGCGCTTGGTCCCGAAAGCGTGTAAATCCGTCCAGTAGTTTTTTAAAAAAAGACAAAAATGTAAGTGAAAACAATTTGTGATATCTGTGTCCGCTTCGCGGACACACTTCCCTGTTACGCTCCGCGGACAGGATGGGGACGGGGATTGGGCAAGCGACTTGCGTGATGTCCGTGCTCTCCCATTGGCTGCAGTAAAGCGTGCAGTGCGTCTTATTTTCAGATACGCCTGCCATCTTAGTTTATTGTTCGTATATTGGCATCTGTGGCAAGCTCTGCGGTGACTTCAGACTTCACAAGTGATTATCACAATGTAACAAGTGAAAATTCCGATGCGATAAGATCAGAAGACAGCGGGGCCTCCAATGGGGCTGTGTGAGGTTCATGTGGATTACACTTCCTGAACATCCCAGGCTGCTGCAGACTTGCAGGAGACATGCCATCGGTACATGGTGGCCTGCGGAGGACCGAGGAGCGGATATCCCATTCCCCCCACCTCCGCTCATTACCCGTGTCTCCCTCCTGTACCCCCCCACCCCCCGCTCATGCCCGTGTCTCTCTCTTGTTTCCCCCACCCCTGCTCATGCCCCGTGTCTCACCTGTTCCCCCCACCCCCCGCTCATGCCCCGTGTCTCCCTTGTTTTCCCCCCCACCCCCCGCTCATGCCCTGTGTCTCCCCTGTAGCTCATGCCCCGTGTCTCCCTCCTGTTCCCCCCACCCCCACTCATGCCCCGTGTCTCTGTCATGTTGCCCCTACCCCCTGCTCATGCCCCATGTCTCCCTCCTGTTACCCCCCACCCCCCGCTCATGCCCCGTGTCTCCCTCTTGTTGCCCCCCACCCCCCACTCATGCCCCGTGTCTCCCTCATGTTCCCCACAGCCCCCGCTCATGCCCCGTGTCTCCCTCGTGTTGCCCCCCACCCCCTGCTCATGCCCGGTGTCTCCCTCATGTTCCCCCCACCCCCCGCTCATGCCCCGTGTCTCCCTGTTGTTGCCCCTGTTGGGTATTTTGTGGATATTTGGGGCTTTGCGGTATTTTCTTACCGCCAAAATATCTTTAGCAATAATCACTCTCTGTATTCATATTGGGTCACACATGACAATAATACATTGCATTATTTCAGAATTCAGACCTATTTAGATGGTATGCGCGGTAGTTTGCGTGGTTGGTTGGTATAGTGGTTGGTTTATTTGTGGCCCCAATATCCAACATCCCTTGGTTTTTATCTAGATTGTTCTTGATCACTAGTGAGACCTCAGGCCTACATTTTAGGGATACCACATTTTCAGTGTTAGTGTTGTGTGCCACCATAGGCTATTGTGGTATTTTTGTGGTAATTTCCACTACCTTATATACGGTAGGGAACTATGTCCAGAGGGTCTCTCTTTCCGTTGACTCATGTACCTCCAACAGGCTATGCTACAAACAGTCACACACAACTGTCCATACTGAATAGAATCATGCACACATCTGCCTTAAAATGACAATTGCACTGTTTAAAGATCTACCCACGTTTAAACCTTTCCCCATGCAAAATGAAAGAGAGAAATAATACAAACTAGCTATCTGTTTTTAAATATTTTTGTATTATAGAAATTTCTTTTAAACACAGTTTAACTTTTTTTACAGAAATAAATGAAATGGTACAACATTATTTGTGATAAAATGAACAGAGAGCTGCGAGAATATATTCAATTGGTAACATTAAATATGCTGATAAGAGACTGAGACTCCCTTTAATACACTGACTGAACAGATTTGCGCACTTTCGCACAGCTCCCACTCGCTTCTGTAATTACCTTATCTGTTCAGCATGAGTTTTCTCTGGCTATTCTCTCTCTGAATTTGGCTCCCTTGAATATCAACCCGAGTGAGAACAAGCGTCTGCCGTTCTCAAACCGGGGTTATTGCCTGGAACTCTCAGCTTTTGCAGCAGGAATGCCCCAGCCAGGAAATAGATCCTTCTCCCAGCTCTGCCAGATGTCGATTGCCTCCCCCTCTTCTCAAGCTTCCCCAGCAAAGTTCTAATCACAGCCTCTAGCATGATACTTGCTATGACGCTGCTCCAATCAGAATCAATCATGTCATCTCCTCCCTCACTACACAATGGCTCACTTCTACAGTGGCAATTGTAACAAACTGATTTCCTGTTCCTTTGAGCTCTTTGCTTCCTGTAGTTATGTGGACAGAGCAGCAGAGAAAAAAAAAATGAATGTGCGTTTAAAAGTTCACTTTCAGAGTAGGCCTAATTCTGCAGTGGAGACACATTTTTATTAGTGGGTTATGTTAAATGAAGTTTTATTAGTCAGGTTAGTTGTTAATAAAGTTAGTTATTAATTTTCAAATGTGTCTCTTGCAACATAGGCATTTCAGGTGAAAAATAGTGTGCATTTTGAATGTGCAGATGTGTGCTTTTAACTGTAAAAACGGATTTGCATCTTATATGTGAAAATCGTTTTTGACTGAATAGCCTGTCTTTACTTATATGTCCATGTTACTCTGGCAACACATATAGCAATGCACCACACCCATGTAGTGGTGCTGCATAAAAAAATGCTACCTGTGCAGTAGTGCTGTACTCTGTGCTGTAACACGCCAAATATCCTTACACCCCCCACCCCCTGCTCATGCCCCGTGTCTCCCTGCTGTTCCCCCCACCCCCCACTCATTCCTCGTGTCTCCGTCCTGTTGCCCCCACCCCCCGCTCATGCCCCATGTCTCCCTCCTGTTACCCCCACCCCCTGCTAATGCCCCGTGTCTCCGTCTTGTTGCCCCCCACTCCCCGCTCATGCCCCGTGTCTCCCTCATGTTCCCCCCAGCCCCCGCTCATGCCCCGTGTCTCCCTTGTGTTGCCCCCCACCCCCTCTCATGCCCAGTGTCTCCCTCGTGTTCCCCCACCCCCCGCTCATGCCCCGTGTCTCCCTGTTGTTGCCCCCCGCTCATGCCCCGTGTCTCCCTGCTGTTGCCCTCAACCCCCGGTTATGCCCCGTGACTCTCTCCTGTTGCCCCTCACCCCCCTGCTCATGCCCCGTGTCTCCCTCCTGTTACCCCCCACCCCCCGCTCATGCCCCGTGTCTCCCTGCTGTTGACCCCCACCCCCCGCTCATGCCCCGTGTCTCCCTCCTGCTCCCCCCACCCCGCTCATGCCCCGTGTCTCCCTCGTGTTCCCCCCACCCCCGCTCATGCCCTGTGTCTCCCTCGTGTTCCCCCACCCCCCGCTCATGCCCCGTGTCTCCCTGCTGTTGCCCCCAACCCACCCTCATGCCCCGTGCCTCCCTCGTGTTTCCCCCACCCCCCGCTCATGCCCCGTGTCTCCCTGTTGTTGCCCCCACCCCCTGCTCATGCCCCGTGTCTCTCTCCTGTTGCCCCACCCCCCGCTCATGCCCCGTGTCTCCCTCTTGTTGCCCTCCACTCCCGTTCATGCCCCGTGACTCTCTCCTGTTGCCCCCCACACCCCGCTCATGCCCTGTGTCTCCCTCTTGTTCCCCCCACCCGCCGCTCCTGCCCTGTGTCTCCCTGCTGTTGCCCCCCACCCCCCGCTCATGCCCTGTGTCTCCCTCCTGCAGCCCCCCAGCCCCCGCTCAATGCTCGTGTCTCCCTCGTGTTCCCCCCACCCCCTGCTCATGCCCTGTGTCTCCCTTGTGTTCCCCCCACCCCCAGCTCATGCCCCGTGTCTCCCTGCTGTTGCCCCCACCCCCCGCTCATGCCCCGTGTCTCCCTCGTGTTCCCCCACCCCCCGCATATGCCCCGTGTCTCGCTCCTGTTGCCCCCCACCCCCTGCTCATGCCCCGTGTCTCTCTCCTGTTGCCCCCCAGCCCCCGCTCATGCCCCGTGTCTCCCTCGTGTTCCCCCCACACCCCGCCCCCGCTCATGACCATGTCTCCCTCGTGTTCCCCCATCCCCCGCTCATGCCCTGTGTCTCCCTTGTGTTCCCCCCAACCTCCGCTCATGCCCTGTGTCTCCCTGCTGTTGCCCCCCACCCCACACTCATGCCCCGTTTCTCCCTCGTGTTCCCCCACCCCCTGCTCATGCCCCGTGTCTCCCTCCTGTTGCCCCCCACCCCCCGCTCATGCCCTGTGTCTCTCTCCTGTTGCCCCACACCCCCCGCTCATTTCCCGTGTCTCCCTCGTGTTCCCCCCCACACCCCGCTCATGCCCCATGTCTCCCTCTTGTTCCCCTCACCCCCTGCTCATGCCCCATGTCTCCCTGCTGTTGCCCCCCACCCCGATCATGCCCCGTGTCTCTCTCCTCTTACCCCCACCCCCCTCTCATGCCCGTGTCTCTCTCTTGTTGCTCCCCACCCCCAGTCATGCCCCGTGTCTCCCTGCTGTTGCCCCCCACCCGCCGCTCATGCCCCGTGTCTCTCTCCTGTTACCCCCCACCCCCCGCGCATGCCCCGTGTCTCTCTCCTGTTACCCCCCACCCCACGCTCATGCCCCGGGTCTCCCCGCTCTTGCCCCCCACCCCCTGCTCATGCCCCATGTCTCCCTGTTGTTGCCCCCCACCCCCGCTCATGCCCCGTGTCTCCCTGCTGTTGCCCCCCGCTCAAGCAACGTGTCTCTCTCCTGTTACCCCCCACCCCCCGCTCATGCCCTGTGTCTCCCTCGTGCACCCCCCACCCCCGCTCATGCCAGGTGTCTCCCCGCTGTTGCCCCCCAGCCCCCTCTCATGCCCTGTGTCTCTCTCCTGTTGCCCTCCACCCCCGATCATGCCACGTATCTCTCTCCTGCTGCCCCCCACCCCCTGGTCATGCCCCGTGTCTCCCTCCTGTTGCCCCCATCCCCCGCTCATGCCCTGTGTCTCTCTCCTGTTACCCCCCTCCCCCCTCTCATGCCCCGTGTCTCCCTCGTGTTCCCCCCACCCCGCTCATACCCTGTGTCTCCCTGCTGTTGCCCCCACCCCCCGCTCATGCCCCGTGTCTCCCTGCTGTTGCCCCCTACACCCGCTCATTCCCCGTGTCTCTCTCCTGTTACCCCCCACCCCCTCTCATGCCCTTTGTCTCTCTCCTTTTACCCCCCACCCCCGGTCATGCCCCGTGTCTCCCTGCTGTTGCTCCCTACCCCCGCTCATGCCCCGTGTCTATCTCCTGTTACCCCCCTCTCATGCCCCGTGTCTCTCTCCTGTTACCCCCACCCCCCTCTCATGCCCCATGTCTCTCTCCTGTTGCCCCCCATCCCCCGGTCATGCCCCGTGTCTCCTTTCTGTTGCCCCCCACCCCTGGTCATGCCCGTGTCTCCCTGCTGTTGCCCCCCACCCGCGCTCATGCCCCGTGTCTCTCTCCTGTTACCCCCCACCCCCTCTCATGCCTCGTGTTTCCCTCATGTTCCCCCCACCCCCCACTCATGCCCCGTGTCTCCCTGCTGTTGCCCCCACCCCCTGCTAATGCCCCGTGTCTTTCTCCTGTTGCCCCCCACCCCCGTTCATGCCCCGTGTCTCCCTGCTGTTGTCCCCCACCCCCGGTCATGCCCTGTGTCTCCCACCTGTTGCCCCCCTGCTCATGCCCTGTGTCTCCCTGCTGTTGCCCCTCACCCCCGCTCATGCCTGTGTCTCTCTCCTGTTACCCCCACCTCCCTCTGATGCCCCATGTTTCCCTCGTGTTCCCCCACCCCCCAGCTCATGCCCCGTGTCTCCCTGCTGTTGCCCCCACCCACCGGTCATGCCCCGTGTCTCTCTCCTGTTGCCCCCCACCCCCCGGTCATGCCCCGTGTCTCCCTGCTGTTTCCCCCCACCCCCCAGTCATGCCCCGTGTCTCCTTCCTGTTGCCCCCCTGCTTATGCCCTGTGTCTCCCTGCTGTTGCCCCTCACCCCCGCTCATGCCCCGTGTCTCTCTCCTGTTATCCCCCACCCCCGCTCATGCCCCCTGTCTCCCTCCTGTTGCCCCCCTGCTCATGCCTCGTGTCTCCCTCAGGTTCCCCCCACCCCCCGCTCATGCCCCGTGTCTCCCTGCTGTTGCCCCCCACCCCCGGTCATGCCCCGTGTCTCCCTCGTGTTGCTCCCCTGCTCATGCCCGTGTCTCCCTCATGTTCCCCCCACCCCCGCTCATGCCCCGTGTCTCCCTGCTGTTGCCCCCCACCCCCCGCTCATGCCCCCTGTCTCCCTGCTGTTGTCCCCCACCCCCGCTCATGCCCCATGTCTCTCTCCTGTTACCCCCCACCCCCCTCTCATGCCCCGTGTCTCACTCGTGTTCCCCCATCCCCCACTCATTCCCTGTGTCTCCCTGCTGTTGCCCCCCAACCCCCGCTCATGCCTGTGTCTCCTTGCTGTTGCTCCCACCCCCCGCTCATGCCCCGTGTCTCTCTCCTGTTACCCCCACCCCCTGTTCATGCCCCGTGTCTCTCTCCTGTTACTCCCACCGCCTCTCATGCCCTGAGTCTCTCTCCTGTTGCCCCCCACCCCCGGTCATGCCCTGTGTCTCCCTGCTGTTTCCCCCACCCCCTGCTCATGCCCCGTGTCTCCCTCCTGTTGCCCCCACCCCCCTCTCATGCCCCGTGACTCCCTCGTGTTCCCTCCACCCCCCACTCATGCCCCGTGTCTCCCTGCTGTTGCGCCTCACCCCCGCTCATGCCCTGTGTCTCCTTGCTGTTGCCCCCCACCCCCGCTCATGCCCTGTGTCTCCCTCCTGTTACCCCCCCACCCCCTGCTCATGCCCTGTGCCTCTCTCCTGTTACCCCCCCACCCCCTCTCATGCCCCGTGTCTCTCTCCTGTTGCCCCCACCCCCATCTCATGCCCCGTGACTCCCTCGTGTTCCCTCCACCCCCCACTCATGCCCCGTGTCTCCCTGCTGTTTCCCCCACCCCCTGCTCATGCCCCGTGTCTCCCTCCTGTTGCCCCCACCCCCCTCTCATGCCCCGTGACTCCCTCGTGTTCCCTCCACCCCCCACTCATGCCCCGTGTCTCCCTGCTGTTGCGCCTCACCCCCGCTCATGCCCTGTGTCTCCTTGCTGTTGCCCCCCACCCCCGCTCATGCCCTGTGTCTCCCTCCTGTTACCCCCCACCCCCTGCTCATGCCCTGTGCCTCTCTCCTGTTACCCCCCCACCCCCTCTCATGCCCCGTGTCTCTCTCCTGTTGCCCCCCCGGTCATGCCCCGTGTCTCCCTGCTGTTTCCCCCCACCCCCTGCTAATGCCCCGTGTCTCTCTCCTGTTTCCCCCCACCCCCTGCTAATGCCCCATGTCTCTCTCCTGTTTTCCCCCACCCCCCTCTCATGCCCTGTGTCTCTCTTCTGTTGCCCCCCACCCCCGGTCATGCCCCGTGCCTCCCTGCCGTTGCCCCCACCCCCCGCTCATGCCCCGTGTCTCTCTCCTGTTACCCCCCACCCCCGCTCATGCCCCGTGTCTCCCTAGTGTTCCCGCCACCCCCCGCTTATGCCCCGTGTCTCCCTCGTGTTCCACCCACCCCCCACTCATGCCCCGTGTCTCTTTCCTGTTGCCCCCCACCCACCGCTCAGGCCCCATGTCTCCCTGGTGTTCCCCCCACCCCCCCGGTCATGCCCTGTGTCTTCCTGCTGTTGCCCCCCACCCCCTGGTCATGCACTGTGTCTCCCTCCTGTTGCCCCCCACCCCCTGGTCATGCCCCGTGTCTCCCTCCTGTTGCCCCCCACCCCCGCTCATGCCCCGTGTCTCTCTTCTGTTACCCCACCCCCCTCTCATGCCCCGTGTCTCCCTCGTGTTCCCCCCAGCCCCTGCTCATGCCCCGTGTCTCCCTGCTGTTGCCCCCACCCCCGCTCTTGCCCCGTGTCTCCCTGCTGTTGCCCCCCACCCCCGCTCATGCCCCGTGTCTCTCTCCTGTTACCCCACCCCCCGCTCATGCCCCGTGTCTCTCTGCTGTTGCCCCTCACCCCCCACTCATGCCCCATGTCTCCCTCCTGTTACCCCCCACCGCCCCTGCACATGCCCCGTCTCTCTCTCCTGTTACCCCCCACCCCCTCTCATGCCCCGTGTCTCCCTCCTGGTCCCCCCTACCCATACCCTGTTGTGTTCTTTTATACACCCAGCCTTCCCTTTCCATGGTGTCCATCTTGGTAAAAGATTTTCCTTCCTACACCGGGACGCCGCAGGCGTTCCGGTTTAGGAAGAAAAATATTTTTTTTACCACCCCGGGTTCCCACTTTGAGAACCTAGGATGCTAGTGGTCTTCATCCATTGAAAAGGACATTATGGTTACGTTGTACTAATAAAAAACTATGAAATTCAATTAAAAACATTTGTTAAAGGGACGCTATGGTTCCAAGTAAAACCGAAAAACCCTTGAAATTCGTCAGTTATGGTAAGCTAAGCAACCATAACTCGCGACACCACCGTGCACTGCTAAGCCTAACACCCAGGACATCAAAGATGTCATCACAAATGTGCATTTACCTTTCATGAAAAGTCTGTACAAGGGATTCTTAGTGTAATGTTAATAAAAAAAAGTGGCAAAGATTATTGGAATACATATCAAGTGCTAATCAGTGCATTAAGCTATGCATTGATATAAATAGCATTCTATTATTAACTTCAATCCAGTATACTAAGGTACTCATGTACAAACATAGGCATTGTGTGCAGCATACATGATAGAGTTGCAATATTCATAAGCTTGCCATGTTGAATAGTGAAAAGATAACTGTTTTCATATTAGAGTTTTGCGTACAGTGAAACGTGTGATAAGTAGGTAATAAAACCCAATTACTACATAATTGCATTATTATAGACAAATCACAAAGAGACACCACCACATACAAATATGAATATATACAAGGGAATTGAAGTAAGAAAAAAAACAGCAATAGTAGCAGAAAGTGTTCACAACCTAACTGATTACCTTTATGCAGAGAAATGATTGCTCTGTTTCAAAGCTGTTACTTACCCTATCTATATATATCACATGATGTGTCTGGACCCTAAGGAAAATAGTGTGAGTACAACATATAAAAATATGAGCATATACAGGTAAAGTACAGTAATAAAAAAACATCAAAACTATCAGAAAGTGCTGATAACTCTACTAATAATTTTAATGCACAAAAAGGATTGCTTTCAAGGTTGTGTCTTCCCCTATATATATGTTTCATATGATATGACTGGACCATAAGGCAATTATTGTAAGAACATACTTTAAGGATAAGTATACAAATATAGTACATTTAAAATGTTTAGTTCCTGACTGTTACGGAAGAAAATCATGTGGCCTAGATATGTCGGGAAAGGAAAAAAGGGGGCGTTGGACATGTGATGTCATCAGTGATGTCATCAATGACATTTGTGATGCATCTTTGATGTCCTGGGTGTTAGGCTTAGCAGTGCACGGTGGTGGCACGAGTTATGGTTGCTTAGCTTACCATAACTGGTGAATTTCAAGGGTTTTTCAGTTTTACTTGGAACCATAACGTCCCTTTAACAATGTTTTTTCACTGAATTTCATAGGTTTTTAGTAGCACAACTTAACCATAACGTCCCTTTAACAACATTTTTTCACTGAAAATATATATATATATATAAATATATCTATATATATATATATATATGTTGAAAAAAGAGGAGAGGGGCGCACTCCAGTTCCCTGCACAGTAAACCTTCTCAGCCACAGGTGTTCTCCTCCGACCGGTTTCTGTGCCAATACACGTCATCAGGGAGGCTGTCTTAACTTGCAGCTCACAGCAAGTGCAGGTGTTAACACTTAGTGATAATTCTGCTGCAAGGACTTCTGGTAGCTGTAGTCATCAGGTTTGCAAGGAACAGACTCACACCCAATCCCATAAATGGGGAAAGGGGGGGAGTAGCCTACAGTGAGGCACTCCAAAGTTGGGCATATATTACCCCGGTGCAGCACCCTATAAGATTTCTGAAGATTCCACCCTTCAGAAAACTTGCAAATGTGTTGAAAAAAGAGGAGAGGGGCGCACTCCAGTTCCCTGCACAGTAAACCTTCTCAGCCACAGGTGTTCTCCTCCGACCGGTTTCTGTGCCAATACACGTCATCAGGGAGGCTGTCTTAACTTGCAGCTCACAGCAAGTGCAGGTGTTAACACTTAGTGATAATTCTGCTGCAAGGACTTCTGGTAGCTGTAGTCATCAGGTTTGCAAGGAACAGACTCACACCCAATCCCATAAATGGGGAAAGGGGGGGAGTAGCCTACAGTGAGGCACTCCAAAGTTGGGCATATATTACCCCGGTGCAGCACCCTATAAGATTTCTGAAGATTCCACCCTTCAGAAAACTTGCAAATGTGTTGAAAAAAGAGGAGAGGGGCGCACTCCAGTTCCCTGCACAGTAAACCTTCTCAGCCACAGGTGTTCTCCTCCGACCGGTTTCTGTGCCAATACACGTCATCAGGGAGGCTGTCTTAACTTGCAGCTCACAGCAAGTGCAGGTGTTAACACTTAGTGATAATTCTGCTGCAAGGACTTCTGGTAGCTGTAGTCATCAGGTTTGCAAGGAACAGACTCACACCCAATCCCATAAATGGGGAAAGGGGGGAGTAGCCTAAAGTGAGGCACTCCAAAGTTGGGCAAATCTTATATGCCCGGCTTTGGAGTGCCTCACTTGAGGCTACACTCCCCCCCTTTCTCCACTGTGGGATTGGGCGTGAGCGTTTTCTCTGCTGACCAGATGACTACATCTACCAGTAGCCCTTGCAGCAGATTTTTACCACCTGCACCTGCGGTGAGCTGCAAGTCCACCCAGCCTCCCTGACGACGTGTATTGGCACAGAAACCGGTCGGAGGAGTACACCAGTGGCCTGGAAGGTCATGCAGAGAATTGGAGTGCGCACCTTTCCTTGTTTTTCCATATTTTGCAGGATCTTGAGGGGTGGAATCCTCAAGACCTGACAGGGTGCCGCACCAGGGTTATATATGCCCGGCTTTGGAGTGCCTCACTTGAGGCTACACTCCCCCCCTTTCTCCACTGTGGGATTGGGCGTGAGCGTTTTCTCTGCTGACCAGATGACTACATCTACCAGTAGCCCTTGCAGCAGATTTTTACCACCTGCACCTGCGGTGAGCTGCAAGTCCACCCAGCCTCCCTGACGACGTGTATTGGCACAGAAACCGGTCGGAGGAGTACACCAGTGGCCTGGAAGGTCATGCAGAGAATTGGAGTGCGCACCTTTCCTTGTTTTTCCATATTTTGCAGGATCTTGAGGGGTGGAATCCTCAAGACCTGACAGGGTGCCGCACCAGGGTTATATATGCCCGGCTTTGGAGTGCCTCACTTGAGGCTACACTCCCCCCCTTTCTCCACTGTGGGATTGGGCGTGAGCGTTTTCTCTGCTGACCAGATGACTACATCTACCAGTAGCCCTTGCAGCAGATTTTTACCACCTGCACCTGCGGTGAGCTGCAAGTCCACTCAGCCTCCCTGACGACGTGTATTGGCACAGAAACCGGTCGGAGGAGTACACCAGTGGCCTGGAAGGTCATGCAGAGAATTGGAGTGCGCACCTTTCCTTGTTTTTCCATATATATATATATATATATATATATATATATATATATATAATCAGTGAAAAAAACGTTGTTAAAGGGACGTTATGGTTAAGTTGCGCTACTAAAAACCTATGAAATTCAGTGAAAAAACTTTGTTAAAGGGATGTCCTGGGTGTTAGTCTTAGCAGTGCACGGTGGTGGCGCGAGTTATGGTTGCTTAGCTTACCATAACTGGCGAATTTCAAGGGTTTTTCGGTTTTGCTTGGAACCATAACGTCCCTTTAACAAAGTTTTTTCACTGAATTTCATAGGTTTTTAGTAGCGCAACTTAACCATAACGTCCCTTTAACAAAGTTTTTTCACTGAATTTCATAGGATTTTAGTAGCGCAACTTAACCATAACGTCCCTTTAACAAAGTTTTTTCACTGAATTTCATAGTTTTTTAGTAGCACAACTTAACAATAATGACTTTGACTTTATATACATGTCATATGGAACTGACTAGATCTCTTCTTATGAACTTGATGTCTGCAAACTTATTTAATGTTCGCGGACATGTTCGGAGAACAGTACCACTACCTAAAAACTGTGGGGGGGGGTGGTGGGGTATGTTTGATTGTTATAACATAATATAGGAACATTTAACAAATTCAAAAAGCAGCACACAAACACATTATATATAGTAATACATAAGAAATGTAACCCATATATGTAACACACTAACCATTCATTTAAATACAATATGTCTGAAATGGAATATACCACAAGAAGATAAATTGGCTTCCACCATAATTACCTCACACACACAACATAACTGAGAACAAGACCAGACCCACTGAATACATAGGACTTATCTTACCAGAAAAAGTAAGTGTACTTCATTTTACTCATATATTTATAAACTTTCTGTATTAGATTAAAAAATATATTATGTTTTTTTTTTTTTCTCACAGAAATGTCTAGTACTCTGGAATGGCTAGAGGACAATTTCCCACATGAAGAAATGTCACAAGATAGTGAAACTAATGGTAAACACTTTATAATATAAACCATTTATTTATTATTTTTTTATATACATTTAACATATATATTATTTTTTTGTACAGAGCATACCAAAATAGAAAAAACTTCAGAAAACCCTGTTATGGATAGCAGTCTTCACAATATAGAAGAAAAAATGGATGTATTGTTGGCTAATTTTAATAATTTAAAAACTTTTGTAGAAAATCATTTCCAACCAAAAACCTCGTACCATTGCCCCACATGTACTTGTCCCTCCTCACAAAATCCCAGTCAATTATCCCCAAACCCTCTCCATAATCCAAAACGTTTTGATGAGACTTCCATCCTTTCTTCACCTAATACCAATCATGTTGAAACCCCAAATTCTCCTGTTTTTGTTTCTGTTTCTGCCTCACCTTCTCTGTCATAAATTATTAATATATGTTAAATAAAGTTTAATTTTTATATTGTATTGTGAATAGTTTCCGTTTTTTTTTTAAAAACAATAAAAGTGTCCGCGGACAGTGCGAGTGTTCTGAAATGTTCGTACATAAACGAAAATGATGTGTCCTGAAGAACACCACACCTGTTCGTACTGTTCGCTAGCAAGTTGAAACTGTTCTAAGAACACACGTGGTGTTCTGAAATGTTCGTAAAGAAACAAAAATTAAAGTGTTCTAAAGAACACTATATCTGTCCGTAATGTTCGCTATCAACTTAAAACTGTCCTAAGAACACAATTGGTGTCCTGAAATGTTCGTAAATAAACAAAAATGATGTGTCCTGAACAACAGTACAACTGTTCGTAGTGTTCGCTAGCAACATGAAACTGTACTAAGAACACACGCGGTGTCCTGAATTGTTCGTAAACAAACAAAAATTAAAGTGTCCTAAAGAACACTATACCTGTCCGGTACTGTTCGCTAGCAAGTTCAAACTGTTCTAAGAACGCTATTGGTGTCCTGAAATGTTCGTACGTAAACAAAAATGGAGGTGTCCTGAAGAACACTTTACCTGTTCGTAGTGTTCGCTACCCAATTGAAACTGTTCTAAGAACACAATTGGTGTCCTGCAATGTTCGTACATAAACGAAATTACACGTGTCCTGAAGAACACTATATCTGTCCTTACTGTTCGCTACCAAGTTTAAACTGTTCTAAGAACACACGCGGTGTCCTGAAATGTTTGTTTCACGTGTGATGCACTTTTAATTACTTCAGAACCCGAACAGTGTCCGTAGGACATCAATGCGCATGCGCTAACCAATCTCCGTGCACTTGGTGTCCTGCGGACAGGCGCTTCCTTCGCGGACTATTTCGCGAACGGATCATATGACCGCGCCCACGCTCATCGTGTGTTCTGAAATGCGGACACTGTTCGTGTCCCTGAACAATTTAAAAGTACATTTTCAGTTAATCCATAATATTTTTCAATAAAATCTCACCATGGCACAAGTCCCACATAGCAATCTTGAGTTTCTATGTACCTTTTGAAACTTTCCGATCCTTTTTTTTTGTGTTCGATCTGTCCGCGGACAGTGCGCATGTCCGCGAACCGCGCACAAGCACCCCTATAAAAGACCACGCCCAAGAGCTTATTCCCATTGTGTTTCTGGCTATTCTTCAGAACACAGTGATTTTTGCTGCCACCTGCAGACTATACCATCATCGAGATGGCATCCTTGGCTGCTGAACTGCCACTTGGTGCTGCACCTGCTTCAGCACCACCCCCACCCCCTCCACCACCACCACCTCCCCAAGGGCCTTAAGAGGGGAACAGGAGTGAGGATGCAGAGGAGGAAGAAGAGGATGATGAGAATGAGGTAAAGGGAAACCCTACTACCTGCACTAGGCGTGAGTCTTGGGTGTGGCGGTTATTTACCATTCATGGTAATGTTCCTAAGGCTCGTGCAAACCGTGTTACCTGCAATGAGTGCAAAATGATACTCAGTCGCGGGAAGCACGGTAAGTACAGCTTTGGGACCACTACTATGAAGCGAAACCTGAGGTCATTTCACTCTGGGGCTATTCGCAGGGTTGTACCTTGCGAAGAACGTAGCAGGTTGATTTCCTCTACTTCATCCTCTGTTTCTGATCCTGTCACCACAAGGACCACCTCTGTGGGACAGCGTCTTCCTCAAGCTGCCTCACAGGCCATACAGAATGCTGATGACCCTTACCTTTCGAGGGTCACAGTTGTATGTATGTACTGTGACACAGTACTCTGCAGGGGGGAGTGACTTCGGAGTGCTTTTGAGACTATCGTCTCAGAGCACGAGAAGACCTGCTCACTACCCAAATAAAACCCACTCTACATCTTCCTCTCTCAGCTCGCCCTTTCTTATCCCTGTGGTTGGTGTCCCCCCCTTTACCCTCCTTTACCCTCCTCTCCTAGTGTGTCGTGTCTGAAAAACCAAAAAAAATACAAAATTACAAAAATCAAAAAAAAATAAGGCTCTTTTCAGAGCCGCATTTCCCAGTTAAAAAATAGAAGTGAAAATAAATGAAGCAGGGCTCTTTGTATTTTTTAGAAGTCCGCGGACAGTTCGCGAACATTAAAAAAATTGGGTTGCTACTCCATCACAAACATTGTAATTTTCTCTGGAAAGAAGTGGTGGCTCTGAAAAGAGCCTTTGGGTGGTGTTTGTAAGTCAAACATTGTAAATGCTTAACATCTACTTCAAAATCGTTGTTGTAATTCCAAAAAAGGTTGCAATGCATTTTGTACATTTCTCAGAAAAATCTGATTGCCAGCATAAGTAATATGGACTCCATCTCTGCGAAAAATGTATGTACTACAAAACATAATATTTTCATTGTGAAAAGAAGACATGCCAAAATCTCTTAGAAAGGCACAAACAGCCTTATTAACATTGCGCCTTGCTTTTTCCATTTGTGGACCAAATGAAGAAGAACGAAGCCACATTTGTCTCTGCGCAATCCGTGAACATATCACTTGAGAATTAGGAAACATGTCCATAACCTTCCTAAGTCCTTCTTTCATAGCAAATTGCAAAAAAAAATACAGTCACATGTCCTAAACTGTTCCCTCCACAATGAATTACAATTATGTCTGGATGTTGCTCTGTCTCCAAAGTAGCACAGAGAGGTAGCAAGTCCAACCACTTCATTCCACGTACTCCATGCCAGTGTACTTCCACATGTGGGAATCCAAGATCTACAGCTACTCCACAGCTTTCTGCATGCAACTTCAACCAATGTATCCACGAATCTCCTAAAATCCAAACAATCTGTTTTCTGAAACACACAGCCATAGCTATCTTTTGTTCTCTCAGCAAAAAGAGTATCTGAGAAAATCTCTCCTGGCACAACACACCCACCAAACTTTCCTGACCAATCCCTTTCAGTGCTTATTCTCATTTGCATGACTTCTGAACCCAAAAATCCCCGGATGTAACTCCCGATGTCCGCGAACTACCGCCATTTCTGCAGACATATCGTAACATGAACAGCCCTTCTACCATTTCCACTACACTCTCTCTGCCATTCCCTCATTTAATGTACCTCAAAAATCACATGACCATGCACCAATCACATTCAAGACCTCTACATCTAACTGCATCATCATAGATCAGCACTGCAAATGTACTCTGAATCTCTCTGAGTACAAGTGTCATATCATTGGCAAGCAGCATCTACCTGAAATACTGTACAAGTCTTCAAGATTTCTACTTGCAGCTCCATGCATATCCATATGCATGAACACAAACTTCAGGTATGCATATTTTCTGTATAGTAGATGAACACATTTTCAAACAGACTTTTACCTTGTAAAATCTGTAAAATGAATTTACTGTACTTTTTTCAATTTCCTAAAATCAACTATCACTTATAAACCTTTATACTATTTACTTTCTTTATACACGATGTGAGGTGGGTCCCGTCAGGCGAGGGGAAATGGGAGAACCTGGGGTCGTGGCAGTGGACCACGACGAGGAAGCTGCCCATTCATTCTGCCAGCCCTTACCTTGGTTCGCCGTGGCAGCCATCGCGGGTGGTCACCGGGGCTCGGGGCTGGAGACGGTGAGGACGCGGGAACCGCGGCCCGCCGCGGAGCAGAAAAACGCGCACCCCGGCGTGTTCCTCTCGCTGCCGGAACAGGCAAGAAGAGAGAGGCGGCTTGCTAGATGGGGCGGGCCGCTCTGCGGGTGCAGTTCGCTCGGCAGGAGCGGGCGAGCGTGGACACCAATGCAGGAGGAAGGAGGGACGCCGAGGTCTTCCAAAGGGGGAGGGGCCTCGGGGCACAGACGGGAAAGTGGACGGGACTCCCCTGGCAGGCGGGAGAATCAGGAAACACAGACCCAGACGGCAGCCTTTAAAGGAGGCGGGATGTGGCAGGATCAGCCAATAGAAAGCCAGATAGACGGGGAAGGTCCCTATTGGAGGGGAAACAAGTCACTCACAACACATAAAAGACCGGGAACTGATCACCGTGTTGTTGTTTCCTTTTCTAGTCATACGGAGAGGACGAAGAACGAAGGAACGACTGGTGGGCCTATCCGGACACCCAAGAGGCTTAGGAAGGAAGGTTATATTCCTGGAAAGTGGCCAGAGAAGTGAAGTAACTCTCAGCAACTAAACAATTGACTATAATTTCATTTGGTTAAGTTACAAGAATAAAGCACAATTTCAGCAACTAACCACCTGGTCAGACTCTTGATTCCTACATTGGCGACGAAGGTGGGATCTAGCGACAACGCGATGGAGACCCTAATTAAGGCGCTGACGGACGGCCAAAAACAGTTGCAGCAATTAATACAGCTGCAAACACAGCAAGCGGCGGCTGATCGCCAGGCATTCCAGCAAGCCATCCAGTTGCAGGGCACCTTGCAAACTACGGCGCAAGACAAACAACACGAGAACATCACTAGGCTTACGGATGCGGTAGCCAGCTCCAGGAACCAGCCCATGGTGCCGTCCACCCTGCTTCAGAAGTATAAGGAAGGGGAAGATCCAGCCTTTTTTTTCACCAGCTTTGAAAGAATAGCGAGAAATGCGCAATGGCCACCTGAACGTTGGGGACAATATGTGGCTCCCCTGTTATCCGGAGTGATGCAGGGAGCATATCAGGCGGTGAACCCCAATGGTAACACTCCATATGGTGAAATCAAGGCAGCCGTAATGGACCGTTCAGGCCTGGATGAGGAGGCCTACCATATCCAGTTAAGGGACACAAAGCTAAGGAGTGTGGAAAGCCCCCGGCAGTTATATTACCGCATCAAAGATCTGGTGGAGAAGTGGATCCAGGCACCTACACCAGCTAACCAGCCGCTCCTGGACAAAATAATACTGGAACAGTTCATTGAGGCTTTGCCAGGCCCAATGCAAAGATGGGTCCGGCAACACCACAGGCCTACATTGGCAGAGGCTGTGGACATCGTGTCGGCTTATCAAAAGGCAGGGTGTAGCCGTTTTCCCATAACCAGTACCATAGGAAGGATGACCTTATCCAGCATAGAACACCCAGTACAAAAGGGACCAAGAGGGACCCCCACCAGATGGAGGCAACCAGAGGAAGCCACAAAAAACATGAAGAAAGGAAATTGGGACATGAGGAGAAGCAGTCCCCTATGGCCCAGGGGTTTCGACAGCCCCAATGCTTTGAGTGCAGTGAATGGGGCCACATTGTCCAGTTCTGCCCCAGAAGGAAGACGACAGAGCCCATGGAAATTGGCTATATGAAACCCCTGCCAGAAGAACGCAGCCCTGGACCCTACGTTGTGGATATAAGGGTGGATGGTCGGCCAACTCGGGCGCTGCTGGATAGTGGAAGTAGACAAACAGCCATATCTCCAACCGTGAGTACCACACCTAACTTGTCTAACATTTCTATACCGATAAGGTGCATTCATGGGGACGTAAAATCATACCCAGTGAAGGAGATACAGTTAGAGATGAACCACAAAACCACTCAGTTAAAGGCTACCGTCCTTCCTACCCTAACTACCCAAGTAGTCATAGGGACAGACCTGCCTCACTTTGATAAAGCACTAAAGGCCCTAGAGGAGGAAGGAGGGAGCAGGGGCAACCACAAAGCCACGAAGGAAGGGAACCCCAGAAACCCTCCCGGACATAAAAGACGGACTAGATTGGAGTGGTGTCAAGCCAGTTACATGACTCGGCCAATCAATTGGAACCCTGAAGATCATGAAGATTCCCTGAGAGGGGAAACCCTGACTGATCCAACCCTTCGGGTAGCCCGAGACAGAGCGGCTAACGAGATGGAACCAGACGTAACGAAGGGACCTGGCTTCTTGTTTCATCATGGTCTCTTATATCGTAAATACAAAGCGGACGATGGGAACGTAAAGGAACAACTGGTATTACCAAAAACACATAGGATGGTCATAATGCAGTTGGCGCATAACCACCCCTGTGGTGGGCACATGGCCTCCCTAAAAACCCATCAGAACATCTTGAGACGGTTCTATTGTCCCGGAATATATGGGGAAGTAGCTCGGTTCTGCAAGGCGTGCCCCACTTGCCAGTTAACCAGTGGGGTTTTACCAGCAAAGGCCCCATTACAGAAGATGTCACTCATTAACGTACCCTTCCAGCGGATAGGCAAGGACATTGTGGGACCTATAGAACCTGCATCCCGAGGGTACAGGTATCTACTAGTCATCGTTGACTATGCTACGTGATATCCCGAGGCGTTCCCCTTGAAGGGAACCTCAGCCCGACAGTTATGCGACCAGCTCATACCCTTCTTCGCGAGGGTGGGGTTACCCTCGGAAGTCATTACCGACCAAGGGACCAATTTCATGTCCACCCTACTTCGGCAAGTATGCGAGAAACTACAGATCCATCAGCTACGCACCTCAGTGTATCATCCACAGACAGACGGCCTTGTCGAAAGGTATAACAAAACAATCAAGGAGATGATACGAAGAGTAACAGGACCCGATGGGAAAAACTAGGAACGAGTAATACCCTTGGTCTTGATGGTATTACGGGACAACCCGCAATCGTCTACAGGCTTCTCTCCCTTTGAGCTCCTTTTCGGAAGACAACCCTGAACCATATTGGATCTCGTAAAGGAGGAATGGGAGACTTCAGATGAGATTTCTTTAACGGAGTACACCGAAGAGCTAAAAGAACATCTGACAACACTCCGTTCAATGGCCGAGACGAATCTAGGACAAGCCCAATTAACTCAGGAGAAAACATACAACAAGGGAAGTCGGATGAGAACGTTCAAGGTAGGGGACCAAGTAATGATCCTCCTACCTACCAGTACGAACAAACTCCTGGCCAGATGGAGAGGTCCTTATGAAGTTAAGGAGGTCCTTAGCCCGGTGACATATCGAATCCACCAACCCGACCGGACCAAACCAGACCAGGTATATCATGTGAATCTACTAAAGGCATGGACCACACCTATATTAGCTGCAATGATGGAGATCGGTGACAATGGTTCAGAACAAAATGTGAATCGCCAACAGGGCAAGCTGGAAGACGTTCAATGGGGAAATATATTGACACCTTCCATGAAATCAGAACTTTTAGCCAGATTGTCACCCTATGCAGGGGCCTTCTCGGCCTTACCAGGAAGAACCGATCTAATCGAACATGAGATCAGAACTGACCCCGGACAGACTGTCCGGCTAAGACCTTATCGGATTCCAGAAGCAAGAAGGCTAATCATCAAAAACGAGGTGGAAGACATGCTCCGCATGGTACCGAAGCCGGACGGTATGATTAGGTTTTGTATGGATTATCGACAGTTGAATACCATTTCCAGATACGAAGCCTATCCAATGCCAAGGATGGACGAGTTGTTGGAGAGCCTAGGATCCGCCAACTTCCTGAGTACGCTGGACCTAACCAAAGGATATTGGCAAATTCCCTTGAAAACCACAGACCGGGAAAAAACCGCCTTTGCAACCCCCAAGGTCTATATCAATTTAAGGTTCTACCTTTTGGCCTACATGGGGCTCCAGCCACCTTCCAAAGATTGATGGATGTCGTACTACGCCCCCATGAGAAGTATGCAGCGGCTTACTTAGATGACATTGTCGTGTATAGCACGACCTGGAAGGACCATCTATACCACTTGGAACAGGTGGTGGCCGAGTTAGACAAGGCAGGCTTACACATCAATCCGAAGAAGACGGTGATGGGTGCGCACGAAACTAAGTATCTTGGACACCTGGTTGGTAGAGGCACCTTACGACCTCAAACATCAAAAATCAAAGCCAGTCATGAGATTCCGACACCCACTACAAAAAAACAAATCCAAGCCTTCTTAGGCTTCATCGGCTATTACTGAAGATTTATCCCTGATTTCTCCACGGTGGCAGCTCCCTTAACCAACGCTTTAAGAAATAAAGGGTCTCCTGATCTATCCAAGAATGTTGCGGCTTTGGGAGCTATCGAGGTCCTAAAACAAAGGATTACCTCGAATCTGGTACTCCGGTGCCCCGACTTCCGTAACCATTTTTTTCTGCAGACAGACGCTTCGAACCATGGTCTTGGTGCGGTAGTTTCGCAGGAACATGATGGTGAACTTCAACCGGTCTGTTTCGTAAGCAGGAAACTCGTTCCTCACGAGGAGGCCTATTCGACTGTTGAGAAAGAGTGTCTGGCCATCAAATGGGCCGTAGAATCTCTCAAGTATTATCTCTTGGGTCGCTGCTTTACCTTATATACTGACCACGCACCCCTACAATGGCTCGCCAAGCATAAGGATACCAACCAGAGTGTCCTTCGCTGGTTCCGGTCACTGCAGCCATTCAATTTCCTTACCATACACAAGCCAGCCGGATTCCAACTGGTGGCCGACTATCTGTCCAGGAATACTCCCTTGCCCAATCGGCCAGGGTTTGTGATGGGAAGATGTGAGGTGGGTTCCGTCAGGCGAGGGGAAATGGGAGAACCTGGGGTCGTGGCAGTGGACCACGACGAGCAAGCTGCACGTTCATTCTGCCAGCCCGTACCTTGGTTCGCCGTGGCGGCCGTCGCAGGTGGTGACCGGGGCTCGGGGCTGGAGACGGTAAGGACGCGGGAACCGCGGCCCACCGCGCAGCAGAAAAACACACACCCCGGCGTGTTCCTCTCGCCGCCGGAACAGGCAAGAAGAGAGAGGCGGCTTGCTAGACGGGGCGGGCCGCTCTGCGGGTGCAGTTCGCTCGGCAGGAGCGGGCGAGCGTGGACACTAATGCAGGAGGAAGGAGGGACGCCGAGGTCTTCCAGAGGGGGAGGGGCCTCGGGGCACAGACGGGAAAGTGGACGGGACTCCCCTGGCAGGCGGGAGAATCAGGAAACACAGACCCAGACGGCAGCCTTTAAAGGAGGCGGGATGTGGCAGGATCAGCCAATAGAAAGTCAGATAGACGGGGAAGGTCCCTATTGGAGGGGAAACAAGTCACTCACAACACATAAAAGACCGGGAACTGATCAACGTGTTGTTGTTTCCTTTTCTAGTCATACGGAGAGGACGAAGAGCGAAGGAACGACTGGTGGGCCTATCCGGACACCCAAGAGGCTTAGGAAGGAAGGTTATATTCCTGGAAAGCGGCCAGAGAAGTGAAGTAACTCTCAGCAACTAAACAATTGACTATAATTTCATTTGGTTAAGTTACAAGAATAAAGCACAATTTCAGCAACTAACCACCTGGTCCGCCTCTTGATTCCTACACACACACACTCAAGTCATGTTAAACTAACATTTTTTAAATGAAATATATAGACTACATATATTCAAACAAAATTGCATGCAAACACAATCTATGTTTAAACCTTTATAAAAATACTTATACAATTTCATATTTTTTGTTTTTATTTATTTATTTACTTAATTACTTTAAATTAGACATGACATTGAGGCGCTATTACCTAGAACAGTTTACTTACAGAAATAGTGGTATTCACTAATATATTATAAATTTCACAAGACATAGTAAAGATATTTTTTTTTTTGCTACAGTTAGTCATTCAATACAATTTGTTCATTAAGAACATATAATATGTACTGAACTTAAGCAATGTATCTTATGTAAAAAAATTAGTTTAATGGTTTTAAAGAAAGCACTGAGGATTTCAATTAAAAAAATCAATATCTAAATTAAAAACAGTGCTATATACAAACACAGTTACTAATTTGAAGCTTTTACAATTGCAGTGAAGACCAGTTTCCTGAAAAGAAGCAGCCGAATTCGAAGAAGAAAGAAAAACTAAGAAGTTACCTGTTAATATAAAAAAAAGTAAGTAAAATATCACCATAATATTTGTATTATTAATCAAATATACTATAACGTTAATACAAGCTATTTCGGTTTCTAAAAATAGAGATTTTGTACCATTATGTCCAAAAATGTCCATGTCTTAAACAGTGATTTACAGTCAGAATGGACCACAAATTTCTATTTTTGAACACACAAATTACCCAACTGAACCACTACAATTTTCATATTATAGAACAAACAACTGTTTTAATTGCATACATTAGATTTACTATTTGTACTTTTCCACACCACTAGCTTACTTTTTTTTGTCATCTGAACCCCAGTTTAGTAACACATAAATTCAAGAATACCTATCCCTACTAGTTTTAGTTCCCAATGCACAATCACACACCATTTCATACATCTTTAACATCTTACTCAAACACTCGTGCACACCGCACACATACATTCCAGAACACCCCAACCCATATCTTCTTTATTTTTTCAACAGACCCTAAAGAATGCCTACCAAAAGTCAAGTCCGTAGAAAGCAACGCAAAAGTAGAGCAAATGAAAATAAAGGTGTCCAACATAAGCATCCATCTCTAGCAGAATTTGTAAAAAAAGTTGAAACAAAACAGCTAATACAATCATTTAGTGAAACACAAGAAGTTTCAAGTACAACAACTTCGCTTACTCTATCAAAATGTAAAACAAACCAAAAAACAATTAACAGAAAATCAGCTATCAGTACAGATAAAACTACTTCTTCAAATTTTAATATAGTGCAAAGTAAGCATACCAAGAAAAGTATTTTAGCCAAAATATACCGTCACAAAGTCCTTCAAAATCTTATAAAAACAGGAGAGAAATCAGGTTCAAAGCTTAAAACCTATCGTAGGAAATTCATCTTAGAAGCATTGATGGACAGTGCAATTCTTCTCAAAAGAAATGTATTTATTTTACTGTTAAACAAAATGAAACCACTAACAAAACTAATAACTAAATTACAAAAAAGACTTCTCAATAAGCAAAATATCAACAGAAAGAACTTCTTAAGTATCAGCGGAGGTGAATGGAATCACACAACAAGCACAGAACCATATTTTAATGAAGAAGCGTACAAACAAAAGCAAACAAATACAATTGCCATACATAGCAGTGGTCGAGGTTATGAAAAAGTGAATGATACCATAATGGAACAAGAAGTACTTCTTACAAAAATATGCCCTGAAAACTTAGAATTACCCCTCCATTCAACTGAATCAGAACGTGTAGTGTACAAATGGCCATGCATGTCAATGTGTAACATTCCCAAACAATGTTCAAATCTTTACGCCAATTCCTCAATAAATATGTAAAAAGCAAAGACAAAATCAAAATTAAATTACTGCAAAATATAGATACCTGTCCAGTGCGCAAGTACACAGGACTACAAGGACAGTCATTGGCCTGCATTACAGGACCTACTTGTAAAACCACTTTCCATGATATCAAAAGGATATCAACACATCATTCAACTATAAGAAATCTAGTCTATAAACTGTACTATGCTAAAAGTCCTGCTTTAGCACTAGCAAAGTTGAATGACATCCTTCTGCATGGTACAGCAAAAGACCTACTTGAAGAAATTCACTATATCCAGAAAAAATATTTTGGAAGTGAAAGCCATTTACAGAATGAAATAGCTTTAAACCAATTAAGCAACAATTCTACACATGGCAACCTTTTGCTAAACACATACAAAAAAGAAATACTAAAATTTAAAAGTACATCAGCTGAAGTACCAAACCATGTATGTGTATGTTGCTGTAGAATTTATTATAAAAGTAACACAAAAACTGTGGACCTATCATACAAAATAGAAGACAATGAAGATTCTAAATGGTTTGAATTAGCTCTCTACCTTGTAGCAGAAAACAAATATGAAATAACTGAGCTCTTAATAATTTGCAGTTATTGCACTACAAAACTTGACAACAACCAAACTCCTTCACGTTCTATCACAAATAATTTGGAATTATACC
This sequence comes from Ambystoma mexicanum, assembly GCF_040938575.1. Taxonomy (NCBI): domain Eukaryota; kingdom Metazoa; phylum Chordata; class Amphibia; order Caudata; family Ambystomatidae; genus Ambystoma; species Ambystoma mexicanum. The sequence goes on along the minus strand of NC_090922.1, from coordinate 1,053,827,833 downwards.
CAGTACCAAAACATCTACAAAAACTTAATTTATATGAGAGCATCATAATTCAAACAGTACACCCATTTCAAGCAATAATACGCCTTCAACCAAAAACAGCAAAATTACCTCCCTCTGAATTGGTAAAAGGCATTCGTGGAAAAGTAGTTTATTTACCATTACAACAAAAAAATATGGCAACAGCTGGTAGATTTATATAAAGTTAGACAAGCCTGCCAATATCTTAAAGAGAATAATGAATATTACAAAGAAATTAATATTGAAGAAAACTTGAAAGATACAACTGAAATAATTCAAGAAACACAAGAAGCTGGTCAATTTGAGCTACTAGATCCTGCTACAATATCAAATAATTTAGACCATTATACAATTCATCCTTTGCACTGTAATGACACCGTACAAGATGTACTGGAAACTTACCAAATGCGTCAAACAAAAGGATCGCCAATCAGTATATGGGAAAAAAGTATAGAAGCACGTGCTTTTCCTCTACTCTTTCCTACTGGCAAAGGAGGAAGGTATGATGATAGACCTATTCAAATAACAGCTTCAGAATACCGCTCATTACGGATGTATTCTGAAGATCCCAGATTTAGACAAAATGTGGAATACATATTCCACCTACTCTTTGAAAGTGAACTAGCAACTTTATGTTACGGAGTTGCACACATATTAAAATCAGGGTCACACTTTCAAAATATGAAAGCTACACAATTATTAGAGAAAGTGCAACAAAAGGATGAGGTTTTACAATCAAATATTACAAATCTATTAGCAAATATGCGTGGTACTAAAGAGTACTGGTTTCGACGTCATGGAGATGTACGTTGTATGATCAGAAACCTTGGCCCACTCACTTGGTTTGTTACATTAAGTTGTGCAGAATATGCATGGGAAGATTTACATGATTTCCTACGCATATCAAATAAAAACAAAACAAACATAGATATTCTAACACCTGGAGAACTTTGTTCTTTGGATCGTGTTAGTGTTTCAGGATATTTCAACCATCGCTTCATTGCTATGCTACATTTTATTTGTAATAAAACTGTTCCTCCCCTTGGAGAAGTGCAACACTTCTTTTGGAGAAAAGAATACCAAGCCAGAGGAGCACCACATATCCACATGCTTTTATGGATTAAAGATGCTCCTAAATTTGGTCAAGACAGTGATACCACTGTGTTACAGTTTATTGAAAAATATGTCACTTGTGAAATTCCATCAGAAGCCACAAATAATGATCTTCATGCACACAATTTCAAAGTCACAAATGTGGAAAATATTGTCGTCGCAAATACAAAAACAAAGGCAAATACTACACCAAATGCCGATTTGGTTTCCCTAGACCAGTTACAAATACAGGTCAAGTAAACAACCTCATGTCTTCAGTTAGACATAGTGTTAAAGGTAAGTCACCTAAAAATACATATTACATAAAAAGAAAAGAAGAAGAAAAAATATATCAATGATTATAATGCAATCATTGCCCACTTATGGAATGCAAATATAGATGTGCAGTACATTGCAGACAATTCTACTGCAGTTGCACGATATGTCACAGCATATTTAACTAAAGCAGAAAAGACAGAGCTCCAAGACCTCTGGAATGACCTGTCATCAGATAAAACAGTATCTCAGAAATTATACAGCTTGGGCATAAAAATGCTCACCCATAGAGAATGTGTATCTTATGAAGCAGCTGATTGTTTAACTGGTACTTCATTGTATGGTAAATCTGAAAATATAGTATGGCTAAGTCTTGGTCCAGCTAAATCTAGAAAAAGAGTTCTAAAATCATATGAAGATATAGAAACAATAGCCAAACATGATCCCAACAGCCAAGACATTTTAAAAAACAATTTATTGGACACATACTACCCAAACAGAAGTAATACTTTGGAAAACATGTGTCTATACCAAATAGCCCAAAACTACACATACAAAAATAATATGAAACCTGATGAACAAAAAGGTAAATATAGAGTGACAGACTGTGAAGGCAGCTCAGTTAAACTCACTAAACCAAATATAATTAATCATATCAAATTGTCATTGAAGACTCCTCAACATAAAGAAGTATATTACATGTCCCTGCTACAACTCTTCAAACCATGGAGAAAAGAAGAACAATTACTAGATAACTATGACTCATCTGAGGATGCTTTCAAAGCAAATGAAAGCACTATAACTGATGTAAACTTTACACAGTACAAAACAATGTTGCACAATGAACAGCAACATGAAGAAGAACTCCTAGCCCAACTAGATAAGGATACTCCTGACAGTAGTCAACCTTCTGTAACAGGAAGCCAAGAACCACTGGGAGAACCACTAATAACAAATGAGGCAGAATTAGCTATGATAGAAGTACAAAACACCATGTGTCAGTATGAAGATAAGGAAGACTTAACTATACTACAATCGAAACTAAACAATGAGCAAAGTAGCATTTTTCAAGAAGTAACAAAACAAATTGCACATGGTGTAAAACATGAAAATAAAGAATGTTCCTGCCATAATTATAAACCTATACTACTGTACGTCAGTGGTGAAGCTGGTTCAGGCAAAACATTCCTAATCAAAATCATTAGTAAGTTCCTTCAACAATTAACAAACAACAAACTGTCAGCTGTTGTCACTGCCCCCACAGGTTTAGCTGCCTACAACATAGGTGGTGTTACATTACACCGATTACTACTATTACCAGTAGAACACCAGAACAAATTAGACTATTACAAACTTTCTGCAGAAGCTGCAATGGAATTACGCAGAGTATTGAAACAAATGAAAATGCTACTAATAGATGAAGTGAGCATGGTCTCCAACCTGATGTTAGCTTTGATTCACCTCAGATTACAAGAAGTACTCAAAACAGACTATGAAGAGCTCTTTGCAGGAAAACACATTATTGTTTTTGGAGATCTGGTTCAATTAACACCAGTAAAAGGTGAACCTATTTTTAAAACATTAGGGCACAGACTCTGCCGTAAAACTGTTGGCAGCATTGGAAATGTCAACCTTTGGCAACATTTCCAATACAGAGAATTAACAGAAAACATGCCCCAATCTGCAGATCTAACTTATGCCAACATTTTAAAAAGTTTGAGAGTTGGTATACTTTCTAAAGAAGCAGAAGCAACATTGAAAACCCGGCACATTAATGCACTTTATGGCGATAATGCATGTGCTACAGATGTTATGGAACAATTAGCCCACAAAAATGTCAATATTATGGCCTTAATGCCAACTCTTGCAAGCTGTCTCAAATTCAATGAATTAATGTTAAGTACAGAAATGCAACCAATAATGGAAATTAGCGCCACAGACAAACTAGATGTACATGGTATGACACTACCCATGTGTGACCAAGCCACAACAAGACTAAATAATTTAGAAAAATCAATCTCAAACACAGCAGGCTTAGAAAAGATGTTAAAATTATCCTTAAATTGCAGAGTAATGCTTAAACGTAACCTTGACGTGGACCAAGGACTAGTTAATGGAGCACTGGGTACAGTTGTTGGCTTTCAAACATACCCACGTGACAACAAAATTCAGTTTGTCAATATACTCTTTGACAAACTTTCAGAAGTAAACGGATAGGACGCTCAACAGCTAGATTCCTGCTCTTCAAAGATATGTATGTACGCAGAGAACAATTTTCTCTAACTCTTGCATACGCAGTCACGATTCATAAATCACAAGGTCTTACCCTAGACAAAGCAATGATAGATATTGGTAACACAGTCTTTAAAGAAGGCATGAGCTACGTAGCACTATCATGCTTACGTACACTTGACGGTCTATTTCTAATCAACTTTGATGCAAGTAAAGTAAACACTGATATTCCTTGCATTTTAGAATATAATAGACTTCGCTCACTATACACTCCCCATCTAAACACATATTCTGTTCCACAAAAACTAAAACATTGTAAAAGAAAACTAAATCAAACAGAAATTCAACAGGACGTCACTGCAAATCCTCCAAAGTGAGTAAAAGAAACTAATACTTCATCAAGTACCACAAACAAAAAAGAATCAATTAGAGAAAGTAAACCAGGTACTTCTTTAAAGAAGGAAGACAAACTCCATAAAAAGCAGTTAGATACAGAACTACCTGGACCATTTAAATTCTCAAATATAGTTGGTGTAAGTTGCTATGCAAATGTAGCAATGAATATTCTATTTAAATTACCACCAATTGTTGACAACATTTACTTACACTTTAGAGATCCATTGTGTATGCAAATGTTAGTACTTCATAGAAACGCAAAAAACAATCCTGACAACACATATAGTGTTTATGGAATAAGACAAGAATTGGACTACTGTGCTGGAATGGTGAAATTCACTATAAACTCACAGGAAGATCCACAAGAATTTTTAATGTACTTACTACAAGTACTGGAAAACAAAAACATACCTATAAAGGAAATCTTCCAGATTTCATACATGTGGAAACATACATGCACTCTGTGCAACAATGTGACACAAGAAGAAATTCCCAATGAACGCTTCAAATATATATATACCAAATTGTGAATCCATTCCATTTCAGCAACTTGTACAAAATGCAAACCATGGTAGATTATGCTCTACCTGCAATTCAGATAATCGTTCCACGTTAGTAATACAAACACATAGTAAATACGTAATACTAATGCTTCTACGTTACAATGCAGATGGTACCAAAAACAACTTCAAGCTGACTGGATTCACACATAGTCAAATATCACTTGGTAAGAAAACCTTCACAACAATAGGTATAATCTACCACGCAGGAGCCACAACCAATTCAGGGCACTACACAGCATATATAAAAAAGAAATGTGGATGGTTTGAATGTAATTATAGTACCATTACTCTAAAGCAGAGATTACCAGCAAATCTTACAAACGCTTATTTGATGTTCTTAAAACCAAAATTTGATAAATAAACTGTATTTAAACATTTAAGTAAATTTGTGTTAAAAAAATATAAACTGTTAGAATACTCCAAAAGCTATCTAACTGCTCAAAGATTCTACAACAACTAATCAGATAAATGAATACCACTAAATTAGACCAAAAAATACACAGTTAGAATACGCCAATTGGTATCTAACTGTCCCAAAATTATAAATTTGTGTTAAAATAATATAAACTGTTAGAATACTCCAAAAGCTATCTAACAGCTCAAAGATTCTACAACAACTCATCAGATAAATGAATACCACTAAATTAGGCCAAAAAATACACAGTTAGAATACGCCAATTGGTATCTAACTGTCCCAAAATTTAACAATATCCAAATAGATAAATCAAAACCACTAAAATATATTAAAAAAATAGACAGTTAGAATACGCCAATTGGTATCTAACTGCTCCAAAATTTTATAATATCAAAACAAATGAAGAATCTGTTACTGCTCCAAAAAAATACAACAAAGCAAAGTATAAAGCATTAGCCAGAAACAACAAGTGAACACTGAAAACAAACAAACAAATAAACTGTAGCATAACAGAAAAAGGGTTTTTTTTTAATCCAACATGGATTTTTTTTTCTCCCACAGACCCAATGATTTTAGCAACAAATACAGAAACTGAGCAAATTGCACAGTACTCTGATTTGTCCTCTACTAAATATGAGGGTCGAAAAAAAATAAAAGTATATTGCTTATATAATGTAATAAGTCATTACAAAATACTAATACTAACATGCTATTTTCTTTTATCACAGAAATGAAGAAGAAAAACATGGACTCCCATTACTAGACCAAACAGTAAGTATACAATAATAAGGACAACCATAGCAGCATATCACATCCATAGTATCTAATACCTTTGTTCCTTATACATTTGTTTTTCACCCAAAGTTATATGCAAATATGAATGTGATATGCTGCGGTGGTTGTTGCCAGGGCATACAGCCATGCACCCAAGACTCTATGCCCTGGCAACAACCACCGCAGCATATCACATCCATAGAGTCAAACATTTAAACTATGATCTATGGGAAACTTTTAATGTCCGCAAACAATGTGAGTGTTCTTAGAACACTTTGAACTTGCCAGCGAACAATACGGACACCGTTTTCAGGACACCCCCTACGAACATTTCAGAACAACACGATAGTTCTTAGAACACTTTCAACTTAACAACGAATAATACGGACAGCGTCCTAAGGACACCCCCTACGAACATTCCAGGACACTGGGAGTGTTCTCAAAAACGTCTTCAGAACACCCCCATTTTGTTTATTTGCAAACATTTCAGGACACCGCGGGTGTTCTTAGAACACATTCAACTTGGCAGAGAACAATACGGACAGCGTCCTCAGGACACCCCCTACGAATACTCCCCGGACACCGCGAGTGTTCTTAGAAGTGTCTTCAGAACACCACCATCTTGTTTATTTGCGAACATTTCAGGACACCGCGAGTGTTCTTAGGACACATTCAACTTGACAGAGAACAATACGGACAGCGTCCTCAGGACACCCCCTACGAACACTCCCCGGACACCGCGAGTGTTCTTAGAAGCGTCTTCAGAACACCACCATCTTGTTTATTTGCAAACATTTCAGGACACCGCGAGTGTCCTTAGGACACATTCAACTTGACAGAGAACCATACATTTGTTTTTCACCCAAAGTTATAAGCAAATATGAATGTGATATGCTGCAGTGGTTGTTGCCAGGGCATACAGTCTTGGGTGCATTGCCAAATGGCCATGCACCCAAGACTCTATGCCCTGGCAACAACCACCGCAGCATATCACATCCATAGAGTCAAACATTTCAACTATGATCTATGGGAAACTTTTAATGTCCGCGAACAATGTGAGTGTTCTTAGAACACTTTGAACTTGCCAGCGAACAATACGGACACCGTTTTCAGGACACCCCCTACGAACATTTCAGAACAACGCAATAGTTCTTAGAACACTTTCAACTTAACAACGAACAATACGGACAGCGTCTTAAGGACACCCCCTACGAACATTCCAGGACACCGGGAGTGTTCTCAAAAACGTCTTCAGAACACCCCCATTTTGTTTATTTGCGAACATTTCAGGACACTGCGGGTGTTCTTAGAACACATTCAACTTGACGGAGAACAATACGGACAGCGTCCTCAGGACACCCCCTACGAACACTCCCCGGACACCGTGAGTGTACTTAGAAGCGTCTTCAGAACACCACCATCTTGTTTATTTGCGTATATTTCAGGACACCGCGAGTGTTCTTAGGACACATTCAACTTGACAGAGAACAATACGGACAGCGTCCTCAGGACACCCCCTACGAACATTCCAGGACACCGGGAGTGTTCTTAGAAGCTTCTTCAGAACACCACCATCTTGTTTATTTGCGAACATTTCAGGACACCGCAAGTGTTCTTAGGACACATTCAACTTGACAGAGAACAATACGGACAGCGTCCTCAGAACACCCCCTACGAACACTCCCCGGACACCGAGAGTGTTCTTAGAAGCGTCTTCAGAACACCCCCATTTTGTTTATTTGCAAACATTTCAGGACACCGCGGGTGTTCTTAGAACACATTCAACTTGGCAGAGAACAATACGGACAGCGTCCTCAGGACACCCCCTACGAATACTCCCCGGACACCGCGAGTGTTCTTAGAAGTGTCTTCAGAACACCACCATCTTGTTTATTTGCGAACATTTCAGGACACCGCGAGTGTTCTTAGGACACATTCAACTTGACAGAGAACAATACGGACAGCGTCCTCAGGACACCCCCTACGAACACTCCCCGGACACCGCGAGTGTTCTTAGAAGCGTCTTCAGAACACCACCATCTTGTTTATTTGCAAACATTTCAGGACACCGCGAGTGTCCTTAGGACACATTCAACTTGACAGAGAACCATACATTTGTTTTTCACCCAAAGTTATAAGCAAATATGAATGTGATATGCTGCAGTGGTTGTTGCCAGGGCATACAGTCTTGGGTGCATTGCCAAATGGCCATGCACCCAAGACTCTATGCCCTGGCAACAACCACCGCAGCATATCACATCCATAGAGTCAAACATTTCAACTATGATCTATGGGAAACTTTTAATGTCCGCGAACAATGTGAGTGTTCTTAGAACACTTTGAACTTGCCAGCGAACAATACGGACACCGTTTTCAGGACACCCCCTACGAACATTTCAGAACAACGCAATAGTTCTTAGAACACTTTCAACTTAACAACGAACAATACGGACAGCGTCCTAAGGACACCCCCTACGAACATTCCAGGACACCGGGAGTGTTCTCAAAAACGTCTTCAGAACACCCCCATTTTGTTTATTTGCGAACATTTCAGGACACTGCGGGTGTTCTTAGAACACATTCAACTTGACGGAGAACAATACGGACAGCGTCCTCAGGACACCCCCTACGAACATTCCAGGACACCGGGAGTGTTCTTAGAAGCTTCTTCAGAACACCACCATCTTGTTTATTTGCGAACATTTCAGGACACCGCAAGTGTTCTTAGGACACATTCAACTTGACAGAGAACAATACGGACAGCGTCCTCAGAACACCCCCTACGAACACTCCCCGGACACCGAGAGTGTTCTTAGAAGCGTCTTCAGAACACCCCCATTTCGTTTATTTGCGAACATTTCAGGACACCGCGGGTGTTCTTAGAACACATTCAACTTGACAGAGAACAATACGGACAGCGTCCTCGGGACACCCCCTACGAACATTTCAGGACACCGGGAGTGTTCTCAAAAACGTCTTCAGAACACCCCCATTTTGTTTATTTGCGAACATTTCAGGACACCGCGGGTGTTCTTAGAACACATTCAACTTGACAGAGAACAATACGGACAGCGTCCTAAGGACACCCCCTACGAACATTTCAGAACAACGCAATAGTTCTTAGAACACTTTCAACTTAACAACGAACAATACAGACAGCGTCCTAAGGACACCCCCTAGAAACATTCCAGGACACCGGGAGTGTTCTCAAAAACGTCTTCACAACACCCCCATTTTGTTTATTTGCGAACATTTCAGGACACTGCGGGTGTTCTTAGAAGACATTCAACTTGACGGAGAACAATACGGACAGCGTCCTCAGGACACCCCCTACGAACACTCCCCGGACACCGAGAGTGTTCTTAGAAGCGTCTTCAGAACACCCCCATTTTGTTTATTTGCAAACATTTCAGGACACCGCGGGTGTTCTTAGAACACATTCAACTTGGCAGAGAACAATACGGACAGCGTCCTCAGGACACCCCCTACGAATACTCCCCGGACACCGCGAGTGTTCTTAGAAGTGTCTTCAGAACACCACCATCTTGTTTATTTGCGAACATTTCAGGACACCGCGAGTGTTCTTAGGACACATTCAACTTGACAGAGAACAATACGGACAGCGTCCTCAGGACACCCCCTACGAACACTCCCCGGACACCGCGAGTGTTCTTAGAAGCGTCTTCAGAACACCACCATCTTGTTTATTTGCAAACATTTCAGGACACCGCGAGTGTCCTTAGGACACATTCAACTTGACAGAGAACCATACATTTGTTTTTCACCCAAAGTTATAAGCAAATATGAATGTGATATGCTGCAGTGGTTGTTGCCAGGGCATACAGTCTTGGGTGCATTGCCAAATGGCCATGCACCCAAGACTCTATGCCCTGGCAACAACCACCGCAGCATATCACATCCATAGAGTCAAACATTTCAACTATGATCTATGGGAAACTTTTAATGTCCGCGAACAATGTGAGTGTTCTTAGAACACTTTGAACTTGCCAGCGAACAATACGGACACCGTTTTCAGGACACCCCCTACGAACATTTCAGAACAACGCAATAGTTCTTAGAACACTTTCAACTTAACAACGAACAATACGGACAGCGTCCTAAGGACACCCCCTACGAACATTCCAGGACACCGGGAGTGTTCTCAAAAACGTCTTCAGAACACCCCCATTTTGTTTATTTGCGAACATTTCAGGACACTGCGGGTGTTCTTAGAACACATTCAACTTGACGGAGAACAATACGGACAGCGTCCTCAGGACACCCCCTACGAACATTCCAGGACACCGGGAGTGTTCTTAGAAGCTTCTTCAGAACACCACCATCTTGTTTATTTGCGAACATTTCAGGACACCGCAAGTGTTCTTAGGACACATTCAACTTGACAGAGAACAATACGGACAGCGTCCTCAGAACACCCCCTACGAACACTCCCCGGACACCGAGAGTGTTCTTAGAAGCGTCTTCAGAACACCCCCATTTCGTTTATTTGCGAACATTTCAGGACACCGCGGGTGTTCTTAGAACACATTCAACTTGACAGAGAACAATACGGACAGCGTCCTCGGGACACCCCCTACGAACATTTCAGGACACCGGGAGTGTTCTCAAAAACGTCTTCAGAACACCCCCATTTTGTTTATTTGCGAACATTTCAGGACACCGCGGGTGTTCTTAGAACACATTCAACTTGACAGAGAACAATACGGACAGCGTCCTAAGGACACCCCCTACGAACATTTCAGAACAACGCAATAGTTCTTAGAACACTTTCAACTTAACAACGAACAATACAGACAGCGTCCTAAGGACACCCCCTAGAAACATTCCAGGACACCGGGAGTGTTCTCAAAAACGTCTTCACAACACCCCCATTTTGTTTATTTGCGAACATTTCAGGACACTGCGGGTGTTCTTAGAAGACATTCAACTTGACGGAGAACAATACGGACAGCGTCCTCAGGACACCCCCTACGAACACTCCCCGGACACCGCGAGTGTTCTTAGAAGCGTCTTCAGAAGACCCCCATTTTGTTTATTTGCGAACATTTCAGGACACCGCAAGTGTTCTTAGGACACATTCAACTTGACAGAGAACAATACGGACAGCGTCCTCAGGACACCCCCTACGAACACTCCCCGGACACCGCGAGTGTTCTTAGAAGCTTCTTCAGAACACCACCATCTTGTTTATTTGCGAACATTTCAGGACACCGCAAGTGTTCTTAGGACACATTCAACTTGACAGAGAACAATACGGACAGCGTCCTCAGGACACCCCCTACGAACACTCCCCGGACACCGCGAGTGTTCTTAGAAGCGTCTTCAGAACACCACCATCTTGTTTATTTGCGAACATTTCAGGACACCGCAAGTGTTCTTAGGACACATTCAACTTGACAGAGAACAATACGGACAGCGTCCTCAGGACACCCCCTACGAACACTCCCCGGACACCGCGAGTGTTCTTAGAAGCGTCTTCAGAACACCACCATCTTGTTTATTCGCGAACATTTCAGGACACCGCGAGTGTTCTTAGGACACATTCAAATTGACAGAGAACAATACGGACAGCGTCCTCAGGACACCCCCTACGAACACTCCCCGGACACCGCGAGTGTTCTTAGAAGCGTCTTCAGAAGACCCCCATTTTGTTTATTTGCGAACATTTCAGGACACCGTAGGTGTTCTTAGAACACATTCAACTTGACAGAGAACAATACGGACAGCGTCCTCAGGACACCCCCTACGAACATTCCAGGACACCGGGAGTGTTCTTAGAAGCGTCTTCAGAACACCACCATCCTGTTTATTTGCAAACATTTCAGGACACCGCGAGTGTTCTTAGGACACATTCAACTTGACAGAGAACAATACGGACAGCGTCCTCAGGACACCCCCTACGAACACTCCCCGGACACCGCAAGTGTTCTTAGAAGCGTCTTCAGAACACCACCATCTTGTTTATTTGCGAACATTTCAGGACACCGCGAGTGTTCTTAGGACACATTCAAATTGACAGAGAACAATACGGACAACGTCCTCAGGACACCCCCTATGAACACTCCCCGGACACCGCGAGTGTTCTTAAAAGCGTCTTCAGAACACCCCCATTTTGTTTATTTGCGAACATTTCAGGACACCGCGGGTGTTCTTAGAACACATTCAACTTGACAGAGAACAATACGGACAGCGTCCTCAGGACACCCCCTACGAACATTTCAGGACACCGGGAGTGTTCTCAAAAACGTCTTCAGAACACCCCCATTTTGTTCATTTGCGAACATTTCAGGACACCACGGGTGTTCTTAGAACACATTCAACTTGACAGAGAACAATACGGACAGCGTCCTCAGGACACCCCCTACGAACACTCCCCGGACACCGCGAGTGTTCTTAGAAGCGTCTTCAGAAGACCCCCATTTTGTTTATTTGCGAACATTTCAGGACACCGTAGGTGTTCTTAGAACACATTCAACTTGACAGAGAACAATACGGACAGCGTCCTCAGGACACCCCCTACGAACATTCCAGGACACCGGGAGTGTTCTTAGAAGCGTCTTCAGAACACCACCATCTTGTTTATTTGCGAACATTTCAGGACACCGCGAGTGTTCTTAGGACACATTCAACTTGACAGAGAACAATACGGACAGCGTCCTCAGGACACCCCCTACGAACACTCCCCGGACACCGTGAGTGTTCTTAGAAGCGTCTTCAGAACACCACCATCTTGTTTATTTGCGAACATTTCAGGACACCGCAAGTGTTCTTAGAACATATTCAACTTGACAGAGAACAATACGGGCAGCGTCCTCAGGACACCCCCTACGAACATTTCAGGACACCGGGAGTGTTCTCAAAAACGTCTTCAGAACACCCCCATTTTGTTTATTTGCGAACATTTCAGGACACCGCGGGTGTTCTTAGAACACATTCAACTTGACAGAGAACAATATGGACAGCGTCCTCAGGACACCCCCTACGAACACTCCCCGGACACCGCGAGTGTTCTTAGAAGCGTCTTCAGAACACCACCATCTTGTTTATTTGCGAACATTTCAGGACACCGCGAGTGTTCTTAGGACACACTCAACTTGACAGAGAACAATACGGACAGCGTCCTCAGGACACCCCCTACGAACACTCCCCGGACACCGTAAGTGTTCTTAGAAGCGTCTTCAGAACACCCCCATTTTGTTTATTTGCGAACATTTCAGGACACCGTGGGTGTTCCTAGAACACATTCAACTTGACAGAGAACAATACGGACAGCGTCCTCAGGACACCCCCTACGAACATTCCAGGACACCGGGAGTGTTCTTAGAAGCGTCTTCAGAACACCACCATCTTGTTTATTTGTGAACATTTCAGGACACCGCGAGTGTTCTTAGGACACATTCAACTTGACAGAGAACAATACGGACAGCGTCCTCTGGACACCCCCTACGAACACTCCCCGGACACCGCGAGTGTTCTTAGAAGCATCTTCAGAACACCCCCATTTTGTTTATTTGCAAACATTTCAGGACACCACGAGTGTTCTTAGGACACATTCAACTTGACAGAGAACAATACGGACAGCGTCCTCAGGACACCCCCTACGAACACTCCCCGGACACCGCGAGTGTTCTTAGAAGCGTCTTCAGAACACCCCAGTTTTGTTTATTTGCGAACATTTCAGGACACCCTGGGTGTTCTTAGAACACATTCAACTTGACAGAGAACAATACGGACAGCGTCCTCAGGACACCCCCTACGAACACTCCCCGGACACCGTGAGTGTTCTTAGAAGCGTCTTCAGAACACCACCATCTTGTTTATTTGCGAACATTTCAGGACACCGTGAGTGTTCTTAGAACACATTCAACTTGACAGAGAACAATACGGACAGCGTCCTCAGGACACCCCCTACGAACATTTCAGGACACCGGGAGTGTTCTCAAAAACGTCTTCAGAACACCCCCATTTTGTTTATTTGCGAACATTTCAGGACACCGCGGGTGTTCTTAGAACACATTCAACTTGACAGAGAACAATATGGACAGCGTCCTCAGGACACCCCCTACGAACACTCCCCGGACACCGCGAGTGTTCTTAGAAGCGTCTTCAGAACACCACCATCTTGTTTATTTGCGAACATTTCAGGACACCGCGAGTGTTCTTAGGACACATTCAACTTGACAGAGAACAATACGGACAGCGTCCTCAGGACACCCCCTACGAACACTCCCCGGACAGCGCAAGTGTTCTTAGAAGCGTCTTCAGAACACCCCTATTTTGTTTATTTGCGAACATTTCAGGACACCGTGGGTGTTCTTAGAACACATTCAACTTGACAGAGAACAATACGGACAGCGTCCTCAGGACACCCCCTAGGAACATTCCAGGACACCGGGAGTGTTCTTAGAAGCGTCTTCAGAACACCACCATCTTGTTTATTTGCGAACATTTCAGGACACCGCGAGTGTTCTTAGGACACATTCAACTTGACAGAGAACAATACGGACAGCGTCCTCAGGACACCCCCTACGAACACTCCCCGGACACCGCGAGTGATCTTAGAAGCGTCTTCAGAACACCCCCATTTTGTTTATTTGCAAACATTTCAGGACACCGCAAGTGTTCTTAGGACACATTCAACTTGACAGAGAACAATACGGACAGCGTCCTCAGGACACCCCCTACGAACACTCCCCGGACACCGCGAGTGTTCTTAGAAGCGTCTTCAGAACACCCCCATTTTGTTTATTTGCGAACATTTCAGGACACCGCGGGTGTTCTTAGAACACATTCAACTTGACAGAGAACAATACGGACAGCGTCCTCAGGACACCCCCTACGAACATTTCAGGACACCGGGAGTGTTCTCAAAAACGTCTTCAGAACACCCCCATTTTGTTTATTTGCGAACATTTCAGGACACTGCGTGTGTTCTTAGAACACATTCAACTTGACAGAGAACAATACGGACAGCGTCCTCAGGGCACCCCCTACGAACACTCCCCAGACACCGCGAGTGTTCTTAGAACAGTTTCACTTTGCTTGCGAACAAAACGGACACATATTGAGTCCTTAGAACACCCCCCAGTCAGTTTATTTAGAACATTTCAGAACACCTGTGATGTCCGCAAACAAATCGAACACAAAAAGAACATCTAACACATAAAAAACACAACTTTCATCCTATCTCATACACTCCCACCCTCCCCAAACACTCCTACACACCAACACACTCTACTAAATACACATTTTGAACAAAGTTTCACTGCGCTGTCCGCGGACGTCCGCGAATCCAAGATGGCGGGCGCTACCCAAAAATCTGACGCGCTTCACGCTCCACACCGTCCAATCAGCGAACACGTTGCATGTCCGCAAACATCACGCAAGACGATTGGCCAATCAGGACACTGTCCGCGGAGCGAACAGGGATGTGTGTCCGCGAACCGAACACAGATATCACTAATTTTTTTTTACCTACTTTTTGGTCATTTTAAAAAAAAACTACTGGATGGATTTTCACCAAATTTGCAAAAGCACGCTTTCGGGACCATCCGCTGCTCCTGGTCCAAATTTGGTGGAAATCCGTCCAGCGGTTTGGGCTGTAGGCGCAAGCAATTTTTTTTTCCCATTCAGTCTATGGGAAAAAAAAAGTTGTGGGACCCCCCTATAACTTTGCCCCCCTTGGACGAATCCTCACCAAACTTTGCAAAAATATTCAGAGTGACCCGAATACTTTTTTTTGCAAAGTTTGGTGAGGCTCCGTCCAGGGAGAGCGAAGTTATAAGCCACCCAAAAAGTGCTCTTCCTATGGAAACAGCAACTTAACCATAACTACATGGCCACTACCGTGGCCATGTAATATATATATATATATATATTAGGTATGTGATAGAAATAGACAATAGTAACAGAGTACACAAGCTAATGAGAAATGTAAAATTGCACGTGTGAACACAAGCTACCTCTTTCAGTTTGATATAAATACATGCATTGAATCCTGTGATAATGATTAGGTTTTCACACACCATGAAAGTATAATTGCAATGTGATAAACGTGTGCTAATACCTAAACGTAAAGAATCTTTTGAAGAAATCCCATCTCCTCATGCAACACAGGGCTGCGCCTTACAACGGGCCCCATTCCTTTCCACTTTGCCTACCATGCCAGGGTTGACCAAGAGATATTATATAATGGTGTTTAGATGATCTGACCCCAACCTTTGCAGTAAAACCTACTACCATTATGATATACAGCGCTTGTGACTTGGCTCTTATCTATGATATACACCCCAATCCAGTGCCCTCATTTGATGCACCAGATGGACATTCCAAGGCAAACATTTATCTTCAACCTGTGAACCCTCGAACAATGTGTCTTAGAGTGCAATAACATGTTGTTAACCTATCCATCAATAGACCTAACACCAGCCCCGTTGAAGCACCCCCAACTTCTAACCTGGGATAAATAACCTGAAGATATTCATCGTTTTCATTTTGATGTTAGATTAACGATTTTTAGGATTTGCAGGACATAATAATTTGTAGTCATTAGATGAATGGGTACGTGTGGCCACAAGGCCAAATGTTAGCAAATGGTAGATAAATCGACATGTATCAGTCTGAGAGCCGTCCGGTACAGCATGCCAACCTGATGAGCCCAGGTGACTGATTGACCTGAGAAGCGTCATCACAGCACCACAAGATCCTCTGTCAATCACCAAACACCGACTATATGGAGCCTATACGTGCCAACCCTTAGTAGCCAATCCCAACTTTTCATGTGCCCCCTAGGCCTCCCTGTCACGAGATACGCAATTATGTATTAAAATTGATCTGTAACATGTTTTTGGCAGAGTGCTCCCTGAGTTTGCAAAGTAGATTTTGCTTACCCTATTTTAGATAAAGTTTTTTGCTATCACCAGCACTTGGTCCAGGCCTCATTCCCTTCGGTGGTGCATCCTATTTGACTCATATTGGGAGTGGTTAAGTGCATTTTGGGGACTTCTCACTTTCAGTAGCAAGTCAGCTTATGTTATTCCACCTGCGTTAATTTGCACAGTTGTTTGTATTTCCACAGAAATATTTGTGACACTTTGCAGATTTAATACTAAATTCAGCAGGGAGTTGTTGTCAATGGGGGTAGGGTCAGAAGTATCCTCTTGTGGGGATGTTTCATGGATGGACCATTCCGTCGGGATATTGGGCCTCATTACGAGTCCGTTGGTAACCCTGCCGGTGCTACCAGCGGATTGCTGCCGGACTCGTAAAGTTTTACCGGTGCCTGACTTCCTGGTGCCACCGGGAAATTCCAAGTGCGGCGGCCCGGGAAGTCAGGCGCCGGCAAAATGTAAATCCCCATTCTCAAAGGGAGTGGGGACAGGGAAGCACCGGCACCATTGCTAACGGTGCAGATGCTTCCATGATCGGTCTGCCTAGTGTAGACGCTGCACCCGGCAGAGGCAGACCTGCCTGGTTCAGTGGCTCCAGCAGGCAGGTGCATAGTTTGCCGGTCCGGAAACAAGGATGCCGGTGAGCTTACCGGCACCCTTGTTTCCAGACTGGCAGCCAATAATGAGGAACATTATCTTTTTCACTTGGTTCCATGTTACTGTTATTATAAGGTTTTAGATAGGGGGTTATTTTCCTCTTTCTTGATGAAGGAACTGATGAATATTCCCAAGCCGTGTTTTACAATTCCACAATCCCTACCTTATTTTTCTGCTTAAGTCTCTTTTTTCTATTAGTTTGTTTAGCAGTTTTAAGTTGTTGTTTGTTAGGTATGCCTGACTTGCTTGTCCCACTACGTAATTGGTATCTTTTGGGGCATGCCAGCATGCAAAACAAGACCAGCTCTGCTATCTATTTTTATATGGGAACTAATGCGTAGGAGTAAGTGATATGGTAAAAACTATTTCTAACAGTACAAAGACAGTTATTACAAATAATTGCAAATTTATAAACCTCTATCTTCTAAAAACACATTGAACACAAATAATATTAATGTCAATGAAATAGTAGCAATTTTGTTATCAATTAATCGTCTTCATTTTCTAAAAACACATCCATAACAACTAATGTAAAAATTATTAAATTATTAAATTCAGTAATATATGCACAGTCAATTAGACTGAATACAGTATATATGTCAATGTAATAAAAAGGTGTGGGGGTCAAGGTAAATCCTGCAAGTACTCCTCCAACTGCGAGTGAAGCAAAATAATTAAATAGCCTCATGTCTTTCATGGGGGTGAGCTCAAAGGTAAAGATGCCCGCAGTCACTCCCCCCGCGTTTCTCACCCAAAATGAAGTAAGCTGGTGGCGGCAAAAGTATAAATGTAGGATTACTCCAGAGTCTGCCGCAGGGCAGCCCAGAAGTATGTAAGTAGGAGCCCAAAGGAAAGTCCTGCAGTCTAGTCCTCCAAGTTGGGGGGGGGGGGGCTAGAAATACCCGCAGTCACTTCTCCCATGTTTCCCACAAAAAATTAAGTAAGCTAGTGACGACAAAGGATAAGTGAGGGATTGCACTAGAGTCTGCCCCAAGTCTGCTATTTATCTTAAAAATGGCATCAGCTATTGCCATCCCTCCTCGCCAAGAGCCACCACCGCCACCAGCTGGAGGACCCACACACCAAATAAATTGC
The DNA here is from genome assembly GCF_040938575.1 of Ambystoma mexicanum. Classification (NCBI taxonomy): domain Eukaryota; kingdom Metazoa; phylum Chordata; class Amphibia; order Caudata; family Ambystomatidae; genus Ambystoma; species Ambystoma mexicanum. Next base: position 1,053,809,405 of record NC_090922.1, on the reverse strand, counting down.
AGTATTTCCAAAGACAATGAAGAGGCCCAAGAAGATAAGGTAGAGTAAGTGCCTACCTCTAGCACCCAGACATAATCATGGGTGTGGCAGTTCTTTACCACTGTTGGGAATGTACCAAAGGCTAAAGCTACAAAAGTGAAATGCACTGAGTGCAACTTTGTACTCAGTCACGGACTAGCTGGACATTACTCCTATGGGACCACTGCCATGCGCCGCCACACCAAATCCAACTACCGTAATGCTCTTAGAAAGATTGTTCCTTTCCTAGCAAGTGGTAGGCTGTCTTCCTCCACATCATCTTCCTCAACCAAAACTGTAACCGCACAGCCCACTTCTGTGGGACACAAAATCCCACCAGCTATAAAAGCTATAAAAGAGGCTGTTGATCCATATCTTTGGGAGACTACAGTCCTTTGTATATACTGAAACAAACCAATCTGCAGGGGGAAACAATTCTGACGTGCGTTTGAAGCTGTAATCAAGGAGCATGCCAAACACTGCCCACTACCTTAAAAGTAACACGCGCAACATCTTCCCCTGTTCACCTGCCCCTTCATGTTAATGCTTGGTACCTCTTCCCTCATTTCCCTCCTCGGCTTATTTTCTAACCTCTCCTGCAATTTTATTTTTTAAACAACAAAAGAAAGGTTCCTTTCCTTTCACACTTAAAAAATAGAACTAAAAAAAATCTTTACATTTTTCATTAAAGTACATAGAGTCAGTACGTTTTTCCAACATTTCCATCAGCATTTTGTGTTAAGCTAATGGGAATGTGACGTTCATCCACCATTCCAGGGACCGGATGGGGGATAATGGCCCGGCAGCACAAGTGATCGGCCCAAGTGTGTCTGTGTGCGCCCTGATGCCTGCGGGCTTCGGTATGTTATAAATAAATAAATAACGAGGGCTCCGGACCATTATCCTCCATTGCAGCCCCTGCAATGGGAGATAAAGGCCATTAGCATCCCTGGTTCCCAAAGCGGGAACCCAGGGTACTAAAAAATAGATTTGTCTTCCTACAGCGGGACACCTGCAGCATCCCGCTGTAGGAAGGAAAATCCTTTTCCAAGCTGGCCACCATGGAAAGAGAAGGAGGGGCTCCGTACAGAGCCCCTATTCCCTTTTCATGGCAGCCTGCAGAAGGTGAAGTCAGAACCCTATGACCATATTATCACAGACAATTTATTTTTTTCCCTTTCAAACCTACCCTACTTTCGAATAACTTTACCACATAGCCAGTCCCAGGTGGACATGGCCACTTTAACACCATTTTTCATCCTTCGCGGTCATGGCCAGGAGCCAGATTGTCTGGGTCATAACCTCATACCATGACCCGGACAATCTAGCCACTGCCCATGGCCACAAGCTATACTTCAGTCACCAAAGGTATAGCACTATTTTTTGTACCCACTTGTCAAAAAATAAAACACGGGCATATTTGTAAAACCATGCTTTAAGGTCCTTACCAATGCTCTTTACATGGGTTTGCTTGAAATCCACCAATGTTTTAATTTTTCCAAAATGTCAAAATGTATGTACATATAATAGTCATATAACTTAGCCCCCACTTGACAAAATACATTCAGGGGCTGATTCATGGAATTTGTTCACCAACAAACGGGGATTTGTGCGTCATTCTGCCCTCAAATCCCCACTTGTTAAACAGGGATTTGCAGGGAGAATGGCGCACAACTCCCTGTTTTTCAGTGCACAAATTCCGTGAATCAGCCCCTAAGTCTTTACGCAAACATTGAAGGTTGGGTCTATAATCTTTCTGAAAACCTTTGTCCACATTCATCCAACTAAAACAAATAAGCCATCTAAAAATGTTGAGTCCCCCCCTCTAATTTAGCCCCCTCTTGAGAAAATCCCACCAAACTTTACAAAAACATTTATATCTAGATTTAAAATTGTTTTGCAAACTTGTGTGCCCATTCATCAGATGGCACCACATGTATAAGCCTTTACAATATTTTGTGACACCCGCCATCTAAATTTGTTCCCTCTTGACAAATCCACGCCACACTTTCAAAAACCATTCAGAATCAAGTCTAGAATAAAATTCTAAAATTGCATGCAGTTTCATTGAGTGGCATCAAAGAAATAAGCCATCCAAGAACTGCTTTTCACCAACCCTGTAATGCAGAAAAAGGCATAGATGTCCCCGAACATCACTGTACTGCCCCCGAAACTCCAGACTGTTCGCATACTCTGGAGGCAAAAACAACTGTTTTTTTGGCTTCTTATGGCCATATCCCATCCCATCCTCATCACCCCTCACCTCGCCAGAGATTGTTTGATAAGTTTGACAATTGCAATGTGATGTTAGATGTTAGATGCTTCTACTGCGATGTCCACTGACACCGGCGGATGTCCGTGAATCCAACATGGCGGGCATTTCCAAAAATCTGATGTACTTCCCGCTTTTCACCATCCAATTAGTGAGTGCGTCCGATGTCTGCGAAAATCTCAGGAACCCTCTAGGCCAATTGGATGCCTGTCCACGGAGCGAACAGGGAAATGGGTCCACGGACCGAACCCAGATATCACACATTTTTTTAGAACTACTTAAAACATAATGCCAGACAGATTTACACAAAGCACACTTTTGGGACCAAGCCGCCGCCCCGGCGCAAATTTGGTGAAAATCTGTCCAGCGGTTTGGGCTGTAGGGGTGAGAAAAATGTGTTTCCATTTTATCCAGAGGACCCGACTATAATTTTGCCCCCCTTTCATGAAACCTCACCAAACTCGCCCAAAAAATTCAGACCGGGCCATATAGTTTTTTTTTGCAAAGTATGGTAAGTATTCGTCCAGAGGGAGCAAAGTTATAAACCACCCAAAAAGTGCTCTTCCTATGAGCTGACCAATTTAAGCATAACTACACGGCTGTTACTGTTACTGCAGGCTGTGTAATATTAATATATATATATATATATATATATATATATATATATATATATGTATATATATATATATATATATATATATATATATATATATATATATATATATATTCAGTGAAAAAACGTGTTAGAGGGACATTATGGTTAAATTGCGCTACTAAAGACCTATCAAATTCAGTGAAAAAAACATTGTTTAAGGGATGTTATGGTTTAGTTGCCCTACTAAAAAGCTACTAAAAAGCTATCAAAATCAGTGCAAAATCTTTTTCCACTGGACATTATACTTACTTTGCACTAATAACAACCTATTAAAATTATGGTTACTAGTAAACCCGAAAAACCCCAGAAATGTGTCAGTTATGGTAAGCTAAGCAAACATAACTTGCACCACGACTGCACACTGCAAGGACTAACACCCATGACATCTAGTAGCGCAACTTAACCATAACGTCCCTTTAACAATGTTTTTTCACTGAATTTCATAGGTTTTTACCAGGATACCCCTAGTTTGTAAAAATGTACCATCCAACATACTTGAGCCCGCTGGCACCATGTCAATGCGCACAGCAGTCACAGAGTATGGATATGGTCGCGGGCATTGGGTGGCATCCAACCTGCTCAGAAATGCAGAGGTTCTCTTACATAGTGGTACCTTTCAGCAAACACAAGGAACATATACAAACAACATCATGTACGTGAATTGCAAGGGAAAATAGAGTAGGTCTGCAAACTGTGTACTTATGAAAGAAACAGAACAAAGGCATAGGGAGTACGCCATAACTAAATGCACCAACAAGAGAAGTGATGTCTGCCTTCAACAATCTTCATGCACTGCTGCTTTACATAGGAACAAAGAACATGTAAGGACTGGAAAGTACTAAGACCAGAAAGTCACTACAACATAGTAAGCACACTAAAGTGTGTCTGATAATTGCACAGGTGGTGCATTATGCAATGGTAGATAAGCATAACATTTCTTTTTTTATGCAGCAATGGCAATCACCTTACAGTGGTTGGAAGAGAATTTCCCTCATGCCAAAATGACTTGCGATAGTAACCCCATTGGTACGCACTGCTGTCTGAAATGTAAAATATGTACTATCTATTGGTTCATGTACACATACCAGATTTTATTTTCTATAAGAGAACATATTGAAAGGAAAGCAATGCAGCGCAAGTGGCACCCGTTCCACAACAGCATACGGGCACAGGAAAGGAAAGAAACTCTGTAAATAGCAAACTGGACAGCCTGGAAGCCAAAATGGAAGAATGGGTGAACAATTGTGTGACCGTAAAAGAATACATACAAGGACATATTATGGACAAAATAAAATACCACTGCCCAACCTGCATGTGTACTCCTTCCCCATTTCACAACAGGGCCATCCCCTCAAAATCTGTGTGATCAGAGATGTTGCGATGATACCTCAATCCCTTCCTCCCCTCACCACCAACTTCCCCACAATATTTATCCACTTCTGCTACCCCTTTCCTTTCCTAATAGTATCTATGAATGTGTGGAAATAAAGGTTGATATGTTAATTGTTGCTTAGTGTATGTGTGACTTTTCCTTTGTTTTTAAAATCCTGTTATGATTCAGCGGTGCACAGTACTGGTGGGAATGAGCGCAGTTAACCAAAAGGGAGGTGTCCTACAGACAACGCACCTGCCAGGCCTATCCGCAATCACAATGTAGGGATCTGTACAACGCCAGTACGAACCACATGTCCACATCTTGTGAACCACCTGTAATTAGTTGTGGGAGCGGATGTTTGTCCGTTGCACAAGTACGCGCATGCGTATCTCTTCCTCTGTCTTCTGGTAACACCACCCGTGTCCAGCATATGCAAAGAAACTTGTGACGAACTTTAAGTACTTCGAGGCACCCACCCACGTCCTACAGGTAGCTTTTACACATAAACATCCCACCTGCTATACCCTACAAACTATGCTATACCCTATAACACTATTGACGGTCTGGGATGATCTATTGGACATGGCAGACCTGGGGCCAGATTACAGCAACCTTGCACCGGTGCAAGTGCAAAGTTGCACAGTATTAGCACTAGGGCAAAGTTTGCCCTGTTTTTAAAAACAATGGGATACATTAAAAAACTATTGCACCATGACAAGTGGTGTTTGGCATGGTATGAACTCCAGGGTAAAAATTGCCTTTGGGCAAAATAGATACATTTTCACTGCATTATTGAAACAGGGCAAAGTTTGCCCTCATGCTAATACGGAATGGTATTAGCACTAGGGCAAACTTTTCCCTGGTGAAAAAATGCATTGAAAATGTATATTTTTGCACTATGGCAATTTTTGCCATGGTGCTTAAACCATGCTAAACTGCACTTGTCATGGTGCAATAGTTTTCTAATGTATCGCATTGTTTTTAAAAATAGTGCAAACTTTACCCTATTGCTAATACCGTGCAATTTTGCACTTGCACCGGTGCAAAATTTCTGTAATCTTGCTCCAGGGGGGCATGTCTTTGTTGATCATGTTAGACCTGTCTGCCGCTTTGATACGTTAGACCATGTGATCTAGCTAATACGCATGAGGGAGGTAGGAGGTGTAACGGAACCAGTTCTTAAATAGTTTGAACATTTTTTTGCTAGAAGAGAACAAAGAGCCCGGCTCGGAGACTAGCTATCAGACTCTGTGTTACTAAAGTGCAGAGTTCCACAGGAATCCTCTCTTTCCACTCTGCTTTTTAACTTGTATATTAAATTGCTCATGGACATACTGAAGAAGCACTGCATACATGTTTGAGTTTGAGTTAGTGGAAAAGTGTTTGCAAGAAGTACAGGCCTGGATGAGTGCAAATCAACTTTTGCTGAATGCTGGTAAAAAAGAGGTGGCCTTATTTGCCTCCAAATACCATATGCAACATGGGAAGGACCTACATTCACCATGCCTGGGCTGGGCCTGGGAGGATAATAGGGGTTGTGCAGCACAGGTGGGTGCAAAGGTGCAGTCTGAATTCCAATCCCTACGTCTTCTGAGACATATCCTGGTATTTATCGCAAATGTAGATAGAGCAGTGGTAGTAGGTACACTGGTCAATTCAAGATTGGATTATGGCAATGCACTGCGATCAGGTATACCAGCCAATCACTTGCGAAGATTACAAATGGCCCAACATTCAGCTGTCAGGCTGGTGTACAGGGTAAATAAATCAGTTCCGTTCTCGGACCTAAGAAGATCCCTACACTGGCTAGCGGTGAAAGAGCGAATTGACTTTAAAATTCTTTGTCTGGTATTTAAATGTGTTAACAAAACAGCGCCAAGATACCTATCAGACAAAATCAAAAGTCATGTGTAAATATGGCACTAGCACTCAGTTGATAACAACTTGCTCCAAGTACCTCGGACCAGGTGCGTGAGCAAAGGGGATCACAGATTCAGGGTCTACGGCCCAGATTATGGAATAATCTACCCTGAGAGATTTGCGAAATGAAAACCCTCCTTGCATTTCGTAAGGCCCTTAAGACCTATCTGTTCTGTTAGAGATTAGGATCAGAAGATAGGGCATCAATAATAATATGATGAAAGTGTAAATATGGCAATATAACGGTACCTGATACAGCAGCACCCAAATGCAATTTAGTGTGTGCGGTATAAATCCCTCAAAAATTAAAAAAATCAAAATTCAAACAGCCAGCTTGTCCCAAAATGGTCGGGCACATGTGTTGCACTATTAATCAGCCCAGAGATCCCAACGGTGTGCATAGGACATCCACACAAAGTTTTCCACCCAAAACGCATCCTGCGGACAGCCGTCCCACTCGAGAACATTTGCGACATCACCATGCAACCGGACCCACGCTGGGCGTGGGCCCATATTTCACAGACACGATCCGGACCCTCGGACAGTGGAAAAGTACAAAGTTCTGCAATCTACAGAGTGTTAATGGGAAAGTACATGCTTACAAACACCCCACATTTGCCATTGTACATGTATGTATTTGGTTTAATGATGTAGGCCTCTTTTCCGGTTGCAAGGTCTCCACAGTGGCCCTACAAAAGGCCACACCCCAGTGCTGCTCCGCATTCTCTTTGCAGCTTTTCAGAACAGAGTTGCAGACCACATAGCTTTGAGCTGTAATTGATTTCGGACAAATTTTGCTATGCTACATTACCTTTGCAAGTAATGGCAACCATGTCAGCCCGGCTCTCTACGGACAGTAATGGAGAAAAGTATTAACGTCCCTTCCTGTGAACCACATCCTCAGTACCGATAATCCCCACTGTCCTATTCCCATGGGCAGCATGCTGAAAATGGTAGTATGTGGCACGTGTGCTTCCCCAAGTACCGCTGGGCCACGCCGCAGTAAAGCAAGATCGGTCCTTCTTCCCTTTCTACTATCTTCATTCCAGCACACCCTCATTGGGTACCGTTAAATAGTCACACACACATCCACCAATCACATTAAAGAGCTCTCCATGTAACACTATCCGTTCTGTACAACATTTCTCTGCGTAGACACCACACCCAGAAATGTTATTGAGCTATCCCTTAGCCTCCACAGTCCCATTTCCATGCCCACCATCCTCAAAAGCCCCATATGTGGCTTTCGTGCTGTGTGCGGGCGTGGGGGAATAAATTGCAACCAGGGTAGAGGACTTCATCTTCAGTAGTGGCTTTTTTTTAGGTGCTTCTAGATAAACCGCTTTTTTGGGGGTTTTATAGGGTTTTCTGTTTTCTTCTCCTTCTCACATTCTTACAGTAAACTCGTCAATGCATCCTGTAGATGGGCAAACAAAAGAGCATCACCAATGCTCGACAAAGAAATGCCATTTGCATGGAAAAACTCTGCATTTCAAGAATTAATGATGGCATTGTTACAGAAGCAATCAACAAAAAATGGACCATCGGAACAGGGAATAACCAACTCAACACATTTATCATTTTACAAATACCAATCAATGCTAAATATTGAATTTAATATCTTTATTCTCATATCAAAATATATAAAATACTATTTTTAAAACATTTAAATGACAAATATCTTCATGTTCAACTCATACTGATTCACTCCTACCATTCATTCAATTTTAATTTTTATACCAAATCAATAACATATATTTTGTGGCCTACTATTAATTAGCCCCAAATTTTTATTTGCACAATGAAATAAGTCCTCCATCAAGTGATCTGATAGTTCAGTCTATGTGTTCCTAGTCACACAGACATATGTCTACACGTGTTTCAGTTGTTTTTCAGGACGTCAACAATCTTCGCCCCTTTTCTCTCGCAACTTTCGTCAGGACCAAATATGGGGAGTTTCCTTGTTCCCATTAGCAACGAGTAGGGTGAGAAACACCACTCGGAATCATCATATCTAGATATTGTGACGGAAAAGCTCCCAACTCTATTTCTTCAAGGGAAATTCTTTGATCTTCGTATCACAATTCAAGAGGGTAGGTTATCAGAAAGGTTCAGATTCCTTCATCTGCCTGTATTATTGTCTATTTCCAGCAATTATTTTTATCAAGAGTTATCTTCCAAATCAATCAAACTCTTCTGTTCTCTTTCCTCGGCCGTGTCTGCATTTCCTCGTGTTGTCAAACTTCCGGCGCGTTACAGAAGAACATCCAAACAGCGCACAAAAATTCAGACATGCTTCTATTGATGAGACACCTTCTAGCCTCTGGCTGAGAACAACAAACATTAGGATAGTCCCATACTCTTCTTGGTGGTATGGCTGAGAAAACTACATGGGCAGTGGGAAAAAGCCGCTTCACTGCATTCATCAACCTCTTCAGTTGATGGAACAAGCCACGTAACCCAAATGCATGCCGCCATAGTGCATGATGACAACATGAACAGTTGTGAAACTGGCCACTTTGCTGCAAAGTGCAAGCATAGTGCTGAAACTGCAGTCATCGACAGCGCACTACAGTGCCTCCACTCCCTCCAAACCAAAATTGCCATCAAAGTCTCTTTCCTGGGCATACCTGTGCAGATCTGCCACAAAGGCATCACCCAAAATCAAGGCAGTGCGTCGCTCCATGTCAGCCCACCGCACTCAACAGAGTAATGAAAAACAGTATTACCGCCCTTTCCTGTGAACCACACCCTCAGCACCTGAGTGGAAAATCCCCACAGTCCCATTCCCATTGGCCAGCATGTTGAAAAGCGCAGAATGTGGCACATGCGCTTCCCCAAATAACGCAAGGGCGGCGCCCCAGTAAAGCAGGAGCAGACGTTCTTCCCTTTCAACTAGCTTCTTTGCAGCACTCCCTCATTGGTTACTGTTAAATAGTCACACACGCATCCACCAATCACATTGAAGACCTCCCCATGTAACACTATGAGTTCTGTAAAACACTCCATATATGCTTTACACATTCAGAGTGCAAGTCTCGGGCGATCCCAGTAAACAGTTCTGTGAAACTATCCAAGATTTGTGCATCCAGATTCATCCAAACCAACACCCAGCAATGGTGTATTGTAAATGGCACTATGTGTTTAAAGCATGTATTGAAACGGCTCAAACAGTTGTGTTTACAAATAATAGGGCTGGACAAAAATGCTACAAACAATCCTGCCAACAGTTACAGGGGCTCAGAAATAAGGCAAACATTGGAGTACTGTGCTGCAATAGAAAATGTACGGTAAATAGATAAGTAGATCCATAGGAAGTTGAAATGTACTTACTGCAGATATTAGAAAGCAAAAGCATACCCATAAATTAAATCTTTCCGATATCCTACATGTGGAAACATACGTGCACTCTCTGTAAGCATGTCATTCTGGAAGAAGTTCCTAGTGAACACTTTCTCTCTGTATCTATACCTAACTGTGATTACTCCATTCCATTTGAACAGGTGGTACAAAATGCAAACCATAGCATATTGTATAGGACTTCCAATTCCAATAATCATTTCACCTTACATATACAATACCATAGGCAACACATAAGATGAATGCTTTCCACGTACAAAGCAGATGGAAAAAAAAGTAAGTACACCTTACTACCTTCACACACGTACATGTGTCGTGTGACTACAAAACGTTCAAACCAATAGCCGTAATGTACCACACAGGCGACACAACCAGGTCAGGTCACTACACTTCGTACGTTAGAAAGCATGTACAATCTTTCAAACAGTTCTAAAGGAATTGTTTCCTTTCATGAATCACAGGCCAAAAATCTCCTTCCCCAAATGCACTAAAGAACATAAGATGGCCAACACCCACGTATGCACACCCATTGCACACAGAGCCTGCATACATACGCCCTTGATTCATAACTCACTGCAAATATAAATAGTAGATAGGGGCCATAAATGTACATGTATATATTGTGTCAGCTGTACATGCAGTGCCCCATGTACAATGTACGTAAAGAGAAGTTGTACGTAAGTGGAGTACTTAGCATTGGAAATGCACAATAAAATAGTAACACCCTGACACCATAATTTTGTCTTTATAACTGCATGGTAGCTGGAAATCAAAACCTGTCATTCCTCTCTATCTACAAGGGAAAAGCTCAGTGTAAAATAGGCTTCAGTGCTAAGCATGAATTATGCCAAATGTACAGGCTCTAAACAATTCAAAAACAAAATCCATATACCAGTATCACATTGTTGGCATGCATATCTGCATAATGATGCGGTGGGTGTGGCCAAGGTCTACCGTCTTTGGTGCATGGCCTACGGTCTTTGCCCATGCACCCAAGAGCCTAGGACTTGGTCACACCCACCGCAACGTTATGCAGCCATGCATGCAAACATGTGGCCAGGTACCAGAACCCACAAACGTAATGCAGCCACCGGCACTCCTACCCAACCCCCGTGCCATAATACAGCCATGCACACAAACATGTAGGTAGGTAGGAAAATCCACAAACATAACCAGCCTCTTTCACCTCTACCCACTTCCACTGACATAGTATTTTTGTACTGCCAACCAAACCACATCTTCAGACCATTGGCCCTGCGTGTAGCAGTCTATTAAGTACACACACCCAATACAGAATAGTACCATGGAGTACTCTGTAATCTGCACAACAGCCACAACCCAAGCACATAAAACATGCACTGGAACCCTATGCACTTTTATAAACACAATATGCCAACACATCACCCAGTGGACACACTGCAGGACTGTGGACTCCATAATTTTCAGCAATGGACACAAAACTGTAAGATGGAACAAAAATCACTACACCCATTCAACCAACAATATGTACAATGGCGATACACCACACATACGAGGCAACAATGTGAAACCTACTTGCAACTAGTGCACAAGGAAGGTGTACGTAACTGGCATACTTTGCAGCAGAAATGCACAATGACGTGGTAACAGGTTGCCGCATGACTTTGTTTTTGTAGCCGCATGCTGGCACGAAATGCAACCCTGCCATACCTATCTATCAACAGGGGTACAGCTCAAGGTAAAATAGGCTTCACTGGAACGCATGAAATGTGCCAAATGTAAACCTTCTAGGCAATTCGAAAAGAAAATCCATATAGCAGCATCAGACAGTTACCATTCATGGCTGCATAAGGTTGCGGCGGGTGTGGCCAAGAGCCTAGGCCTTTGCCACACCCACTGCAACGTTATGCAGCCATGCATGGCAACATGTGGCCTGGTACCAGCACCCACAAATGTTATACAACCACCAGCACTGCTATGGCCTGCGACCTTTGGCCATGCACCCAAGCGCCTATGCCTTGGCCAGACCCAGGGTAACGTTATGCAGCCATGCATGTAAACATGTGGCCAGGAACCACAACCCATAAACGTAACACAGCCACCGCCACTGCTAGCCAACTCCTGCACCAAAATACTGCCATGCATTGAAACATGTAGGTAGTTAGCAAAATCCACAAACATAACAGGGCCTCCAGCAGCTCTACCCACTTCCACTCACATAGTATTTTTCTACTGCCAACCAAACCACAAAATCTTCAGAACATTGCCCCTGCTCCAGCAGTATATTAAGTACACAGAACCAATACATCATAGTACAATGCAGTAATCAGTAATATGAGCAATGGCCACAATATCAGAAATGCACAATCAGATGTCCAGCCATTCATCGCAGGTGCTAGGTGCTTACCACACACAAGCCTAGTACACCCTATACCAAAATGCTCATGTCAGGTGCAATCCTCTCCTTATCTTCAATTGCGGCAGGCAGCACTCATCACACAAACAAGTCGCCTCAGGATGTATGGTGCCATAACAAAGGCTGCCTGCAGTGACCATACAAGTTAGTCGCCTGAGGAGGTCCCCACAAATTGGCGCAGTATGCGCGGATACACTCCGCCTCCATTTCCATCCCATCTTCCCACCACCATATGCCGGAAACGCATGTTTTCCAGCCCCTTTCCGTGCTGCATTATCCTCGGCTAAGGCATGGCGGCATTACCCAAACTTATGACACACATCACGCTTCCCTCCAGCCAACCACTGGGTGTGTCCAATGTCCGCCAACATCACGCCACACTCCAACCAAATCAGACTTTTGATGCAGAGAATACAGGAAAATGGGACCACGGAGTGGAGCCAGATACCACTAATTCTTTGACAAGTACATTTTACCTGCTTTTAAAAGAAGTACAGGACTAATTATCACCAACATCACAAGAGAAAGCTTTCTGGACCAAGGCACTGCTCCTTCCGCAAATTTGGTGAAAGTCCATCCAGCCGTTTGGCCTGTAGGCCTGCGCAAAGATTTTCTCCATTCAGTGTATGGGTAAAAAAATGGGGACCCTCCATTATAACTTTTTCCCCCTCCACGAAACGTCACCCAACTTCCTGAAGAAATTCAGAGGGCGCCATATAGTTTTTTTTGCAAAGCTTTATGCAAATTCATCCAGGGAGAGCGAAGTTATAAGCTACCCAAAAAGCAGTCTTCCTATGAGATGAGCAACTTAATCATAACTACACGGCTGCTACTGTGGGCTGTGTAATGTGGAGGAAATCAATAAAAACGTATAAAATTCCTCTGCTGGCCGCTTATCTGCTTTCAACCCAGAAAGTAGTCCAGCCCTAAATAGCTATACAGGTTTGAACACTAATGGAACCTCAAAGCATCTGAAATTTGACAGTTCTAGTACTGACACAATGCACTGCTCGGCCAAAGCACCTCACCAAGCTGCTTCTGATCTGCAGAACCCCCTGCTAGGTGAGAGTCATATTTGAACTGGGCCATACAATTGTCTGAGGCACCAATGCAAAAGTGGCCCACCGTTGCAATGGCTCTTCCATCTTTTTTGTGCCAGACATTTTCAATATCATGCAAGTGCCAGTTTTTTTATGAAATGTGATGCAACTTGTGCAGTTTGCACAGTATTGACTCAGAAACAATGGCCAACTACTAGCTACACAGCTACCGAAAAATCTAGCTACTTTGTTTGTATGGGTTTCCAAACCAATGGCAGTAAGTATCTACATTTGTCAGTAGCCGCTTTTACAGTGCAATGTTGCTAGGGGACCGTAATTTCCCCTAAACGTAGGGAGAATGTCACCAAGTGTGCACCACTGCCCACCACACCCAGATATCTGACTGACCAATCCGTTAGCCTCCACAGTCCCATTGCCATGCCTACCATCCTGAAAAACCCCAGATGAGGCATGTGCATTCCTGCAAATACAGTGCTATCTGCAGGCATATTGTGCTGTATACGAGCGTGGAGGAACACATTTCAACCAGGATAGCAGATTTCATCTGTAGTGGTGGCTCTGAAAAGAGCCTTTTTTTCTTATTTTTTGTTTTTTTTATATAGTTACTTTTTGGGGGATTTTCCTTTTCTTCTCCTCCTTACATTCACAATCTTACAGAAAACTCTTCAAAGATTCCTGTAGATTGTAAAACAAAATTTCATTTCCAATGATGGTCAAAGAAATGCCATTAGCATGGGAAAATCACACATTTCTAGGATTAAGGATGTCATTGTCACAGTAGAACATCCCAGCTGCAAACAGAAATTCAAACATGCTTCTGTTAATTAGACACCTTCCGACCTCTGGATGCGTACGAATTACATTTGGATAATCCCATACTCTTCATGGTGGTATACATAAAAAAAATGACTGCGACAGTGGGGAAAATCTGCTTCACTGCTTTGAGCAACTTCTTGAGTTGATGCAGCAAATATGCACAAGGCATGTAACCCAAATGCAAGGCCCCATAGTGCACGATGACAACGTGAACAGTAGTGACAGCGGCCACATGCCTGCAAAGTGCAACCACAGTGCCGAAGCTGCACACACGCACACTCCACCACAAAGCCTCCACTCCTTCCATATTGACATTTTCAGCAATGCCTCTTTCCAGGGCATACCTGTGCAGATCTTGCACAAAGGCATCACCCACGAGCAACAAAGTGAGTCTCACGATCTCTGCCATCCTGAGTACACAGAGCAATGAAAAAAAGTGTTATCGCCCTTTTCATTGAGGAACACCGTCACCACCTGTTTGGATATTCCCCACATTCCCATTTGCACGTCCAGCATGCTGACAAGTGCAGGCTGTGGAACGTGTGCTTCCCCAACTACTGCGAGGACCGCGCCCTAGTGAAGCAGGGACAGTGCTTCTTCCCTTTTCACTACTCTTTTGCCAGCACTCCCTTATCTCATCGGTTACTGTTAAATAGTTACACACGCATTCACCCTTCGCATCCTAGACCTCGGCAGCTAACAATATAATGTCTACGCAACATGCCATATGTTCTGTAAACCACTCACAGTACAAGTCTATTGTGATCGTAAAGCACCTGCAGTAGAAACTTATGTAAAAGTATGCAAAATGTATGCATCCAGATTATTGCACATCGCCACCCACCAGCAGAAAGGACAGGTATCAATATATTGTATACAGTACTAATGCACATCTTGTATAAATGTCTCTAAGCTACTCTAAGCTACTCAGCTACTCAGGAAACATACGCTAATTTCTCCCATCAGCTACTATCAAATACCACTTACAATGGTATGGCCTTTCAAATCTTTCATTTACCCATACCAACTATTGCAATATCCAAATAGTTAATCTCTTCTTTTCTTCTGGCAATTGTACAAGTGTTGTCTGCACTAACGTATCTCATATAACATTCGTAAAATGGTTGCAACAAAGGAGCACCTAATGCACCCTACTGATACAAACATGTAACTAGGTACGAGAACCCACAAACATAACACAGCCTCTGGCACCGCTACCGACTTCCATTCACATAGTATTTTACTACTTCCATCCAAACCTCAAAATCTTCACAACATTGCCCCTGTCCCCAACAATCTATTGACAAAAAAAAACACTACAGCATAATACAGTTCAGTACTGAGTAATCTGCACAATGGCAACAGCCAAACCACATACACCATCCACTGGAACCCTATACACTTCTATACACATTATTTCAACACTTTGCCCAGTGGACACACAGCAGGACAGTTCACTCCACCATCTCCAGCCATGTACCCAAAACTGGAGATCATGCTAACAATCACCACACCCATGCAATCAACAATGTGTACAATGCTGACAAACCACACACCCAAGGCAACAATTTGAAACATACTTGCAACCAATGTACATACTTTTCAGTGCAAGGTCTGCAGCTATGCATCCAAGGCCTGCCGTCATGCATCCAATGCACTAGAAGCTTACCACACACAACAAAGCATACTACACCCTATGTAGAAATACTCATGTCATGTGCTATACACTCGCCATCTGCAATTGAGCCTGCAAGTACCAACCAACAATGTGTACAATGCTGCCAAGCCACACACCCAAGGCAACAAAGTGAAATGTACTTGCTACTAATGGACATACTTTTTGGTGCAAGGCCGCAGCCATGCATCCAAAGGCTGCCGCCATGCATCAAAGACAGTAGGAGCTTACTAAACACAGCAAAGCATAGTACACCCTATGTACAAATGCTCATGTCATGTGCTATGTACTCACCATTTGCAATGGAGCCTGCCAGTAGTAACACCAGAAAGAGGTCGCCTCAGCACCTATGCAGCCGTAATGAAGGCTGCCCGCATTCACTACACAAGGTACTCACCAGGATGTACCTGCAAATTGCCGCAGTGCGCACTGATACCGCTGCCACACCACCGTCTTCTTCCACCTAATAAAATATATCAGGTGATTCACTTCTCACTCCCCCACCCTTTCCATCCCCTCTTTCCACCACCAGGTGCTGCAAAGCATGTATTGCAGCCCCTTTCGGCGCTGCACTGTCCTCGGATACAACATGGAGGCGTTAACGAAAATGTTGACGCACATCATGCTTCCCCCCAGCCAACCACCGGGCGCTTCCAATGTCCACCGACATCAAACCACACTCCAGCCCAATCAGACTTGTGACCGCGGAGCGAACAGGGAAATGGCACCATGGAGCGGAGCCAGATATCACTAATTTTTTGATTGGTACATTTCACCTAATTTTAAAAAAAGTACAGGACTGATTATCACAGCATTTACGAAAGCATGCTTTCGGGACCAAGCCGCCATTGCTGCCACAAATTTCATGAAAATCTGTCCAACGGTTTGACCTGCGCAAAGTTTTGTCTAGTCAATCTATGGAGAAATAAAATGTGAGACCATCCTATAACTTTGGCCCCCCTGGACGAAACCTCATCAACTTACCAATACAATTCAGAGTGGCCAATTCACTTTTTCTGCAAAGTTTGGTGAGGATTCGTCCAGGGAGAGTGAATTTATAAACCACAGAAAAAGAGGTCTTCCTATGAGATGAGTAACTTAATCATAACTACACTGCCGCTACTGCGGGCTGTGTAATATATATATATATTCAGTAAAGGGACGTTATGGTTCCAAGTAAAACCGAAAACCCCAAAGCAACCATAACTCGCTCCACCAACGTGCATTGCTAAGGCTAACACCCAGGACATCAAAGATGACATCACAAATGTCATTGATGACATCACTGATGACATCACATGTGAAAGTACTTTTCATGAAAAGTCTGTACAAGGGATTCTTATTATAATGTTGACAAAAAAAGTGTCAAGGATCATTGGAATAGATGTCCTGAGCTAATTAGAGCATTAAGCAATGCATTGATATAAATAGCATTCTATTATGAAGTTATTTACAGTATAATAATCTACTCATGCATAAACATAAACATTGTGTGGAGCATACATGATGGAGGTGCAATATTCATAATCTTCCCATGTTGAATAGTGAAATTATAAATGCTTTCTTATTAGAGTTTTGTATACTGTGCAACATGTAATAAGTAGCTAATGAAACCATAACATCCCTTTAACAAAGTTTTTTTTACTGAATGTCATAGGTTTTTAGTAGCGCAAATTAACCATAACATCTCTTTAAGAAAGTTTTTTTACTGAATATACATTTTCATAGTGTAAATTTGATAGATGTGTTCTAGGGTTCCCTTACTTTATATACAATTAACTTAGAACATACCGAACACCCCGCTAATGATTTTGATGTCCGCGTGCGGTCACAGACGACATCAACACTACCCAAACATGCAGGGGGTATCTGAAATGTTCTATCATACCATATAAACACTACGCAAGTAGAAAAAGCAGCACCTATACACATTATATATATTAATAAATAAGCAGTGGAAACTACATATTTAACACATCAACCTGCCATTGAAATAAGATATGTAATAAAATGGATTATACCATAACAAAAAAGATATACCTCCAACATAATTACCTCACAGAAACTGCAGAGCTAGAAGCAACAGTAGACCTACACAAAACAACGAATACAATTTACCAGAAACTAGTAAGTAAACATAATTTTTTGTATATATTGCTCTACTTTTTGTGTGAGGTACAGTATAATTAATATATTTATGTTTTTCACACAGAAATGTGCAGTACTTTGGAGTGGCTGGAAGAACATTTTCCACATGAAGAAATATCTGAAGACAGTGATAATAATGGTAGACACTTGTCTATACAAGGAAATTAATAATCATTACCTAATGTGTACTTAACATATATATGTTTATTTTTTATAGACCATACAAAGATTGAAAATGTGACTCCAAAAGACACAATGGAAAAGGCTCTCGAACGCATTGAACAGAAAGTAGACATTCTTAAGGAAAATTTCAATAGTTTGAAACAGTTAGTGGAAGACCACATCAAAGACAAAATTAAGAACCATCATCCCACCTGTACCTGTGCCCCCTCTCCATGTCCCAGTGTACTATCCCCAAACCGTGAACCACAAAATAAACATTTTGATGAGATTTCCATCCCTTCATCCCCTCCTCCCCCATCCCTACTACCAGCACTTGCCGGGAGTCGTGGTTGTGGCGGTTGTTTATCGTTTATGGTAACGTACCAAAAGCATGTGTGGACAAGGTCACCTGTAACCAGTGCAAATTAGTGCTGAGTCATGGGAGACGTGGTGCATATAGCTTTGGTACGACATCCATAAAGCGACACCTAACTTCGTTCCACAATGCAGACATTCGCAAGGTTGTACCTTGTGATGAATGTAGTAGGTTGAGTACCTCCACAGCATCCTCCGTTTCTGCTTCTCTCACCACAAGAGACACTCCTGTGGGAGAGTGCATCCTTCCAGCTGCTTCACAGGCCATTCACAATGCTGTTGACCCTTACCTTTCGAGGGTCACAATATTGTGTATGTACTGTGATGCAGTACTGTGCAGGGGGGAGAGTCTTCGAAGTGCTTTCGAGACTACGGTCACGGACCACCAGAAGACCTGCTACCTACCTAAATAAGGCCCACCCTACATCTTCATATCTCCACCTGCCCTTTCTTATCCCTGTGGTTGGTGTCCCTTCCTTACCCTCCTTTCCCCTCCTCTCCTAGTGTGCCGTGTGTAAAAAAGCCAAAAAAATATAAAACAATAAAAATAAAAAAGGCTCTTTTCAGAGCTGCATTTCTCAGTTTAAAAATAAAACTAGCAAAAAACAGTGCAAGTTCTTGCGCATTTTTTAAAAGTCCGCGGACAGTCTTAGGACAGATACAATTTTGGGGTGCTGCCCTAGCAAAACCAATGCAATTTTCTCTGGGAGTAAGTGGTGGCTCTGAAAAGAGCCTTTTGGTGGTGTTTTGTGTGTTTGAAAAACTTGGATTCGTCACCATCTAATGCAAAATAGATGACTATAATTCCAAAAAAGGTTGCAATGCATTTTGTACATTTCTAAGAAAAATCTGATTGCCAGCATCTGTAAGATGGACTCCATCCCTGCGAAAAATGAATGTACTACGAAACATAATATTTTCATTGTGAAAAGAGGACATGCCAACATCTCTTAGAAAGGCACAAACAGCATTATTGACATTGCGCCTCGCTTTCTCTATTTGTGGACCAAATGAAGAAGAACGCAGCCACATTTGTCTTTGTGCAATCGAGAAAAGATTACTTGGGAATTTGGAAACATGTACCTGACCTTCTCAAGACCTGCTTTCATTGCAAATTGCAAAGAAACTCCAGATACATGTCCTAAACTGTCCCTCCACAATGAATTATAATTATGTCAGGATGACGCTCTGTCTGTAAAGTAGCACAGAGTGGTACCAAGTCCAGCCACTTCATTCCACGCACTCCATGCCAGTACACTTCCACATGAGGGAATCCAAGATCTGCAGATACACCACAACGTTCTGTATGCACCTCCAACCAATGTATCCATGAGTCTCCCAAAATCCAGATAATCTGTTTTCAAAAACACACAGCCATTGCTATATGTTCTTCTCTCAGGAGAAAGACGTCCTCACTAAATCTCTCCTTACACAACACACCCGCTAAACTTTACTGACCAATCCCTAGCTCTGTTCGTTCTCATTTGCATGCCTCTCCACCCCAGAATGCCCGTATGTAATATGCGCTGTCTGCAGACTACCGCCATGTCCGCGGACATGTAGAAGATCTGAGCGTGGTGAATGTACACCTGTTATTTTGTATTTTTGGGGGTTTTTTTCTTCTTATTTTACAACTAAAATCTTCACATAACCTGTTCCAAAGCAACCCTCACATTCCAAAAGAACATGACATTTCCCAAAAAAGGTAAAGAAACACCATCGGCTTCAAAATAAGCAGCATTACTCGGAACAATATTCTCGTTGTTACAGAGAAACATACCAGCTCTTAGCATGAAACCATGCATGCCTCGATTGATTGCACACCTAGCAATGTTTTGCTGAGGACGAAAAACAAAACTGTTGTCCCATATTGCTCTAGGTAGTAATCCAGAAAAAAATTACTTTTGCATTTGGAAGGATGTTGATTACTGCTTGAACCAACTGTTCCAAATTTGCCAACAAAGTAGGGGAACTCACGTAGCCCAAATGGAAAGCACCACTGTGCAAAACTACCACATGGGGACTGTTCAATCTACACATATCTCTACAAACTTGTAGAATTGCCTCTACATTGCAGTCAGTCACAGCACTCCACACCACCTCCACTCCTCTAACATCAAAATTGTTTGCCACATGCCTGCATTGAGAATCCTGCTGTAAACCATGGACAAACATATCTCAGAGCACCAACACCCTGACTTTCTCCACCTCTGCCATATTCACTACACACACTCTCTTTCTACACAAATCAACAATGTCAACATCTGATTGGCTGGTCCCTACAGTCCCCTTGGTATGTTTAAAATAGGTACAAAAAGACTCTATTCAGAAAAATATATCTTACTCCACCAACAGGGAGGTGAATTTATATAATAAAGTAAAGAGTAAGATATGCATTCACTTGCAGGTGGACGGTCTATGGCGTTCCACCGCCGTCCAGGTTTTGAATTTTCAGCGGAGCGAGCGTGCACCACAGATTGATACGGTGACAGGCAATAGAGTCGTTTGGATCTGATTCATTTGGTGCATTTCCCTTCGTAGCACCCATCCATACATTTGTGGAGGTGTTGCGATACCTTGGCGAACTGTGACGCCTTTTGATGTATTGGTTTCCCATTGACGAGAGACTCGAAATTTGTCATTATCAGACGCACATAGAAAGGTCAACATCTGAAGGCCCCAGTGTTTTTCCATTGAGGGTGCCAGAAACAACCAAGTCATCACAGTGTTGAGGAGATTTTTGGATGTTTTAAACTATCCCCTGAAGAATGTTCGCCCTAGATGGGTTGTGAAGACCAGAAACATGTTGGGATCGTCATTTTAACGACACATTGAGATTTTTGTGTTTTGTTATGTGATATCTTTTGTGACCTATGTATTTGTATGAATTGTGTTTGATATTTTAGAAATTGATTTTTCTATGGTTAAAAGCTGCACTGTGTTATGTGAGGGTTGTTTTTATGCTTTAACATTGGTTGAAATACTTTGAATAAATATTGTTTTTGTAAGTTAACTTATGCACACAGTCCATTCTGTCAGGACTTGGAGTGCCGGAAGATCCAACAGAGGTGCTTAATCAAGGGATGAAGGTGTGAGTGGAGAAAAAGAATCATTTTACTCTTTACTTTATTATATAAATTCACCCTACAGTCCCCTTGCCATGCTGGATTTGCTGGAAAACCCTGTATGTGGCACACCCTACCCACAGACAGCCGCAGTGTCCGCGCAGCACGTAACTCTTACCCAGCCCTTCTACCATTTCCACATCACTCTCGGTTCCATTTCCTCATTGAATACAGCTAAGCAGTCACACAACCATCCACCAATCACATCCAAGACCTCTACATCTAACTCCATCATCAGAGTTCCGCACTTCAAATGTACTGTTGATCACTCTGAATACAAGTCTCATATCATCGGAAAGCACCTTTTACAAAAACTACTGTACAAGTCTCGAAGATTTCTACTTACAGCTCCATGCATATCCACATGCATGATTACAAAGTACAGGTATGCATATTTTATTCAGAGTACTGTACAACTCTTATGATTCCATATAAACAAAGTAATGCCACTAAATCTGCATAGCCAATACATACATGCCAACGCTCTCGATTTAAGCGCGAGACTCCCGATTTTTCTTTTAAAAATCGCACTATTTTTTACTGTCTCCCGCATAACCTATACATACATGCCAACCCTCCCGATTTATGCGCGAGACTCGATTTTTCATTTAAATATGTCACAATTTTTTACTGTCTCCCACCTAAATTAATGCTAATCCCAATTCCCAATGCAATAGTATGAGAAAAATAAATGTTCCCGATTGCTGTGGTGAAATCTCCCTCTCATGTGCTCCCGATTGTTCGCATGTCTAGTTATAATATGAAATTATTTAAATGTTTCCCATCTACTATAATGAACTACCACTTCCAAACATCTCTGCTATCTACAACGCAGCTGTAAAAAAATAAGTGAATTTCATGAACTTAAAATTCTCATTTGCGAAGCATGTTGAACTAACATACTGTAAATAACATATACAGGCTGCACATAGTGAAATGAAATGCATGCATACACTATGTTCAGATATCAAACAAGAATACTACCACAAAAACATACAAATCAACGTGTACATTAACATCAGTGCTGTAAACACACAAAATTACTAACTTCTTCCTTTTACAATTGCAGTGAAGACCACTCTCCTGAAAATCAGCAGCATCTAAACTGCAAACAACATATCCGAAGAAACCTGCTCATTCCACAGAAAATGTAAGTACAATACTACCTTTATATTCTTACTGTTCCTCAAAGACACTGTGTGGTTCATTCATGTAATTTGCGCACCAAAAAAAACATCGATTTCTGAACCATTCTGCCCACAAATCCCCATTTATTAAACAGAGATTAGCAGGCAGAATGGCACACAAATCACCGTTTTTTTGGAACACAAATAACATACTCAACCCTTAGAATGTTAGTACTACAAAGCAAAGAACTGTTTTAATTGTATACCATTATGTTTACTATTAATGCTTCTCCTCACCACTAGCTCACTTTCTACTCTCATCTGAACTGCAGTGTAGTAACATACAAACAGAAGAATCCCTTTCCAACTCATTGTAACTGCCCAATGCACATACTCACACCACCACATACATCTTTCCCATCAAACTCATACACGCATGCACACAGCACACATACATTGCAAAACAGACCAACCCATACCTTCTTTTTTTCTCAACAGACCCCAAAGAATGCCTACCAAAAAGCAAGTCTGTAGAAAGCAACGCAGAAATAGAGCAAATGAAAATAAAAGTGTCCAAAATAAGCATCCATCTCTACCAGAGTTTGTACAAAACGTTCAAACAAAACAGCTAATGCAGTCATTTAACGAAACAAAAGAAGCTTCTAGTACAGAAATGTTGCCTCCTCTATCAAAATGTAAAACGAAACAGAAAGTGATTAACAAGAATTCAGCTACCACTACTGCTAACACTGCTCCTATAAATCTTGATGTAGTGGCAAGTAACCATACCAAAAAAAGTATTTGAGCAAAAATGTTCCACCACAGAGTCCTTCAGAATCTTATAAAAACAGGAGCGAAATCATGCACAACCCTTAAAACCTAATGTAGAAAATTAATTCTAGAAGCTCTCGTAGACAGTGCAATCCTTCTCAAAAGGAAGTTATTTATTTTAGTTTTAAACAGGGTGAAACCACTAACAAAACTAATTACTAAACTACTAAAAAAAACCTCTCAATAAATGCAATGTCAACAAAAATAACTTCTTAAATATATGTGGAGGTGAATGGAGTCACACCACGACCACAGAACAATATTTTAATGAAGAAGCATACAAACAAAACCAAACAAACACAATTGCCGTCCAAAGCAGTGGACGAGGTTATGAAAAAATTAATAACACCATTATGGAACAAGAAACTCTGCTTACAAAAATATCCCCAGAAACACCAGTTCCTCAATCAGTATGTGAAAGGGAAAGACAAAATAAAAATGAAAGTGCTGCAAAATATGGATACCTGTCCAGTGCGCAAATACACAGAACTACAAGGACATTCATTAGCCTGCATTTCTGGACCTATTTGTAAAAGCATCTTCCATGATATCAAAATGATATCAACACATCATTCAACTGTAAGAAATCTAGTCTATAAACTGTACTATGCTAAAAGTCCTGCTTTAGAACTAGCCAATTTAAATAACACTCTTCTACATGGTACACCCAAAGACCCACAAGAAGAAATTGACCGTATCCAGAGAAAATATTTTAGAAGTGAAAGCCACTTACAAAATGCAATAGCTATAGAACAGACTAGCAACAATTCTGCACATGGCAACCTTCTACTACACACATACAAAAAAGAATTACCAAAATTTAAAAGGACATCCGCTGAAGTACCAAACCATGTGTGTGTGTTGCCGCAAAACTTTTTACAAAAGTAACACAAAAACTATAGACGTAACATACAAAATAGAAGACAATGAAGATTCCAAATGGTTTGAATTAGCTCTCTACCTTTTAGCAGAAAACGAATACGAAATAAGTGACCCCTAATACTTTGCAGTTACTGCACTACAACACTTGATAACAACCAAACTCCTTCACATACTATCACTAATAACTTGGAATTATTCCCATTACCAAAACCCCTGCAAAAACTGAATTTATATGAAAGCATCATAATTCAAACAGTACACCCATTTCACGCAATAATACGCCTTCAACCAAAAACAGCAAAATTACCTCCCTCTGAATTGGTAAAAGGCATTCGTGGCAAAGTAGCTTATTTACCATTGGATCTGACAGAAAATGTGCACACTCTAGAGTGCAACGTCCAATAGAGCAATCTTTAATTGTCTTAGTAAATGGTGCACCAACAAAAGGCAAAAAAAATTGGCAACAACTCGTGGACTCACATAAAGTTAGACAAGCCTTGCAATATCTAAAGGTCAATAATGAATACTACAAAGAAGTAAATATTGAAGAAAACTTAAGAGAAATAACTGAAATAAATCAAGAGTCACCAGAAACTGGTCAATTTGAACTTCTGGATCTTGCTGCAGAATCCAATATTTTAGACCATTATACAATTCATCCATTGCACTCTAATGACAGCATAGATGATGCACTAGAAACGTACCAAATGCGACAAACCAAAGGATCACCAATGAGCACTTGGGAAAAAAGTATAGTTCCTACTGGCAAAGGAGGAAGGTACAATGATAGACCCACTCAGATAACAGCATCAGAATAGCGCTCATTACAAATGTATTCTGAAGATCCCAGATTTAGACAAAATGTGGAATACATATTCCACCTACTCTTTGAAAGTGAACTAGCAACTCTATGTTACAGAGTTGCATACATATTGAAATCGGGAATCCACTTTCAAAATATGTCACCTACGCAATTAATACAAAAAGTGCAAGACAAAGATGAGGTTTTACAATGAAGCATTACAAATCTGTTTGCAAACATGTGTGGTACGAAAGAATACTCTTTCCGACGTCATGGAGATGTATGTTGTATGATCAGAAACCTTGGACCACCCACTTGGTTTGTTACATTAAGTTGTGCAGAATATGCATGGCAAGATTTACATGATTTCCTACGCATATCAAACAAAAACAAAACAGAGATATACTAACACCTGGAGAACTTTGCTCTCTAGATCCTGTTAATGTTTCAAGATATTTCCACCATCGTTTCATTGCTATGCTATTTGTAATAAAACTGTTCCTCCCCTCGGAGAAGTGCAACACTTCTTTTGGAGAAAAGAATACCAAGCCAGAGGAGCACCACATATCCACATGCTTTTATGGATTAGAGATGCTCCTAAATTTGGTCAGGACAGAGATGCCACTGTTTTGCAGTTCATCCAAAAATATGTCACTTGTGAAATCCCTTCACGAGACATAGTGACCTTCATGCACAAATTGTACAATTTCAAAGACACAAATGTGGCAAATATTGTTGTCGCAAATACAAAAAGGGAAATACTACTCCAAATGCCGCTTTGGTTTCCCTAGCCCAGTTACAGAAACAGGTGAAGTGAACAACTTCATGTCTTCAGTTAGACATAGGGCCTGATCACGACTTTGGCGGTAACGCCGGCGGTATTACTGGCAGTAATGTTAATCGCCATTCCCCATTGAGCCCATTCGGGGATGCCCCATTCCCCCATTGGGCTCAATGGGGAATTTTCGCGCTCTTACCGCTAGCAGATTTCCCACCGGTGGTAATAGCGCAAATCTTTGGCGGATTTCCCCCCAGCTCAGAGCTGGGGCAAAATCCGCCAAAGTCCTGATTTGGCAGACCCTTAAATCTGGCAGTAATAGCGCTACCGCCAGATTTAAGGGTTACCGCCAAAGTCGTGATGAGGCCCATAGTGTTAAAGGTAAATCACCTAAGAACACGTATTACATAAAAAGAACAGAAGAATCAAAATATATCAATGATTACAATGCAATCATTGCCCTTTTATGGAATGCAAACATAGTTGTGCAGTACATTGCAGACAATTCCACTGCAGTTGCACTATATGTTACAGCCTACTTAACAAAAGCAGAAAAAAAAGAGCTTCAAGACCTCTGGAATGACCTATCATCAGACAAAACACTATCTCAGAAATTGTACAGCTTAGGCATAAAAATGCTCTCTCATAGAGAATGTGGTGCCTATGAAGCTGCAGATCATTTAACCGGTACTGCTTTGTATGGAAAATCTGAAAATATACGGTGCTAAGTCTTGGTCCTGCTAAATCTAGAAAAAGAGTTCTCAAATCATATGAGGACATAGAAACAATAGCCAAAAATGATCCCAACAGCCAAGACATTTTGAAAAACAATTTACTAGACACATACTACCCGAACAGGAGTACCACTTTGGAAACCATGTGTCTATACCACATAGCCCAAAACTTTGCATACAAAAATAATATAAAACCCAGTGAAAACAAAGGTAGATATAGAGTGTCAGATTGTGAAGGCAACTTAGTGAAACTTACCAAACGAAGCTTAATTAATCATATCAAATTGTCATTTTAAACTCCTCAACAGAAAGAACTATATTACGTGTCCCTACTACAACTTTTTAAACCATGGAAAAAAGAAGAAGAGATACTAGATAACTATGACTGCTATGAAGACGCTTTCAAAGCAAATGAAAGCACTATCACCGATGTGAACTTTATGCAGTACAAAACAATGTTGTACAATGACAGCAACATGAAGAAGAACTCCAGGCCCAACTAGATAAGGACACTTCTGACAGTAGTCAACCTTCTGTAACAGGAAGTAAAGAACCACTGGGACAGCGACTAATAGCAAATGAGGCAGAATTAGCTATGACAGAAGTAGAAAACACCATGTGTCACTATGAAGAAGATACAGAATACTTAACTGTACTACAATCAATACTTAACAAAGACCAGCGCACCTATTTTGAAGAAGTAACAAAACAAATTGCACATGTTGTACAACACGAAAATAAAGAATGTACCTGCCAAAATTACAAACCTATACTGCTATATGTCAGTGGTGAAGCTGGTTCAGGAAAAACATTCTTAATCAAAATCATCAGCAAGTTCCTTCAACAATTGCGAAACAACAAACTGTCAGCTGTTGTAACTGCCCCTACAGGTTTAGCTGCCTACAACATAGGTGGTGTCACTTTACACTGATTACTACTCCTTCCAGTAGAACACCAAAACAAATGAGTCTATTACAAACGTTCTACAGAAGCTGCAATGGAACTACGCAGAGTATTAAAACAATTGAAATGCTACTAATAGATGAAGTGAGCATGGTCTCCAACCTAATGTTGGCTTTGATTCACCTCAGATTGCAAGAAGTGCTTAAACCAAACTACGAAAAACTCTTTGGAGGAAAACACATTATTGGTTTTTGGAGTTATGCTTCAATTGACACCAGTGAAAGGTGAACCTATTTTTAAAACCTTAGGACACAAACTCTGCCGTAAAACTGTTGGCAGCATAGGAAATGTCAACCTTTGGCAACATTTCCAATACAGAGAATTAACAGAAAACATGCGCCAATCTGCAGACCTCACCTATCCCAACATTTTAAAAAGTATTAGAGTTGGTGTACTATCTAAAGAAGCACAAGCAATATTAAAAACCTGGCACATCCATGCACTTTATGGCGATAACTCATGTGCTACTGATGTTATGGAACAATTAGCGCACACAAATGTCAATTGTATGGCCTTAATGCCAACTCTTGCAAGCTGTTCCAAATTCAATGAAACAATGTTGAAAAAAGAAATGTAACCAATAATTGAAATTTGCTCCACAGACAAACTGGACGTACATGCTATAATACTACCCATGTGTCAACAAGCCACAACAAGACTAAATACCTTAGAAACTGCTGTGTTGGAGAAAATATTAAAATTATTCTTAAACGGTAGAGTAATGCTTAAAAGTAACCTTGACATAGAGCAACGCTAGTTAATGGAGCACTGGGTACAGTTGTTGGCTTTCGAACATACCCACGTGACAACAACATTCAGTTTGTCAATATTCTCTTCGACAAACTTTCAGAAGTAAAAAGGATAGGGTGCTCAACAGCTCAATTCTTTCTCTTCAAAGACATGTATGTACGCAGAGAACAATTTTCTCTAACTCTTGCATATGCAGTCACCATTCATAAATTCCAAGGTCTTACCCTAGACAAAGCATTGATAGATATTGGTAACACAGTCTTTTAAGAATGCATGAGCTACGTAGCACTATCACGCTTATGTATGCGTGACGGTCTATTTCTAGTCAACTTTGATGCAAGTAAAGTAAACGCTGATATTCCTTGCATTTTAGAATACAATAGACTACGTTCACTATACACCCCCCACCTAAAATCATATCCTGTTCCACAAAAAGGAAAACATTGTAAAAGAAAACGAATTCAAACTTAAATGCAACAGGATCTGACTGCAAATCCTTCAAAGAGAGTAAAAGAAGCTAATACTTCATCAATTACCACAACCAAAAAAGAAGAACCTATTAGTCAAAGTACCTCAGGTACTTCTTCAAATAAGCAACACACACTCCGAAAAAATGACTTGGACACAGAACTATCTGGTCCATTCAAATTTTCAAATGTAACTGGTGTAAATTGCTACACAAATGTAGCAATGAATATTCTATTTCCATTGCCACCAATTGTTGACAACATTTACTTACACAGTACAGACCAATTGTGTTTGCAAATGTTAGTCCTTCATAGAAACGCAACAAACAATCCTGACAACACGTATAGTGTTCAATGAATAAGACAAGAATTGGACTACTGTGCTGGAATGGTGAAATTCACTATAAACTCACAAGAAGATCCACACAAATTTCTAATATACTTACTACAAGTACTGGAAAGCAAAATCATACCTTCATACATGTCGAAACATACATGCACTCTCTGCAACAATGTGACACAGGAACAAATCCCTAATGAGCGCTTTGTGTATGTATCCATACCTAAATGTGAATCCATTCCATTTCAGCAACTTGTACAAAATATGAACCATGTCAGATTATGTACTACCTGCATTTCAGATAATCTCTCCACCTTACTAATACAAACACATAGTAACTACGTAATACTAATGCTTCTATGTTACAATGCAGATGGTAACAAAAAAAACTGCAAGCTGACTGGATTCACACATGGTCAAGTATCACTTGGTAAGAAAACCTTCACAACAATAGGTATAATCTACCACACAGGAGCCACAACCAATGCAGGTCACTACACTGCATATATTAAAAAGAAATGTGGATGGTTTGAATGTAAATATAGTACCATTACTCTAAAGCAGAGATTACCAGCAAATCTTACAAATGCTCATTTAATCATCTTAAAACCAAAATTTTATAATTAATCTGTACTTCAACATTAACAAAAATTCTATTAAAAAACTATAAACAGTTAGAATACGCCAACAGGTATCTAACTGGCCCAAGATTCTATAACAACCAAACAGATAAATGAATACCACTAAATTGTAACAAAACATAGACAGGCAGAATATGCCAACAGGTCTAACTGCTCCAGAAAATCTGCAACAAGCCAACATTAACCATAAACAAGTGAAAACTGAAAGGAAACAAAGAAATAGACTGTAGCATAACAAAAAAAGGTTTTTTTTAATCCGACCGACAAGAATTTTTTTTTTGCAACAGACCCAATTATTTGAAAAACAAACACAGAAACTGAGCAAAATGCACAGTACACTGGCTGTTAAAACAAATATGAGGGTCCGAAAAAGCTGAAATGTCTATTATTCAATGTAATAAGTCTTTATAGAATACATACACTAACATGCTCTTTTCTTTTATCACAAAAATTGAAAAAGAATATTTCCTCCAGGTACCAAACTCATGTAAAAAATATATCGAATCCCAACAAATCAAACAGTTAGTATAATTTCAAACATGTGAATCTATAAGTGTGATATATGGCTGTGATATGGTGCGGTGGTTGTGGCCAGGGCCTAGAGTCTTGGGTGTATAGCCTACAGCCTACGGCCTGCGGCCATGCACCCAAGACTCTAAGCCCTGGCCACAACCACCGTACCATATCACACCCATGCTACCTCATAACTTCAGTACTTATAACTTCGGTTTCAAAGCTTCACCTTGCTTATGATTACTTACATGGCATATAGGGATTTACCTGACATTAAATGAGGTATGTTATGATTATGCCTGCCTGGCATGTGAGGTTTCAACTAGTCTGAGATGTGCGTAACTTCCCTATGAGGCTTGTCTGGTATAGCAAAGAATTGCTACTGGCCTGTGATAGTCCTTCTGGGTGTGCCCCTTCCATATCATTCAGCAACTCTGGCATATTGAGGAAGCACCATAGTTAATATATGATTATAAATTAAAATAGCCTCTATTACTATTTTTTATTATATAAATATTAGACTTATTATGGCAAAATCTTTGTATGGCAATATTTTTGCGGCAATATTATCACATGGAACCTTCCTGTGATGTCACCACGCATGTGATTTCACTTTTGCTATCCCTGACATTTTGGTGAATTAATGTCCCTTGGGAGTTTTCACTAGAAGCCACTCTAACCACAAAAAGATTCCAGGGAACCTAACAACTAAATGGGAAACAAATATTAGGAGTACCATGAAAACGGATACAAGTATCCCAAACATGGAATTATGTCCTAAAAATAGGGTCCTAATTTTCCAAATGATTAAGGGCCTCATCACGAGTCTGGGGGTAACCCTTAAATGCAGCGGTAACGCTATTACTGCCTCATTTAAGGGCCTGTCAAATCATGGGCTTGGCGGATTTGCCCCCAGCAGTCAGCTGGGGGCAAATCTGCCACGATTTTGCCAATTTTTTTCGGCGCTATTACCGCCAGCGCTAATACCGCCAGTGGTAATAGTGTGCAAATTACCCATTGGGCCCAATGGGGAATAGGAAATTCCTGAATGGGCCCAATTGAGAATAGGCACAAACCATTCCGCCAAACCCATGATCCGGTGCTGATAGCACCAGGGGGTTTGGCAGTAGGGCTAATAGCGCCGGCAGTAATACCGCTGGCGTTATCGCCCCACTCATGATGAGGCCCTAAGTCTTTTATCTGTATGCAAAATTATGGACACATTAATTGAAACCACTTACGCTGGTCATGCTTTCAGCTTTTATGCCACATGGTTTGGTGGGAAAAGTAATCTTGTGGTAATAATCAATATATGATAGACTGTCAATTTCAACACACAACCTGATTACCCATGATTCTGTTTTTTTAAAGGGCAGGCAAAATCTGAATTAAGGATATCACAATTCTATTTCATCATCATTACATTTGATACGATGTACTGCAGTTTATAAGCAATAATCGCCTTGGCTGAATAATTTGCCATCTTGTAATGACCAGGAGGAAATGTTAAAGTGTAACAAAGCCTCTGTTGTCATTAGCAGCGCCCGAACACCGCAGGGAGGTTATAACTATTAATATACTAGGACCACGTTAATTTGTAAGTGGAGGCCTGAGGTACTAATGTGTTGAATCGCTGATTTGACATTTTATCAAAGACATGACCACTGAGACCATGTGTATGAAGATGTGTGTAGTGCCAGGTTATGGAGCATAGGCACATAAAAGTGTGATGACCAACTTGAAAGGGAGCAGCAGCAATAAATGAGGAGTGCAATTGGATTAGTCATTCAAAAAAGTTCACTGATTCAGATTTATCATCATGGGCCTAAGAGCATCATACGAATAGGGTACACCGGTGGACATTTGAGACCAAGGAGAAATGTACAGAACCCTGTGGGGTACTTTTGCCAGCCCCAACAGAAACCCCCCACCACAAAAACCACATTTCCCAATTTCACCCAAAAGCGGCTGTGCTTTCTTTCCCTGGTGCAGGGGTGGCAAGCTTTCAACACTTCCACTACAAAGAATGGCTACATTTGCTTTTTTCATCTAAAATCAAGCTGGAAATTACCTATGCTCAGAACGGCATCACCTTTTTCTGTTGTGTCATTTTGAATACCAAAACACATGAATCCCAAGACGGCTTTGAAATTTGCTCTTAATTCATTTTTACACAATAATTGTGCCCTTCAAGAAAACCCCTCCGGCATGTTTCATTTCTGCTGAGTAGTACAAGGTGAGACACAAGCATTCACAGAGCAGCTGATGTGCTGGGAAACCACTTGAAAGGCCAAGAATTTGAATTTCTACTGAAACACGGCTTGAATTTACTTTTGGAAACAAGTTAACTCATGCGAAGTACTTCAAAAGAAGCTCCCTCTCTCACTTGCAATTTGTCAGTTTCAATGAACCCATTTGCCAAGCATATCCCTCTACACAGAAACTGACCAGAGCTATGAAAAGCTTTCAGAAATGTAATGTCAAAGAAAATGTGTGCTACAGAAACCGCATTGGCAATCTCAAAATGAACTGAAATAAACACAGTGTGAAATTTGCTCTTGGAAAAGCAAGAAAACTGTTCTTTTGAAAGCTAAATGTGAAATCATCCCAATGTTTGCACACAAACAGTATTACATGTTTGGAGCTGGGGTGGTTTAAATGTATATTATATTTATTTACAAAAGTACTTGGGTTCTGGGGAAGAAAAAAAAAAGTTGGAAGACTCCAGAACCAGTTTGGCAAGGCAGGCACTTCAAATGCATCCAGCCCTATGCGAAAGGAAGCCCCTTTACAAATGTGAAAGTGCCAACGTGTGGAAATGTGTGACCTCGTCAGACTGGATGGCATTCCCCCAGCAAGGAACAATGGAACCAGGGGAATTAGCACTTCACAAAAAAGTGTGAGTTCCCTTCCATTTAAACTGGAGGACTTCAAAGGAGGAGTCATGGCAACCCCTGTGCAAGCTGACCAGGGGAAGACATTTGGCTGGGGTTGGAAAGACCGCCCATATATGGGGACAAATCCAGCCCATTTGTTTAAAAGACTTTTTATATTAACCCTTTAACTGCCGTGGGTATTTCCCCCCAGTGCCAAGGCCTTTTTTGGTGATTTCGGTATGTGGCCATTCAATGCCTTATAACTTTTTTGTTACATGAGATATCACGGCCAAATTTGGCTCCTTTTTTTCCCACATGTAGGCGGTCATAACGCCACCCAGGAATCCTAGTTTGCTGATGGGGGGCGAGAGAAAATAAGCAAAAAGGGTGAAAATGTTGGTTTTTTCAAAAAATGCCAATAAAATGATGTACAATGAAGCCTGTGTTTTTTTCCTTGTAAGAGCTAGGAACAAATGGTTTGCTGTGCTAAATTCCCCAATTTCCTGGCTTTTATGAACAGGTTGAGTGGCAACGAAATTTTTTTATTTTGATGTGGTTATCAACTGTTTTGCACGAGGTAGGCGATTTTGGCCATTTTTCCCAATTGGACAGGCAGGGACAGAATGGAAGAAAAGGATAGGAAAGCCGAATTGGAGGACAGAAAGGCATATATTTCTAAAAAGTAGACAAAATTCCAAGTTCACATGTGTGGGTACACCTACCGGGGGCACATAAGGAAAAGGGTAACCCACTGGTAACCCCAAGCCTTTCGCCACTGACCATTTTGTTCATGTGGGCAACCTACAGATTTGGGCCTAGGGTGTCGAAGCCAGCAAGGAAAACAGGGAACCCCATGCATTTCCCAAAAGAGGACACCAGTGGGAATCCACACATGGCCAAATTGGAGGGGCGGCCCATCTCATGTAGCCCTCCCCAGGGGCAGATTAGGGGGGGGCTGTCCTGCACTCCTCCCTGGGCTCAGGCGTCCGTTCATAGGAGCAGATATCTGGTCCCTGGGAGGGCTGCATGACATGGCACCCACTCCATTGTGGCTGGGGGGAGGGGGTCAATGCCCCATCCCATTAGAAAATTCCCAGACCCTCTGGGGTGCCCCACAGCCCCGCTAAAAAGCGTTCCACCATTTTCACTTTTTTCCTCTGGTAACCCAACTCCCCTTGGTGCAGAGAGGCACATTGATGTGCCAATCTGGCCACGGGGTGCCCAAACCACCCATTTTTGGTGGCTCTCTCCCCCCCTCACCCCAAATGGGTGGTGGTGGCACCTCATGCAGGCCTCCCTGGGCCTCCTACAAACATCTGCGTGAGGTACACCCCCCTCCATTTGGGCTGGGGGGGAGAGGGCTGCCAAAAATGGTGCGACAGGCCCGCCAGTGGGTGGGACAGTAAGGTTTGGCACCCCGGCACCAGATTGGCACACCAATGTGCCCCTTTGCGCCAAGGCATCTATAGTAAACAAAGAAAATAATTCAAAATGGCAGGCTGCCCTTTAACGGGGGCTGAGGGCCCCCTACACTGGTGTGGAATTTTCTAATGTGAAGGTGGGTGCACCTCTAATGTGGAGGGGTGGCACATCACATGTAGCCCTCCCCGGGGGCAGATAATGATCATCCATCTGCCCCCAGGGAGCCCTAAACTACAGGCCTCATCCTTTGGGGGGCCTGCACACTTCTTCCTGGTGACCATCCCCCACCCCCAAATGGATGGGGGGCCACCTCCTGTACTCCTGCCTGGGGGCATAAATCTGCCCCCAGGGAGGGCTACAAGGGGTGGCCCCCCTTTCCACTTGGTGTGGGAGGGAGAGGGCTACCACCATTTCAGGGGGCAAAAAAATCCCAGGGTCCCTCCACCACCCCCATCCCCATTGCTTTCTGTTTTTTGTTTTTTATTTCTTGCCCCCTTCCCTGGGGCAGATGATCAGCCATCTGCCCCCAGGGTTGTACACATATGTGCCCCCATGCTTTGGGAGGCGGGGGGGGCGAGGGCTGCTTACTGTAAACAGCCCCCATCTCCCCCCCGCATTCAAAGACATCCCTGGTGTCTATTGGCCATTGCTGCCTGCCCTGTCACACAGGGTGTCCTTGGAAAGGGGAGAATCTCCCCTTTCCAAGGACACCCTTTCTGAAAAAATCCCTGGTGGCTAGTGCCCCCAAACCCCCTCCCCCCTTCCCATCAATTTTTTATCCCTGTTTTTTTTGCCCTCTCCCCTGGGGGCAGATGATCAGCCATCCTGCAAGCCCCATCATTTGGGGGTCCTGCACTTATTCCTGGTGCCCCCCCTCCAATTGGATGGGGGGCCACCTCATGTACACCTGCCTGGGGGCATAAATCTGCCCCCAGGGAGGGCTACAAGGGGTGGCCCCCTTTCCACTTGGTGTGGGAGGGCCACCATCCTTTCAGGGGGGGCATAAAAAAATTCTGGGTCCCCCGACCCCACCCCCCACCCCCGTTCCATTTAATTTTTAAAAAAAAATGTTATGCCCCCTCCGCTGGGGGCAGATGGTCTCCTGTCTGTCCCCAGGTTTCTTTATATCTGTGCCCCCATGCTTTGGGGGCCGGGAGTAGAGGGCTGCTTACTGTAATCAGCCTCCCTGTCCCCCCACATCACAAACGTTTCCCTGGTGTCTAGTGGGCATTGCTAGGCGCGGATCGAGCGCCCTGCACCCGAACCGCGCCCAGCAATGCTGTCACAAAAGGTATTGTTGGAAAGGGGAGAATCTCTCCTTTCCAACGATACCCACCTCGATCTCCGGCTTGAAATACAGCCGGAGATTGAGGGGGAGAAACGTGAAGACTCACCTTATATTTTCACTGCAGCAGCCCGAAATGGCTGCTGCAGTGAAAATTACTTTCAGTTTCATGTCGGCGTGCGTCACGCACGCCAACGTGAAACTGAAGGTAATCCAGCCCCCTCGTAGTGAGGGGGAACTCCCCCTCACATAGCCCGGGGGTTGGATTACAGTTTTGTTTGATCCCTGCTTTACAGGGATCACACAACACAGAGTGCTGAAAGGACGAGCTATCTCGTCCTTGGCAACAGGGAGGTAATCCCAAGGATGAGATAGCTCGTTTTTGGCACTAATGAGGTTAATACATTTATTTCAGTAATATAAAGAAGCAGTAATGTGAAAGTATGACAGTTTTAATGTAATGTTTGTACAAGTAAAATAAAACCATGTGGGTCTTCCTGACCTGTGGTGGACGTGAGCGGCAGTAAAAAGGCATTTCTGGGGAAAGCGGAAATAGCACAGATATGAAACCTGATGAAAATATGCCCGACACTGTTAGGCTTATGTATAGCTATTTGAAGAATTTTTGATAAAATGTTTTCCATGAAAAATTGCGAAAGAGTGCCAAAAGGGTGAAGCAGCATCGCACAGACTGGGCGTTTGAACCAGTATATTCCTTGTGAAATATGGGATTTGCCTATCTGCTTTTTATAATGATGACGTTTGTAAAAAGAAGGGTTTTTTTTCTATAAATTATTTTGGTAAAAGTAACTGTGGTGAAACAAAGCCAGTCATAAAACACCCACACATAAACTGCTGTCACTTCCTTGGAACCAATCCACCCGCAGGGAGGGGGCGACACCCATAGCCTGACCTATCCCCTCCAAGGTGTATGTTCAGATTACTTCCGCCCACCTTGTAAAAAATCCTCTGATGTCATCCTGCCTATATAAGAAGGAGACATAGGGAGATTCAAGACATTCAACATTAAAGAATCCACCTTCAAAAATCCAGACATTCAAAATTCACCCTGCAAGACTCCAAGTCTCAAGAACTGATCCAGGGGTACCTGATCCAGATCCAGGCAGAACCATTGATCCAGAACCACCTATCCTGATTGAAAGGGGCCCCTAGTGGTCCCTTACGTCTATGGAAACAAGGCGAGTCACCACACACGATCGATACGCCAGACACGAGGTTGTATTCCCAAAGCTAGGGTTTATTGCAAAGCAAAAAGTCTCAGTTGGCCCACTCGGTCTCACGCTCCGCGACGTGTATCTCTAGACCTCGAGGGACGCAAGAGAGTGAATTACGTACATCAGTTACATATATACAAAATGCATATCAAACAATCAGCTCTGACATGTTTAACACCCCCCTTTATTGGGTTTCTTTGATGATGGACACTTTCGACAATTATGACACCTTCAAATATCTATTCTAGTAACAATATGCAATTTGTAAGTGCGGAGGCATCTTTCAGTTGTTGAACAGAACACAGTGCTTCTGTTCTTGGAAGCGAGCTACATACGGGGGAAGAGTCGCATTCCAGACCTTGCTTTCTATGAGGTGCTATTCGTGTCCTGGGGACCGACACACTCTAACAGGGCTCAGTAAAGGGGGGCCGTAAGAAGAGCATAATTCAAGCCTTTAGCTGCTTTATTGTAAACATATTCTACCATATAACGAGACTGACTGGCAGCTGCGAAATGATTAAATGCCCTGCAGCTCTGCTTCAAGGCTACATTCGGGAGGGAGCCGGGCATTCTTCCTGGTGCTGCCTCCGTTGTGTTTCAACGAACTCTTGTTATCCTCGCGGCCCTGCAGCCTTGTCCTTTTACGTGCAGACAACAATGTTTTACAGTCGAGCAGTGTAAGCAGAAAATGTACTGCAAAGCAATAAGAACAGAAAGCAATGAGCAATGGTTAGAAAACAAAATGGCGATTCTTGTTAAATCAAAATGGCCGTTCATTGGCAAACTCGGAAACCTATATGTCTGTCATATCGTGCATGAGACGGTTGGCCCACTGCCATCAAAATACGTTTGCCGTTACATATGAGAGGTATCCATTTTTCTAGACTGACATGACCTAGATCCCGGCAGAACCACCAATCTATGTCCAGGCAGAACCACTAATCCTGGGAGAAAAGAGGTGAGGCTGCTGATCCCCTTTGGGAGAATCCAGAGACCAGACCCATTTTGCCCAGCTGGTCCCATAAAGGAGAGTCCTGTCCTGCCACTGCCCAGTGACCAGACCCTGGTCTTGCTGTCCAGAGACCCAGCTAAGCTGTCCCAATAACCCAACTCGAGTGCATTTTGTAAGTATAACCCTCCCCAGTGCCAAAAGCTGCATACACTGCTCTGTTTTCTTGCATTCTGTCTAAATCCTATAGAGATCCTATAACAAACCCTAGAAATGTCCCTAAATTGTCAGCATCCTCTGTTTATCCTGTCCTAAGAAGAATCGGTGTTAACCTCCAGATGTTAGTGTAACTATTTTCAAATCAATTCAGCAATCTGTGTAATTCCTAAGTACCATTTTTTAGATTAAGTAATTAATTCCCATATAAAGAGGAATGTGGCGCGAATTGGTTAACATTGCAAATTAACCTCCTTGCGTGCAGTGTCTTCTTTAATGATCTAGTCACTAAAACACAGTCTCAGTAGAACAAACCGAGTTTGCCTGTGAAATTGTTTTCATTAGAAAATCCCATTTACCCTTCCTATAAAGAATCCCATTCTATCACCCCATAAAAAGCCATCCTTTCACTTTAGTATCTTACCTGTGATGTGCCTTGTTATCCCATCAGAGAAAATGATTTTCGATTTGACTGTTTCGCTCATTTCCTTGCTGTTTGCTTGTTTAAATCCGTGAAAATTAATAAATTGCAATTCTGCCACGTGTGATATTTGCTTCCTTGCTTTCCTTCCCAAAGTTAATTTTCTTACCCGTATTCGTGTTTGTAGTTCCCTGTCTAGTAGTTTGTAAGCTTTCTTGCCTTTTAGTACAGCCACACAAATTCCTGTCATATCCATCCTACCGCACATGTAAACTGACCTCTGATAAGCCAGTAATTTCAGAGTGCCATTTTGCTCATTTTTCAAGGGTTTTTCATTTTGTTTTTTGGCCTCCCATTCTGGGGTGGTAGATCGAATTTCCAATCTTATTTTTGCCTCTTAATTGTGACTCCTTGCCACTCCTTTCCACCCACACAAAACGTAGCCAGCAGGTGTTTTGGGGATTGTTGCAGGGGGAGTGCCTAACGGTTCTGCAATGTATAAGTATGTCCAAAAAATGACTTTGCTTCCACATCAATTTAAACTTGTAAATATCAGAAAGTTATATAAAGAATATCATAAAATGTTGCTGTATATTATCACCACAATGGTGATTGCTGCCCTATTGCTGCCCTGCATTTGATTTGTTTGATTTTGAATTTGAATTTAGAAATAAATAAATATTGTATTATTAGACACCAGCCTGGTTCATGGTCCATTGCGACACGGGGTG
The DNA here is from genome assembly GCF_040938575.1 of Ambystoma mexicanum. Classification (NCBI taxonomy): domain Eukaryota; kingdom Metazoa; phylum Chordata; class Amphibia; order Caudata; family Ambystomatidae; genus Ambystoma; species Ambystoma mexicanum. The sequence continues at coordinate 1,053,770,085 of NC_090922.1, read as the reverse complement.
TTTGTAAATGAGGGTGTGAGACGGGTTGGGTGCCTTCTCAAAACACAATCCAAAATCAATAAATTAAAAGCGTTTTTATTGTGTGCCACATCCCTCACCATTGGAAAGAGTCCTGGTCTAGAGTGCGCCATGCCTTTACATCCGTTACAACTCATCCAAAGGAGTTGGAATAATAGCCAACTTATAATATGCCCCAATGTGAGACCCATTATCTTGTTGAGTGACATGGGCCTCATTACGAGTCTGACGGTCTGGAAATAAGGGTGACAGTAGCAGTGTACCAGCACCCTTTCCAGATCACCAGACTACAAGTTTACCTGCAGGGACCATTGCTCCCGGCAGGTCTGACCTGCTGGCGGTATCAGCCCCTGCAAGCATGGTTTTCACTGACTTGTAATGTCCCCGTGACACCAGGATATCAGGCAGCGGAATGGTGTTATGAGTACGGCAGCAACCCGCCAATAGCACTGACAGGTTCTCACTGAACTCGTAATGAGGCCCATCTTCTTTGAGTTGTTTATTTTTTCCTGTCCCAGAAGAACTAGCAATACTAATTGTTATCTTATGGAGACTAGCCAGCCTCAATAACAACATTGAGACCTATGGGACTTAGTCTTATTCCAAGCCATTATAACTCCACTGCTGCAACATGTCCTGAAGGCAGAAATACAAATTCACAACATTTGATCACTGATGTGATTGCAAATAGACAGGATGTGCACACTGATATGCTATAGCATAAAGCATTGTACTGAAAAATGTAGCATACATTTAGTGGTAAGTATGATCTGCTGAGGGAAATGTCTGTTTTGAGCAATCATAGCATAAGTAGGGGACTTCAAATCTTATTAACAAGGCAGTATTTCCAAAATATATTGACTTTTCACTTGTAGACCAGCGCATCCTTTGAAAAATCTAACAGTCCTCATGTTATACACAATCATGCGAATATAGGGCAGAAAAGGACATCTTCCCCAAATGTTGTTCAGTCCTGGGCAGTACACCCAAGGTTTGTAGTGATTTAAAACCCAGTGGACTATACAGAGCTGGAGTAAAAAGAACGCCATGTATAGAACAAGATATTAAACATGTACCCATGCTGATGAATTATAACAGTGTTCCTTCACGATACCTTGAAATGTGATTGATACCTGATCCTTGAAGCTCAATTCAGTTTTCTATGCTGTAGGTTGCGGGTTATTGGATTTCAATCTGTCACACCTTGGTTAAGGTTATCAACCACAACAGTTACTGGCAATACATTGCCTACAGCTTTCTGATTATTTTGAATTGCTCCAATGTCATTTTGCAATGTTACAGAATCCTATCATGATAACATTGCTCAAAAGAGTGAATGCCATGTTGCATGTATTTGAAATGTGTATCTACTGCATGGATACTCCTTTCCAACTAATGCTGTTTCAGCTGCTGCAATTCACTAATATAATTGTTCCCAGAGTAGGAAAGTCTTCCAGAATTTTCACTTTAGCACCTCTATCTGGTCTTGCTCTGTCTAACCTTTCCTAGATGTGTAACTATGTATATGGTATCAGGCATGTTAACCATTTATTCTAATGCATCTATGTCAAGCGTGTCTTCTCTAGATAGTTTAGAGCCGACATTCACAAGGTCCCCAGTTAAAATTAAAATGGCATGCATCTCTTGGTACATATTTTGTGAAAATGGGTAACGAAAAACAAGTATCAGAAGGAGAACGCTAATTGCTAAGTCCAGATATTCTTCTGAATATACCCGCCAGACACATGTTGGATGTTCTCATCTCTTCAGACACCCCCCTCTCTAATCATCTCTCTACTCCTCTCTCCTGGACTGATCACTTTCTTCTTTCTTCGCACTTGAAGCTTCTTGTCCCCATGGCAAAGGCCCACCGAGTACTGCCACCTTCCTGCGTGGTCATCCTTCCAATGAAGCAAGTGGCAGTGACTGCCTTTGTCTCCACTTTCTCTCCCCCACCTACTTGTGTTGTGGACTCCATCTTGACACAGCCCTTTCCAACCTTCACCTTTCCATCTCTAACACTCTGGATATCCTGCCCCCATCATGTGGGTCCGTGTGAAGCCTGCCACCAAGTGCAACTCTTGATATGACTCTGATCTGGCGATCTGAAAAGCAAGTGCTTACTAGCTGAACAGAAGTGGGGATCTTCGGGTGCACCCTCTGACAAACTGGCCTGCTGCCTGCTCCAAAGGCAATACAAACTCTCCATCTTCTCCAAGAAGAGGGTCCATTTTCAAGCCTGCATCTCTGCGACCTCTAGCAACATGGCTGAACTGTTCAAAATCTGCAAGGAGCTGACCAATCCTACTACCGTATCTACTTATTCTATTGCTTCCTAGGCCCTCTGCATGGCTCTGGCTTCTCATTTCACCACTAAAAGCCAGGACTTCTTGTCTGCACTCTCCTCCTCTTCTCTCTCTCTCTCTACCCCTCTCAGGCACTCCTTGGCTGCCCCCCTCCTGTCCTTCTTTCCTCCCTCTCACCTGTAACACCTGATGAGGTTTCTAGACAAGTCTGGTCTAAGGAAGTTTCATCCAAACAGGTGACCCCATGCTCCTACAGAACCATTAAGGATCACATTGGTTATCTCGCTCCAGCCTTGGCCGATTTCTGTAATCACTTCTTCACCAGTGGATCTTTTGCCTCTCTTTTCAAGCACTCCCTTGTGCACCCTATACTAAAAAAGCCTTCTGCCGATCCGTCCATTCTGAAAAACAATCACCCAATCTCTCTTCTCCTTTCCTGGGCAAACTCTTGGAGAAGTTGTCTATCTCCAAGTTAACCCTCCACACTGAATCTGTTGATTGTCTCATTGACCATCAGTCTGGCATTTCCTCTGCATTTGACATGGTCAACCACACCATCTTGATTTCTCATCTCCCTGAGACACTGGGCATCAATGATCAGTCTCTGGGCTGGCTGACCTCCTTACTCCTGGACCAACCCTCTCAGGTTCAGCTTGGGGCCTTTCTCTCTACCATCTCTCACTCCACATGTGGTGCTCCCCAGGGTCTGTCCTCTCCCCTTGACTCTTCAAAGCCTATCTGGCCCCTTTGCCCCCCCTGATCTCTACCTTTTCCTCTAAGTTTCAGTGGTATGCAGATGACACACAACTCTCCTTCAGGCTTCACTCGGCTTCCTCCTCCTCCTCTCTCATCCCTGACTGACTATGTGCTATTCAGGCATGGTGCACTGATAACAATCTCTGCCTTAATGCCAGTAAGACTGAGATCCTTCTCATTGGGACCCCTGCCCTCGCTTTTCCTCTCTCACTCTGGCCACCCTCCTTGGGCACTATGCCTTCACTGTCTTCTGAGGCAAACAACCCTGGGGCCCTCTTGGACTCCACTCTCTCCTTCTCTCCACACATCATGGATATTTCCAAGATGGCCCAATTTCAGCTGCACCGCCTGAGAGGTATTCTACCTTTTTTCACTCCCACCCCCAGAAGCTCACTCTCTCCAGAGCCCTGGTCCTCTCTAGTTTGGACTACTGCAACAGCTTCTTTCTCAATCTGCCTAACTCTACTCTTCACCCTCTTCAACTCATCCAGAACAGGACTGCAAGACTTGGCCTCAAACCCAGGGACCGTATCTCTATGGCCCCGAAATCCCTCCACTGGCTCCTGGTGGCTGCAAGGATCAAGATTAAGACCCTCTGCATCATTCACAAGGCTTTCTGCGGTTGTGGCCCTAACTACCTTCAACTCTCTCTTCTTAAGTACCTTCCTCCTAGACTCCTTTGCTCTTCTACTTCTATTTCTCTGCGGCTGAGTTTCTTCACCAAGCAGAGAATGGGAGGTTGATCTCTCTCTTCTGTAGGAGCCTCCATCTAGAACAGCCTCCCTGCCTCTCTCCGCCTTGAGCCAGATCTCCTTAAGTTCCAGAAGCTCCTCAAGAACTTCCTTTTCTCCTTTCGTTCTCGCTTCCTCTCCCCTGCTAACCAACCCTTTCCCCTGCTCCATCTGCTGACTGGCTGCTCAGTGTCCTCTGAGTCTTACAGGACATGAGGCCCCCCCTGACCAGTCTCCTTGCACTTGCCGTCTGGCCCACCTTTCACTGCCACCTGGTTTACCTTGCGCTACCGGGCTGGAAATGCCCCCTGTTATCCCAGCCTTCAATTATGCCTCATGCTGTGAAAACCATTGGGGGTCATTACGAGTTAGCAGGTAGCCATGCCGCTATTAGTGGCATGGCTCCCCCCTTACCGGGTACCGGCTCTGGGTTCCTTAAATGAGGAATTACCGGGCCATTCCAACCTTGGAGGGCCCGGTAATTACTCATTCAAGGAACCCGGTCCCAGTACATCCCCATTCCTATTTGAGCACCCGTAGGGCTCAATGGGAATGGGGAGCATGCTAACAACAGGCCCGTTAATAACGGGCCCGTTGTTAGCATGCTGGTCTCCTTGTGGGACCCGCTAAGGACGCCTGGCTTTACCAGGCGGCCTTAGCGGGTCCCACGAGGTGACCTCGTAATAGGACGGTAGGGGGTTGATGGCTCCGGCGCCTTTATCTGCGCCGTTAACATCTTACCGTCCAACTCGTAATGACCCCCATTGATTGCTATTCTCATTCAGTTGTGAGAACAAGAAGAATGCACATTTTCAAACTCATGGTAATGGTGTTATGTTAAACACAGTGGCCCTCATTATGAGTCCGGCGGTAACCGTGCTGGTAAAACCAGCAGGTAATCGCCCTGTAATGATTTACCACCACCTGACTTGCCGGAAACACCGGGGCATTACAACCCTGGCGGTCCGATAAGTCAGGCGCCGGTAAAATGTTGATCCTCATTCTCATAGAGTCCAATAGGACTCTATGGGAGTGGGGACCATGGAAGCACTGGCACCGTAAATAATGGGGCTGGTGCTTCTATGAAAGGATGCGGGTGGCTGCCATTCCACCCGCCAGGTCTGACCCGTTGTTTCTGGACCGGCAACCTTGTAATGAGCACCAATTTGTTAGTTTAAAAAATTCACTTGCATGCTGTGATTTAAGAATTCTGGGTTTACATTCTCAGACAGGACACAAACTTGGGAATCAATAGTTAGCTGAACAATTTCCAAATGATAAGACTGATATTATCTTAAAGCTTCAGAATCTGCTATTTTGTGAATACAACAAAATATGATGCATCTCGCGGCATCCTGGTCATTCAATCAAATATATATCTAAAATTGCTGCCATAGAAATGGAAGGTGGCACTCAATGTGCAGCTCCACTTCCATTTTCAAGGCGGCCTGGGACGCTCTGTGGCTGTGGTGCTGCCATCAAATGAAGAAGGTAAGTGGGCGGGGATGGGAAGGGAGCAAAGGTCATATGGAAGGGGAGGGTGAGGTGAAGATGCAGGACGGGTATGAGAAGTCTTTAGGTTGCTTGGAAAGCAGTCTATACCATGAGGTTCGCTCTACGTTTTGAGCAACCTCAGCTGCAGCACCACAACAGGTGTTAATCAGTCAATAATACACATTTCCCAGAATATAGTAATTTTAAGGGCAAAGCAATGAAGAGGTTCCCACTCAGATCCTTGAGATACATTTTATCCACTCCTGCTCAAAATGTCATCTTGTCAAATCGCCCACTAAACCACAGAGTTATGCTTGAAATAAGAAATAAGTTAACACCCCAAACACTGTTCTATCAATTAAATCCTTTAGGCCAGGAAGTACTGAACGGTTTACCTGAACCTAGAACAACAGTCAGCTATTAGCAATATGGGCAGTGGTTCAGAGTAAAAAGACTAAGTTGTGCATGGCACAGTTTGGTTTGATGTAGCCCAGGTGGCATCTAAACTCTACAATGGAAACACACACTATTGGATTCCCCACACACCACCATACCTCAGTGTGTGTTATCCCTAGAGCTAAACAACACAAGTGCAATATATCAGTGTTTATCATTCAGAGCAGAGGGACAGAGCACACCATCTTTGCCTTGTGCATCCTGAGACTGTAATATCTGCATAATAGCAATGGGTCTGTCATTAAGATGGCTCAGTGAGTTAAGCACTCAATTCAGACATCTGTGTGACACCTCCAGACACAGGTTTGACTCTCACCAGAGCTGACACAGTCCTACATACTTCTGAAGATTAACTATTGTGTGCCATGAAACTTGTTAACATCGTTTATTACCAAGCTTCAAATTGTAGGAATCCAGCATGAAGGGGTATAAATAATTTAAATGTGGTTTTATTAAGTGAAAAATGCATGGCTTCCTGCCATATCAGCATTAAAGCCTGGAACTAATGTTCTTATTGCAGTTCAGTTGTGGTGACGCACCTGACCTGTAATAAGAAAATGACATCAAAACTGCACTGTAATACAACATTACACTTCAGTTGTGACATCACTATGCCTTCTTTTTGAGCCAGCAAAGGTCAGAATTCCAACTGTCACAGCAGTGGTTAATTAAAGTTGTTACAAGATTTTCAAATTCCTTGCTTGTTAAATGGTTTTCTGTGAGATATTACAGCAATTAATTGCCAAGGAACTGTTTGTGGTAGAATGTTTAGTTTGTGCACTGCTGAAGTTTAACACATCTAAGAAAGAAGCTACATGTTATTACTTATCTTAAAAGTACAACATGAAAACGTTGTTTCAATTCCTTTTATGAAAAATGTTAAAGTCTCTTTCTGCAATGCATTCAACACTGCATATTAGCTTTCCTAAATCCTAACAGATTCTTTAGTAATTGTATGGATCAGCAAATGGAGGATCTCTTACATTAGATTGAGCAAGAGGCCAAGTATTAAAGGGAATTACAGTGTGTGGCCATGTACTATAAGCAATCAAATACCCTCTACCATATGTAAAAAGGACGTTGCAAGTGACATCTAAGTTATGTGACATTATAAAGGAACTCAGCCTTCGGCCTAGTTCCTCTAATTGGTCACGAATGTCCTTGTAATATCATTATAACGTACCGAAGGGGGTACTTTATACCTTATATTATTGTGAGTGCTGAAAACAGAGGAGATTACTTCCCTCTCAAGTTGTTGAAAAGTCAAAAGATAGCTCCTTAATTTGAAAGCCACACTGTCCATAAGAGAAATGTGTTTATGGCTGTAGGAGTACTAAGGAATGGAAGAAGGAGTGAATGCTGATCTGGGAGTAAGTGTGCATGGAAGTTTGGGCAGTGGTTCAGAGTAAAAAGACAAAGGTGTCGATTCATGGAATGAATGTGCGCCGAAAACTCCCGCGCGGAGGTGCCAAAACGTGCGATTCGCAGTAAAAGTGCGAAAATCGCAGTGCAAGTGCGAAAATCGCAGGGAAACCAGCGCACATCGATTCATGGAAGGCCGTGCGCGAGAAAAATATCGCATGTGCGCTGAAAAAGTGCGCGGCGCACGCCGGCGCACAGGATATCTAACGGCGTGCACCACGGCCACAGCGAAATCGCACATAGTGCGGCGCACACAACAAAAGTAGGCTGAACACGGGGCGTAACACTCGGAATGGGGAACAACTCGTCAAAATGTGGGCGTCACGAGGGAAGTCCAGGAGGCAAGTGCGCGGAACGCCCACACGCTCGCCTACAACACGTATTCATGGAATCCAATAGGACAAACCAGCGCACGGTCAAACCAGCGCACAGGCCCAAACACGTCCACCACAAGAAAGCAGGCGGTAGTGTCCCTGCCCCTGAAATAAATGTGCGCCAAAATGTGCGCCAACAAAAAGCACCTATATACAGCTATGATGAATGTCACATACTGTGGCCCTTTAAGACAAATGACGTGCAAAGGGGTACGCGACAAACAAGGACACCCGCTGTGTGAAAAATAAGGTGTGCGTGCATTCTGTGCTGCGCGGAAAGTCCCACACGCGATTTGCCTGGCTATGTGTATTCCGGGATGCGCGGGAAGTCCCACACGCGATTGTCTGGGTACGTGTATTCTGGTGTGCGCGGGAAATTCCACATGCGAATTGCCTGGGTCCGTGTATTCTGGGGTGCGCGGGAAGTCCCACACGCGAATTGACTGGGTCCGTGTATTCCGGAGTGCGCGGGAAGTCCCACACGCGATTGGCCTGGGTACGTGTATTCCGGAGTGCGCGGGAAGTTCCACATGCTAATTCTGCAGGATATGTGTATTCCGGGGTGCATGTGAAGTTCCAAATGCTAATTCTGCAGGGTACGTGGATTCCGGGGTGCGCGGGAAGTTCCACACGCTAATCCTGCAGGGTACGTGTTTTCCGGGGTGCGCGTGAAGTTCCACACGCTAATTCTGCAGGGTACGTGTATTCCGGGGTGCGCGTGAAGTTCCACACGCTAATTCTGCAGGGTACGTGGATTCCGGGTTGCGCGGGAAGTTCCACACGCTAATCTTGCAGGGTACGTGTATTCCGGGTGTGCGGGAAGTTCCACACGCGATTTCAGCAGGGTACGTGTATTTCGGGGGTGCTGGGTAGTAAAACACGTGAATTGACCGTGTGGGTCCTCCCAGGTGTTCCCTCTACACCCTCCACGGCCCCTGCAGGCAGCCCACACCACAGGGGACTACCCTGCACCCCTGCTCATGTCCCGCAGGCAGCCCATCCACCATGGCCATGCCCCACAGCTAACCCACATGTCACCTTGCACTACTGATCACCAACGCATGTCCCCCTGCACCCCCACCCCCCAGCATCCAGGGGCACCCTCCACCAGGCCCCCACAAATGCCTCCCACCACCACCACCCCCAGCAGTCAGGGGCACCCTCCACCAGGCCCCCACTCATGTCCCACTCCACCCCCACCCACCAGCATCCAGGGGCACCCTCCACCAGGCCCCCACACATGTCTCCCACCACCACCACCCCCAGCAGTCAGGGGCACCCTCCACCAGGCCCCCACTCATGTCCCCCTGCACCCCCACCCACCAGCATCCAGGGGCACGCTCCACCAGGCCCTCACACATGTCTCCCATCACCCCCACCCCCCAGCAGTGCAGGGCACCCTCCACCAGGCCCCCACTCATGTCCCCCTGCACCCCCACCCCCCAGCAGCCAGGGGCACCCTCCACCAGGCCCCCACACATGTCTCCCATCATCCCCACCCCCCAGCAGTCAGGGGCACCCTCCGCCAGGCCCCCACTCATGTCCCCCTGGACCCCCACCCACCAGCATCCAGGGGCACCCTCCACCAGGCCCCCACACATGTATCCCATCACCCCCACCCTCCAGCAGTGCAGGGCACCCTCCACCAGGCCCCCACTCATGTCCCCCTGCACCCCCACCCCCCAGCATCCAGGGGCACCCTCCACTAGGCCCCCACTCATGTCCCCCTGGACCCCCACCCACCAGCATCCAGGGGCACCCTCCACCAGGCCCCTACACATGTCTCCCTGCACCCCCACCCACCAGCAGTCAGGGGTAGCCTCCCCCATGCCCCCACTCATGTCCCCCAGCCAACACGTCATCACAATCCAGATCCCAGACTCCTATGCCCACCCAAATCCCACCCCACGCCACCCCAGTCCAAACACCCAACCAAGCTTTACATCCATTCAAAATGGAAATACCCATTACATGATAGATAACAAATAAGCAGTATGCGCACGAGTACAAGTCCGTCAGACCCACACAATGGCAACACATGACTGTGAAAACCCACATCCTGACAGGCATGAAACCAATGAGAGAAGTCCACACATTGAAGTAAGAAACAAAAATGTATTACAGTGTAAATGAAGTGAATTAAATATAAACAAACAATAATGGCAACAAAAATCAAAAAGCAGCATGTCCACAAAAATAATAAATAACGAAAATGGGACTCCAAAATAACCGTAAAGAAATTGTGTCCAAAGTCACTGTCCAACAAAGCAAATCCAAAGTGAAAATCCATTGCTCCATGGTGAAAAAAATTATAAAAGATGAAGGCCACAAATCCACTGTCAAACTATGTACAAAGAGCAAATCCAGGGTCCATGATCCCAACGATGTAAATGAAACCTACAATAAAACCTACCTAACTAATAACTATATACAAAAAAGTGGGGCATAGTCCAAGTGCCCCAAATTAAAAATGCCTGTTGGGTTGCCATACCGTATATGGATTGCTCCCATGCAGTATTGCCAGGTGGCGTACGGCCACCATGTCGGCGGGCACCACACCTGTCTGGGGCAAGGCGAACTGCGCCTTGCTGTGCCGGCACTGCCTGAGGCTGCAGGACTGCATTCCCACTCTGATCTGCTGGCCCAGGAACAGGATCAGATGTTGCGGAGTGTGACCCTGCATCCATAACCAGCAAAGGCTTACCTGCCAACACTGACATCCCCATTGAGGGTTCTAATCCTGGTGCAGGTGGGTCGGACAGAACAGAATCCCTCCCAGGAACACTCACCTGCGACGGCACATAGGTCTCATCATCCGAATCGACACCTGAATACAGCTCGGGGGAGGTTCAGCCAGAGACACCCCTTGAGAGCACGACCTGCAGCAGTTGTGGGTTCTCACCCACCACCACACCAAGTCCCTCACTGGTGGTCGGTCGGCACTGAGACCCCTCCTGGGCCTGCGCCATCTCCACAACCCCAGCAGTATCAAGTGCGTCATCCCCTGCAAAGACATAAAAGAAAAGAAATGGAAACAGGCATTAGCACTATGGCACACAATTAGGGCTGAGAGGCTACAGAAACAGTACTTGATTGACACATGTCCCACATGACTAAAACCCTCCCATGCATGCACCGTCACTGCGTGTGAAGGGGAGGCAGATGGCACACATTGATGACACCAAGATGGAAGATGAACACATTTGCTGCATGCTGCCTAGCAGTGGCATCACACATTGGCCTGTGATTGGCAGGTCAAATACACATGCCATCACACAGATGGCATGTACCCTAGCCATAAAGTGAAGAGGGAGAGGAGGGCACCAATTGTTCATTCAGTCTAGTTTGCTCATGAAATTGATTTTTTCATTGAAATGGTTCAAATGTTTAACCTGGAGCTGCCAGTCCAAAATGGTCCTATAGCACAGGGACATGTCTAAACAAATCAATATCCAGGAAACAAAGTCAGTCCACTATACCATAGCCATGTCAGACATGTGACAATAGGACTGAGAAATGCCTAGTAAAAGTGGTGGTATGCAAACAATCTGCCTGAATAAACAGAGAAAAATAAGCAACAATGTTGTGGCAAGATGACACTTCAAGGGCAACTGGCGTGGTGTTGGGCTAGATGTCTAATGTTGGCAGAAGGGATACTGCTATACCCAAATGCTGGTGCGCAGAATGTATTGGATGAGGCACATGGGTGACCCAAACCACTCAGGCATACACACCATCACCTGGCACCCAAACAGAAGCCTTCACACACACACCATGCACATGGATGACACACACATGCATGTGCACTCACCGGACAATGCCTCGTAATCTGCCAGTTCTCCCACGCCTTGGATCTGTTCCTCCGTGACGTAGGTCCCAGCAACATGCTCATGTGGAGTGAGTTCTATGTCCTCTGCTGGAGACCCACCTCCAGTCACTAGAGTAGCGGCATGACTTGAGGCCAGTTTATTCTTTGCCCTGCGCTTCAGGTCATTCCAGCGCTTTTAGCATTCAGTAGCTGTGCGCCTCACGATTCCAAGGGCACTTATGATGTCCGTGATGGTCTGCCAGTGTGCCAGACGTTGTGTAGGTGTGGTCTTGGATCCTGCAACAATCACCATTTCGCGGTCATGTGCGGACACATACTCTACAAGTGCATTCAGTTCGGCCTCATTGAAGCTGGGCTTCCTTGACGGGCCGGACTGTGTAGCCTTGGCTGGGGCATCAGCCTCTACTGGACGAGCACTCTTCCTCTTCCGCTTGGAAGGTGGTGGGGATCCTGAGTGTCCTACGCCGCTCTGGACACTAGGGGCAGGAGCCCCGGTGGACTCTGTACTAGGAGTGTGGGATTGCACACTCAGCATGGGAGTTGGTGCAGGCATTAGCTCAAGTGTGATGTATCAGGGGGAATGTCAGCAGGATGGACTTGGACCGACACTGTCCTGGCTGGGTGTGTAAGAGGTGGGGTGGATGGAGCCGCAGCTGCCCCTGCAGCCTCCCGAGCCTGCCTACACGGGGCAGCAGATGACCTAGCTGCCCCTGATCCACGTGGCCTGATGACACCAACGTGCACCGGCGCACGTGGCCTAGACCTGCTGACCTGGATGTCAGCCATGGAGTCACCCTGTGCCAGGTCTGGTTCCACAGTGGGCTGGTCCAACAAGGGCTGAGCATGGATGGTGTCAGCCACGTTACCCTCAACCAGGGGGGGGGGCATGGGTGTCCCTGACTGGTCCTCCACACATGGGGGGCTAGGGGCACCCTGCAAGTCACGGCCACGTCCCCTATGGGATCCACCACGGCCACCACTTGGGGCTCGGCCACCTTTGCCACCCTTACGGCTTGTTCGCCTCCCAGCCATGGCACTGATGTTATTGTGCGTATGGGAGTCGCTGTGAACTATTGTCCTGGGCGATTGGGGGTCAAAGGGGTTGGGTACCAGATGGTTATCGTACCCTAGTGCTCTAGCAAGGCTGTATGTCACCCCTGGTGAAAGATGACGGGTCAGGCAACGCACAGGCACCCCAAAAAAGGGAAGTACGGTGCACGGAACCCCTCCTAGACCACGTGTGTGGAAAAATAAACCTGCACTACTCTGTGGCACCCAGAAACACAAGAATGAACGTATGCGTGTCACACACAGCCTAGAATGACCTCCGAAGGGGTATGCGACACACGGGGCAAGCACAGATCTTAAATACGTGCGCGACTCACCGTCTGCCAGGAACAAAAGCGTGAAAAATATGCACGTGTGCGCGTTGGCAACACCCCCGCCAAAAGAAGAATTGTACGCTGTCTGAGGAGACAGGAGAACAGTAAAAGGGAACGCTGTTTGAGGAAACAGGCCCAGGAAAAAGAGGAAAAGAGAAAAAGCTGTCAGAGGTAACAGGGAGTACGAACTTGAAACGCTGTGAAGTAAATTGTGTGAACCGACAAGAAGTACAGATTTCACCCACTCGCTCTCCACGAAAAGCATGTACAAGGAACTGGCGTGACGTCATAGATGCGCCTGGGGGCCTTTGGGCCAATGAATTAACGTACGTGTGCTGAGGTGCTTACGCGCTAAGGGCCTTTCCTCGAATTACACGCAGAAGTGCTGGATTTTCTCGTGCCAAATCACTCCGTATCAAGCTGGCCACGCGTAAGCACACGGAAGACCACTCTCCTGCCCAGAAGGCGGAATTACTGCCCCCCAGAGCCCCGAGCACGCTCCCACCTGCCATCTGCTGCTGCCTGACTGCCTGCTGCCCACGTGTCCTGCCATTTGCTGCCTGCACATCAGCCAGGGGTGCTGTTGCTGTGACCACCCCTGCTGGAACCGAAGACTCCCAACTGGGATACCATCGCTCCACAGCCCAGACCCAGGACCCAGTTGCCCACCCACTCCTGCCTCTGGGGTTGCCATGTCGGGCACTGCAACATCTGGCACCAGTGGCAACCCCCGGCCAGAGAGGCAGAGGGGCACCAGCTTCACTGCCACCGAAGTTGGTGTCCTGGTGGAGCATGTCCTGGGGCAGTATGATGCCTTCTTTGGAAGGTTGCGCGCTGACAAGGAAGGACGGACTCGGATCTGGACGGACATCGTGACTGCCATCAACGCGGAGGGGGTGGCAGTCAGACTATTCCATCATGTAAAGAAACGCTTGGAGGACTTCAGGTCCAGGACCCTCAAGAAGGCCCAGCACCTCCTGAAAGCAGCGGATGCTAAAGGGCGCCGGCGCCACTTGTCAGAAGATCAGATGAGGGTCCTGGAACGCATATCCCCAGCGCTCCACGTCCAGGTCCTTGAGAGGCAGACCCGTCTGGAGTCGAGCAGTAAGTGTACATGCATACTGATTGTGAGCTGTGCGTGTGGTGGTGTGGCAGGAGTGTGCAGGTTGCACATGTGGTTTTATGTGGCAAAGTATGGGGGGGGGTACAGGGCCGTGAGGCTGACACATGCGAGGGCTCTCATGTGTGACACATGGATGGTGCTTGTGTGTGTAGGCTTGCATGGCAAAGGATGCGGAAGAATGATTGGCAGGTGTGACATAGATGCTGATCTGAACACTGCGACAGTTGGCGGAGGTGTACACATGCATGCAAGTGTGGTGGTGTGTATGCATGTGTAGTGCACTCCCTGTGTCACATGTGATGTCTGGCTCACCTTTGCCTGCTCATGCTGTTGTATGTGCATGAATGGTGCTGGCTGTTGCGATATGGGTGTGGTATAGCTCATGTGTGCAAGTTGAAATGACATGTGTGTTGGGGATTGTGATGGCATGTCTGAGGTTTGCCAATGCCACTCATGTACAACTGTCTTGTGTTTATGAGTCCATTATACAGTGCCCTGATGCCTGTGTTTTATTTCTCCCTGTCTGCAGCGTCAACTGATGAAGAGGGCGGAGAAGGTGCTGTGGAGCACAGCGGCAGGGGTCGCACCACCAGCCGGAGATGCAAGGCCCGGCTCCCCTCCCAGGTTGTGATCTCGTCGGGGAGTGAGGAGTCCGGTGCCGCGTCCGAGGCCGCAGCTGCCAAGGGGAGGTCCAGAAGGCGGAGGTTGGAGTTGGACTCCTCGGCAGCAGAAGGGGCAGCTGGGACCCCACAGGGCCCAACGGAGGAAGATGGCACGGAGTCATCCAGGTTGGTGGGGGATTTGGTGGAGGAGGAGGCCGGGCAAGCAACAGAGGCGGGGTCTGGAGGTGGGGATTCCACTGGTGCTAGTGGTGCAGTGCAGGACCAGGGACAGGTGGCAGAACAGGCCACCGCGGAGGTGCCTGTGTGCAATCCTGTCCCTGCTCCTGTCACTGCATCATCTTGCACCAGCAGGGATGCCTACCTCCAGACCCGTTCTCAGGGAGGGGATTGGCTTACACCAACTGGCCTTCCTCTTCCTGCGGATGTGGCTATCCTGCAACAGGTTGAGCCTGTCCAGGGTGGGGTGGCGTTGCGTCAACGGGCCATGCGAGCTGACCTGCAGTCTTTCCATGATGAGACTGCACGTCTTCTCACATGGCTCGTTTACTGCGTTGACCCACTGGGACAGCTCAACATGGCCGGATTCCTCCGTTTCCTTGACCTTGTTCCGACCCCCTCCTCAACGGAACCCCCTATGCCCCAGTTGTCCTCCATGCCATCTTCCCACCCATGTATCACCTGGGTGCCCTGTGGAGCTGCCTCTGACCGTGCGGCTAGGCTGGTGGACAACGGATCCCTGCCACAGTTGGGAGTCGGACGTCCAGCAGGGGTGGCCACATCAACAACTGCACCCTAGCTGGAGGAGGATGTGCAGGCACCATCGGACAGGGCACATGGACAGCAGCAGCAGCAGGAGGCTGTAGGTGGGAGCCACGATGGCTCGGGGCCTTCGACATCGGAGGGGCAGGCATCGGCCGGAGGGAAGGAGGACCCAGAATGGGAAGTGTCTTCCGTGTGGCAGCGGTTGGGCCACGCCATAGATGCGGAGCGGCAGCGGGCAGAAGAGGCACGGCTCACGATGGTCAGGGCGGAGAACTCCATGCGGAGGGCCCTGAGGCGGGCCGAGTGCCTCGAGGCAATCCGCAGGGAGTTGGAGGAGAACATGTTGTCGTCCCTGCGGACCCTCGGGGCCATGGAACAGGACCGCCTCCGGGACATTGAGCAGGAGTTCGATGATGCCCTGGCCCGCAACATCCAGAAGTGAGCCGTTGGACTAGCCCGCTGCCATTGTATATAGTTAGTGTTAGGTTTTATTTTATTTTTTTAATTTGGGGCACTTGGACTATGCCCCACTTTTTTGTATATAGTTATTAGTTAGGTGGGTTTTATTGTAGGTTTCATTTACATAGTTGGGATCATGGACCCTGGATTTCGTCTTTGTACATAGTTTGACAGTGGATTTGTGGCCTTCATCTTTTATTATTTTTTCACCATGGAGCAATGGATTTTCACTTTACTGTCCCTTTGGATTTGCTTTGTTGGACGGTGACTTTGGACACAATTTCATTACGTTTATTTTGGATTCCCATTTTCATTATTTATTATTTTGGTGGACATGCAGCATTTTAATTTTGTTTCCCATTATTGTTTCTTTTGATTTCATTCACTTCATTTACACTGTAATACACTTTTGTTTCTTACTTCAATGTGTGGACTTCTCTCATTGGTTTCATGCCTGCCACAATGTGGGTTTTCACAGTCATGTGTTGCCATTGTGTGGGTCTGACGGACTTGTACTCATGCGCATACTGCTTATTTGTTATGTATCATGTAATGGGTATTTCCATTTTGAATGGATGTAAAGCTTGGTTGGGTGTTTGGGCAGGGGTGGTGTGGGGTGGGATTTGGGTGGGCATAGGAGCCTGTGATCCTGGATTGTGATGACGTGTTGGCTGGGGAACATGAGTGGGGGCCTGGTGGAGGGTGCCCTGTACTGCTGGGGGGTGGGGGTGGTGGGAGACATGAGTTGGACATGAGTGGGGGCCTGGTGGAGGGTGCCCCTGGATTCTGGGGGGTGGGGGTGATGGGAGGCATGAGTGGGGGCCTGGTGGAGGCTGCCCCTGGATGCTGGGGGTAGGGGTGATGGTAGACATGAGTGGGGGCCTGGTGGAGGCTGCCCCTGGATTCTGGGGGGTGGGGGTGATGGGAGGCATGAGTGGGGGCCTGGTGGAGGCTGCCCCTGGATGCTGGGGGGTGGGGGTGATGGGAGACATGAGTGGGGGCCTGGTGGAGGGTACCCTGCACTGCTGGGGGGTGGGGGTGCTGGGAGACATGAGATGGACATGAGTGGGGGCCTGGTGGAGGGTGCCCCTGGATGCTGGGGGGTGGGGGTGATGGGAGACATGAGTGGGGGCCTGGTGGAGGGTGCCCTGCACTGCTGGGGGGTGGGGGTGCTGGGAGACATGAGTTGGACATGAGTGGGGGCCTGGTGGAGGCTGCCCCTGGATGCTGGGGGTGGGGGTGATGGGAGACATGAGTGGGGGCCTGGTGGAGGGTGTCCTGCACTGCTGGGGGGTGGGGGTGCTGGGAGACATGAGTTGGACATGGGTGGGGGCCTGGTGGAGGGTGCCCTGCACTGCTGGGGGGTGTGGGTGCTGCGAGACATGAGTTGGACATGAGTGGGGGCCTGGTGGAGGGTGCCCCTGGATGCTGGGGGGTGGGGGTGATGGGAGACATGAGTGGGGGCCTGGTGGAGGGTGCCCCTGGATGCTGGGGGGTGGGGGTGCAGGGGAACATGAGTGCGGGCCTGGTGGAGGGTGCCCTGCACTGCTGGGGGTTGGGGGTGGTGGGAGACATGAGTGGGGGCCTGGTGGAGGGTGCCCCGCACTGCTGGGGGGTGTGGGTGGTGGGAGACATGAGTTGGACATGAGTGGGGGCCTGGTGGAGGGTGCCCCTGGATGCTGGGGGGTGTGGGTGATGGGAGACATGAGTGGGGGCCTTGTGAAGGGTGCCCTGCACTGCTGGGGGGTGAGGGTGATGGGAGACATGAGTGGGGGCCTGGTGGAGGGTGCCCTGCACTTCTGGGGGGTAGGGGTGCTGGGAGACATGAGTTGGACATAAGTGGGGGCCTGGTGGAAGGTGCCCTGCACTGCTGGGGGGTGGGGGTGCTGGGAGACATGAGTTGGACATGAGTGGGGGCCTGATGGAGGGTGCCCTGCACTGCTGCAGGTTGTGGGTGCTGGGAGACATGAGTTGGACATGAGTGGGGGCCTGGTGGAGGATGCCCCTGGATGCTGGGGGGTGGGGTGATGGAAGACATGAGTGGGGGCCCGGTGGTGGGTGCCCTGTACCGCTGGAGGGTGGGGGTGATGGGAGACATGAGTGGGGGCCTGGTGGAGGGTGCCCCTGGATGCTGGGGGGTGGGGGTGCTGGGGGACATGAGTGGGGGCCTGATGGAGGGTGCCCTGCACTGCTGGGGGGTGGGGGTGCTGGGAGACATGTGTTGGACATGAGTGGGGGCCTGGTGGAGGGTGCCCTGCACTGCTGGGGGTTGTGGGTGCTGGGAGACATGAGTTGGACATGAGTGGGGGCCTGGTGGAGGGTGCCCCTGGATGCTGGGGGGTGGGGGTGATGGGAGACATGAGTGGGGGCCTGGTGGAGGCTGCCCTTCACTGCTGGGGGGTGGGGGTGATGGGAGACCTGAGTGGGGGCGTGGTGGAGGGTGCCCTGCACTGCTGGGGGGTGGGGGTGGTGGGAGACATGAGTGGGGGCCTGGTGGAGGGTGCCCTGCACTGCTGGGGGGTGGGGGTGGTGGGAGACATGAGTTGGACCTGAGTGGGGGCCTGGTGGAGGGTGCCCCTGGATGCTGGGGGGTGGGGGTGATGGGAGACATGAGTGGGGGCCTGATGGAGGGTGCCCTGCACTGCTGGGGGTGGGGGTGATGGGAGACATGAGTGGGGGCCTGGTGGAGGGTTCCCCTGGATGCTGGGGGGGGGCGGTGCTGGGAGACATGAGTGGGGGCCTGGTGGAGGGTGCCCTGCACTGCTGGGGCGTGGGGGTGCTGGGAGACATGAGTGGGGGCCCGGTGGAGGGTGCCCTGCACTGCTGGGGGGTGGGGGTGCTGGGAGACATGAGTTGGACATGGGTGGGGGCCTGGTGGAGGGTGCCCTGCACTGCTGGGGGGTGGGGGTGCTGGGAGACATGAGTTGGACATGAGTGGGTGCCTGGTGGAGGGTGCCCTGCACTGCTGGGGGGTGGGGGTGCTGGGAGACAAGAGTTGGACATGAGTAGGGGCCTGGTGGAGGGTGCCCTGCCCTGCTGGGGGATGGGGGTGCTGGGAGACATGAGTTGGACATGAGTGGGGGCCTGGTGGAGGGTGCCCCTGGATGCTGGGGGGTGGGGGTGATGGGAGACATGAGTTGGACATTAGTGGGGGCCTGGTGGAGGCTGCCCCTGGATGCTGGGGGGTGGGGGTGCTGGGAGACATGAGTGGGGGCCTGGTGGAGGGTGCCCTGCACTTCTGGGGGGTGGGGGTGCTGGGAGACATGGGTTGGACATGAGTGGGGGCCTGGTGGAGGGTGCCCTGCACTGCTGGGGGGTGGGGGTGGTGGGAGACATGAGTTGGACATGAGTGGGGGCCTGGTGGAGGGTGCCCCTGGATGCTGGGGGCTGGGGGTGATGGGAGACATGAGTTGGACATGAGTGGGGGCCTGGTGGAGGCTGCCCATGGATGCTGGGGGGTGGGGGTGCTGGGAGAAATGAGTGGGGGCCTGGTGGAGGCTGCCCTGCACTGCTGGGGGTGGGGGTGCTGGGAGACATGAGCGGGGGCCTGGTGGAGGGTGCCCTGCACTGCTGAGGGGTGGGGGTGCTGGGAGACATGAGTTGGACATGAGTGGGGGCCTGGTGGAGGCTGCCCTGCACTGCTGGGGGGTGGGGATGCTGGGACACATGAGTTGGACATGAGTGAGGGCCTGGTGGAGGGTGCCCCTGGATGCTGGGGGTGGGGGTGATGGGAGACATGAGTGGGGGCCTGGTGGAGGGTGCCCTGCACTGCTGGGGGGTAGGGGTACTGGGAGACATGAATTGGACATGAGTGGGGGCCTGGTGGAGGGTGCCCTGCACTGCTGGGGGGTGGGGATGCGGGGAGACATGAGTTGGACATGAGTGGGGGCCTGGTGGAGGGTGCCCCTGGATGCTGGGGGGTGGGGGTGATGGGAGACATGAGTGGGGGCCTGATGGAGGGTGCCCTGCACTGCTGGGGGGTGGGGGTGATGGGAGACATGAGTGGGGGCCTGGTGGAGGGTGCCCCTGGATGCTGGGGGGTGGTGGTGCTGGGAGACATGAGTGGGGGCCTGGTGGAGGGTGCCCTGCACTGCTGGGGGGTGGGGGTGCTGGGAGACATGAGTGGGGGCCCGGTGGAGGGTGCCCTGCACTGCTGGGGGGTGGGGGTGCTGGGAGACATGAGTTGGACATGAGTGGGGGCCTGGTGGAGGGTGCCCTGCACTGCTGGGGGGTGGGGGTGCTGGGAGACATGAGTTGGACATGAGTGGGGGCCTGGTGGAGGGTGCCCTTCACTGCTGGGGGGTGGGGGTGCTGGGAGACATGAGTTGGAAATGAGTGGGGGCCTGGTGGAGGGTGCTCTGCACTGCTGGGGGTGGGGGTGCTGGGAGACATGAGTTGGACATGAGTGGGTGCCTGGTGGAGGGTGCCCTGCACTGCTGGGGGGTGGGGGTGCTGGGAGACAAGAGTTGGACATGAGTAGGGGCCTGGTGGAGGGTGCCCTGCACTGCTGGGGGATGGGGGTGCTGGGAGACATGAGTTGGACATGAGTGGGGGCCTGGTGGAGGGTGCCCCTGGATGCTGGGGGGTGGGGGTGATGGGAGACATGAGTTGGACATTAGTGGGGGTCTGGTGGAGGCTGCCCCTGGATGCTGGGGGGTGGGGTGCTGGGAGACATGAGTGGGGGCCTGGTGGAGGGTGCCCTGCACTTCTGGGGGGTGGGGGTGCTGGGAGACATGAGTTGGACATGAGTGGGGGCCTGGTGGAGGGTGCCCTGCACTGCTGGGGGGTGGGGGTGGTGGGAGACATGAGTTGGACATGAGTGGGGGCCTGGTGGAGGGTGCCCCTGCATGCTGGGGGCTGGGGGTGATGGGAGACATGAGTTGGACATGAGTGGGGGCCTGGTGGAGGCTGCCCCTGGATGCTGGGGGGTGGGGGTGCTGGGAGACATGAGCGGGGGCCTGGTGGAGGGTGCCCTGCACTGCTGGGGGGTGGGGGTGCTGGGAGACATGAGTTGGACATGAGTGGGGGCCTGGTGGAGGGTGCCCTGCACTGCTGGGGGGGTGGGGATGCTGGGACACAT
This sequence comes from Ambystoma mexicanum, assembly GCF_040938575.1. NCBI lineage: Eukaryota > Metazoa > Chordata > Amphibia > Caudata > Ambystomatidae > Ambystoma > Ambystoma mexicanum. The sequence continues at coordinate 1,053,749,270 of NC_090922.1, read as the reverse complement.
GAGTTGGACATGAGTGAGGGCCTGGTGGAGGGTGCCCCTGGATGCTGGGGGTGGGGGTGATGGGAGACATGAGTGGGGGCCTGGTGGAGGGTGCCTGCACTGCTGGGGGGTGGGGGTGCTGGGAGACATGAATTGGACATGAGTGGGGGCCTGGTGGAGGGTGCCCTGCACTGCTGGGGGGTGGGGGTGCGGGGAGACATGAGTTGGACATGAGTGGGGGCCTGGTGGAGGGTGCCCCTGGATGCTGGGGGGTGGGGGTGATGGGAGACATGAGTGGGGGCCTGGTGGAGGGTGCCCTGCACTGCTGGGAGGTGGGGGTGATGGGAGACATGAGTTGGACATGAGTGGGGGCCTGGTGGAGGCTGCCCCTGGATGCTGGGGGGTGGGGGTGATGGGAGACATGAGTGGGGGCCTGGTAGAGGGTGCCCTGCAATGCTGGGGGGTGGGGGTGCTGGGAGACATGAGTTGGACATGAGTGGGGGCCTGGTGGAGGCTGCCCCTGGATGCTGGGGGGTGGGGGTGATGGGAGACATGAGTGGGGGCCTGGTGGAGGGTGCCCTGCACTGCTGGGGGGTGGCGGTGCTGAGAGACATGAGTTGGACATGAGTGGGGGCCTGGTGGAGGATGCCCTGAACTGCTGGGGGGTGTGGGTGCTGGGAGACATGAGTTGGACATGAGTGGGGGCCTGGTGGAGGGTGCCCCTGGATGCTGGGGGGTGGGGGTGATGGGAGACATGAGTGGGGGCCTGGTGGAGGCTGCCCTGCACTGCTGGGGGGTGGGGGTGATGGGAGACCTGAGTGGGGGCCTGGTGGAGGGTGCCCTGCACTGCTGGGGGGTGGGGGTGGTGGGAGACATGAGTGGGGGCCTGGTGGAGGGTGCCCTGCACTGCTGGGGGGTGGGGGTGGTGGGAGACATGAGTTGGACATGAGTGGGGGCCTGGTGGAGGGTGCCCCTGGATGCTGGGGGGTGGGGGTGATGGGAGACATGAGTGGGGGCCTGGTGGAGGGTGCCCTGCACTGCTGGGGGGTGGGGGTGATGGGAGACATGAGTGGGGGCCTGGTGGAGGGTGCCCCTGGATGCTGGGGGGTGGTGGTGCCGGGAGACATGAGTGGGGGCCTGGTGGAGGGTGCCCTGCACTGCTGGGGGGTGGGGGTGCAGGGAGACATGAGTGGGGGCCTGGTGGAGGGTGCCCTGCACTGCTGGGGGGTGGGGGTGCTGGGAGACATGAGTTGGACATGAGTGGGGGCCTGGTGGAGGGTGCCCTGCACTGCTGGGGGGTGGGGGTGCTGAGAGACATGAGTTGGACATGAGTGGGGGCCTGGTGGAGGGTGCCCTGCACTGCTGGGGGGTGGGGGTGCTGGGAGACATGAGTTGGACATGAGTGGGGGCCTGGTGGAGGGTGCCCTGCACTGCTGGGGGGTGGGGGTGCTGGGAGACATGAGTTGGACATGAGTGGGGGCCTGGTGGAGGGTGCCCTGCACTGCTGGGGGGTGGGGGTGCTGAGAGACATGAGTTGGACATGAGTGGGGGCCTGGTGGAGGGTGCCCTGCACTGTTGGGGGGTGTGGGTGGTGGGAGACATGAGTTGGACCTGAGTGGGGGCCTGGTGGAGGGTGCCCCTGGATGCTGGGGGGTGGGGGTGATGGGAGACATGAGTGGGGGCCTGATGGAGGGTGCCCTGCACTGCTGGGGGTGGGGGTGATGGGAGACATGAGTGGGGGCCTGGTGGAGGGTTCCCCTGGATGCTGGGGGGGGGCGGTGCTGGGAGACATGAGTGGGGGCCTGGTGGAGGGTGCCCTGCACTGCTGGGGCGTGGGGGTGCTGGGAGACATGAGTGGGGGCCCGGTGGAGGGTGCCCTGCACTGCTGGGGGGTGGGGGTGCTGGGAGACATGAGTTGGACATGGGTGGGGGCCTGGTGGAGGGTGCCCTGCACTGCTGGGGGGTGGGGGTGCTGGGAGACATGAGTTGGACATGAGTGGGTGCCTGGTGGAGGGTGCCCTGCACTGCTGGGGGGTGGGGGTGCTGGGAGACAAGAGTTGGACATGAGTAGGGGCCTGGTGGAGGGTGCCCTGCCCTGCTGGGGGATGGGGGTGCTGGGAGACATGAGTTGGACATGAGTGGGGGCCTGGTGGAGGGTGCCCCTGGATGCTGGGGGGTGGGGGTGATGGGAGACATGAGTTGGACATTAGTGGGGGCCTGGTGGAGGCTGCCCCTGGATGCTGGGGGGTGGGGGTGCTGGGAGACATGAGTGGGGGCCTGGTGGAGGGTGCCCTGCACTTCTGGGGGGTGGGGGTGCTGGGAGACATGGGTTGGACATGAGTGGGGGCCTGGTGGAGGGTGCCCTGCACTGCTGGGGGGTGGGGGTGGTGGGAGACATGAGTTGGACATGAGTGGGGGCCTGGTGGAGGGTGCCCCTGGATGCTGGGGGCTGGGGGTGATGGGAGACATGAGTTGGACATGAGTGGGGGCCTGGTGGAGGCTGCCCATGGATGCTGGGGGGTGGGGGTGCTGGGAGAAATGAGTGGGGGCCTGGTGGAGGCTGCCCTGCACTGCTGGGGGTGGGGGTGCTGGGAGACATGAGCGGGGGCCTGGTGGAGGGTGCCCTGCACTGCTGAGGGGTGGGGGTGCTGGGAGACATGAGTTGGACATGAGTGGGGGCCTGGTGGAGGCTGCCCTGCACTGCTGGGGGGTGGGGATGCTGGGACACATGAGTTGGACATGAGTGAGGGCCTGGTGGAGGGTGCCCCTGGATGCTGGGGGTGGGGGTGATGGGAGACATGAGTGGGGGCCTGGTGGAGGGTGCCCTGCACTGCTGGGGGGTAGGGGTACTGGGAGACATGAATTGGACATGAGTGGGGGCCTGGTGGAGGGTGCCCTGCACTGCTGGGGGGTGGGGATGCGGGGAGACATGAGTTGGACATGAGTGGGGGCCTGGTGGAGGGTGCCCCTGGATGCTGGGGGGTGGGGGTGATGGGAGACATGAGTGGGGGCCTGATGGAGGGTGCCCTGCACTGCTGGGGGGTGGGGGTGATGGGAGACATGAGTGGGGGCCTGGTGGAGGGTGCCCCTGGATGCTGGGGGGTGGTGGTGCTGGGAGACATGAGTGGGGGCCTGGTGGAGGGTGCCCTGCACTGCTGGGGGGTGGGGGTGCTGGGAGACATGAGTGGGGGCCCGGTGGAGGGTGCCCTGCACTGCTGGGGGGTGGGGGTGCTGGGAGACATGAGTTGGACATGAGTGGGGGCCTGGTGGAGGGTGCCCTGCACTGCTGGGGGGTGGGGGTGCTGGGAGACATGAGTTGGACATGAGTGGGGGCCTGGTGGAGGGTGCCCTTCACTGCTGGGGGGTGGGGGTGCTGGGAGACATGAGTTGGAAATGAGTGGGGGCCTGGTGGAGGGTGCTCTGCACTGCTGGGGGTGGGGGTGCTGGGAGACATGAGTTGGACATGAGTGGGTGCCTGGTGGAGGGTGCCCTGCACTGCTGGGGGGTGGGGGTGCTGGGAGACAAGAGTTGGACATGAGTAGGGGCCTGGTGGAGGGTGCCCTGCACTGCTGGGGGATGGGGGTGCTGGGAGACATGAGTTGGACATGAGTGGGGGCCTGGTGGAGGGTGCCCCTGGATGCTGGGGGGTGGGGGTGATGGGAGACATGAGTTGGACATTAGTGGGGGTCTGGTGGAGGCTGCCCCTGGATGCTGGGGGGTGGGGTGCTGGGAGACATGAGTGGGGGCCTGGTGGAGGGTGCCCTGCACTTCTGGGGGGTGGGGGTGCTGGGAGACATGAGTTGGACATGAGTGGGGGCCTGGTGGAGGGTGCCCTGCACTGCTGGGGGGTGGGGGTGGTGGGAGACATGAGTTGGACATGAGTGGGGGCCTGGTGGAGGGTGCCCCTGCATGCTGGGGGCTGGGGGTGATGGGAGACATGAGTTGGACATGAGTGGGGGCCTGGTGGAGGCTGCCCCTGGATGCTGGGGGGTGGGGGTGCTGGGAGACATGAGCGGGGGCCTGGTGGAGGGTGCCCTGCACTGCTGGGGGGTGGGGGTGCTGGGAGACATGAGTTGGACATGAGTGGGGGCCTGGTGGAGGGTGCCCTGCACTGCTGGGGGGGTGGGGATGCTGGGACACATGAGTTGGACATGAGTGAGGGCCTGGTGGAGGGTGCCCCTGGATGCTGGGGGTGGGGGTGATGGGAGACATGAGTGGGGGCCTGGTGGAGGGTGCCTGCACTGCTGGGGGGTGGGGGTGCTGGGAGACATGAATTGGACATGAGTGGGGGCCTGGTGGAGGGTGCCCTGCACTGCTGGGGGGTGGGGGTGCGGGGAGACATGAGTTGGACATGAGTGGGGGCCTGGTGGAGGGTGCCCCTGGATGCTGGGGGGTGGGGGTGATGGGAGACATGAGTGGGGGCCTGGTGGAGGGTGCCCTGCACTGCTGGGAGGTGGGGGTGATGGGAGACATGAGTTGGACATGAGTGGGGGCCTGGTGGAGGCTGCCCCTGGATGCTGGGGGGTGGGGGTGATGGGAGACATGAGTGGGGGCCTGGTAGAGGGTGCCCTGCAATGCTGGGGGGTGGGGGTGCTGGGAGACATGAGTTGGACATGAGTGGGGGCCTGGTGGAGGCTGCCCCTGGATGCTGGGGGGTGGGGGTGATGGGAGACATGAGTGGGGGCCTGGTGGAGGGTGCCCTGCACTGCTGGGGGGTGGCGGTGCTGAGAGACATGAGTTGGACATGAGTGGGGGCCTGGTGGAGGATGCCCTGAACTGCTGGGGGGTGTGGGTGCTGGGAGACATGAGTTGGACATGAGTGGGGGCCTGGTGGAGGGTGCCCCTGGATGCTGGGGGGTGGGGGTGATGGGAGACATGAGTGGGGGCCTGGTGGAGGCTGCCCTGCACTGCTGGGGGGTGGGGGTGATGGGAGACCTGAGTGGGGGCCTGGTGGAGGGTGCCCTGCACTGCTGGGGGGTGGGGGTGGTGGGAGACATGAGTGGGGGCCTGGTGGAGGGTGCCCTGCACTGCTGGGGGGTGGGGGTGGTGGGAGACATGAGTTGGACATGAGTGGGGGCCTGGTGGAGGGTGCCCCTGGATGCTGGGGGGTGGGGGTGATGGGAGACATGAGTGGGGGCCTGGTGGAGGGTGCCCTGCACTGCTGGGGGGTGGGGGTGATGGGAGACATGAGTGGGGGCCTGGTGGAGGGTGCCCCTGGATGCTGGGGGGTGGTGGTGCCGGGAGACATGAGTGGGGGCCTGGTGGAGGGTGCCCTGCACTGCTGGGGGGTGGGGGTGCAGGGAGACATGAGTGGGGGCCTGGTGGAGGGTGCCCTGCACTGCTGGGGGGTGGGGGTGCTGGGAGACATGAGTTGGACATGAGTGGGGGCCTGGTGGAGGGTGCCCTGCACTGCTGGGGGGTGGGGGTGCTGGGAGACATGAGTTGGACATGAGTGGGGGCCTGGTGGAGGGTGCCCTGCACTGCTGGGGGGTGGGGGTGCTGGGAGACATGAGTTGGAAATGAGTGGGGGCCTGGTGGAGGGTGCTCTGCACTGCTGGGGGTGGGGGTGCTGGGAGACATGAGTTGGACATGAGTGGGTGCCTGGTGGAGGGTGCCTTGCACTGCTTGGGAGTGGGGGTGCTGGGAGACAAGAGTTGGACATGAGTGGGGGCCTGGTGGAGGGTGCCCTGCACTGCTGGGGGGTGGGGGTGCTGGGAGACATGAGTTGGACATGAGTGGGGGCCTGGTGGAGGGTGCCCCTGGATGCTGGGGGGTGGGGGTGATGGGAGACATGAGTTGGACATGAGTGGGGGCCTGGTGGAGGCTGCCCCTGGATGCTGGGGGGTGGGGGTGCTGGGAGACATGAGTGGGGGCCTGGTGGAGGGTGCCCTGCACTTCTGGGGGTTGGGGGTGCTGGGAGACATGAGTTGGACATGAGTGGGGGCCTGGTGGAGGGTGCCCTGCACTGCTGGGGGGTGGGGGTGGTGGGAGACATGAGTTGGACAGGAGTGGGGGCCTGGTGGAGGGTGCCCCTGGATGCTGGGGGGTGGGGGTGATGGGAGACATGAGTTGGACATGAGTGGGGGCCTGGTGGAGGCTGCCCCTGGATGCTGGGGGGTGGGGGTGCTGGGAGACATGAGTGGGGGCCTGGTGGAGGGTGCCCTGCACTGCTGGGGGGTGGGGGTGCTGGGAGACATGAGCGGGGGCCTGGTGGAGGGTGCCCTGCACTGCTGGGGTGTGGGGGTGCTGGGAGACATGAGTTGGACATGAGTGGGGGCCTGGTGGAGGGTGCCCTGCAATGCTGGGGGGTGGGGATGCTGGGACACATGAGTTGGACATGAGTGGGGGCCTGGTGGAGGGTGCCCCTGGATGCTGGGGGTGGGGGTGATGGGAGACATGAGTGGGGGCCTGGTGGAGGGTGCCCTGCACTGCTGGGGGGTGGGGGTGCTGGGAGACATGAGTTGGACATGAGTGTGGGCCTGGTGGAGGGTGCCCTGCACTGCTGGGGGGTGGGGGTGCTAGGAGACATGAGTTGGACATGAGTGGGGGCCTGGTGGAGGGTGCCCCTGGATGCTGGGGGGTGGCGGTGATGGGAGACATCAGTGGGGGCCTGGTGGAGGCTGCCCTGCACTGCTGGGAGGTGGGGGTGATGGGAGACATGAGTTGGACATGAGTGGGGGCCTGGTGGAGGCTGCCCCTGGATGCTGGGGAGTGGGGGTTGATGGGAGACATGAGTGGGGGCCTGGTGGAGGGTGCCCTGCAATGCTGGGGGGTGGGGGTGCTGGGAGACATGAGTTGGACATGAGTGGGGGCCTGGTGGAGGCTGCCCCTGGATGCTGGGGGGTGGGGGTGATGGGAGACATGAGTGGGGGCCTGGTGAAGGGTGCCCTGCACTGCTGGGGGGTGGCGGTGCTGAGAGACATGAGTTGGACATGAGTGGGGGCCTGGTGGAGGGTGCCCTGCACTGTTGGGGGGTGTGGGTGCTGGGAGACATGAGTTGGACATGAGTGGGGGCCTGGTGGAGGGTGCCCCTGGATGCTTGGGGGTGGGGGTGATGGGAGACATGAGTGGGGGCCTGGTGGAGGTTGCCCTGCACTGCTGGGGGGTGGGGGTGATGGGAGACATGAGTGGGGGCCTGGTGGAGGGTGCCCCTGGATGCTGGGGGGTGGGGGTGCAGGGGGACATGAGTGGGGGCCTGGTGGAGGGTGCCCTGCACTGCTGGGGGGTGGGGGTGGGGGGAGACATGAGTTGGACATGAGTGGGGGCCTGGTGGAGGGTGCCCTTGGATGCTGGGGGGTGGGGGTGATGGGAGACATGAGTGGGGGCCTGGTGGAGGTTGCCCCTGGATGCTGGGGGGTGGGGGTGATAGGAGACATGTGTGGGGCCTGGTGGAGGGTGCCCTGCACTGCTGGGGGGTGGGGGTGCTGGGAGACATGAGTTGGACATGAGTGGGGGCCTGGTGGAGGGTTCCCTTGGATGCTAGGGGCTGGGGGCGCGGGGGGACATGCGTTGCTGGGCAGTAGTGCAAGGTGACATGTGGGTTGGCTGGGGGGCATGGTCATGGTGGATGGGCTGCCTGCGGGACATGTGCAGGGTAGTCCCCTGTGGTGTGGGCCGCCTGCAGGGGCCATGGAGGGTGTAGAGGGAACACCTGGGAGGACCCACACGTGCAATTCACGTGTGGTGCTCCCCGCGCACCGCTGGAATACACGTACCCTGATGGAATCGCGTGTGATACTTCCCGCGCACTCCTGAAATACACGTACCCTGCTGCTTTTGCGTGTGATACTTCCCGCGCACCCCTGAAATGCACGTACCCTGCTGTTTTTGCGTGTGATACTTCCCGCGCACCCATGGAATACACGTACCCTGATGGAATCGCATGTGATACTTCCCGCGCACCCCTGAAATGCACGTCCCCTGCTGTTTTTGCGTGTGATACTTCCCGCGCACCCCTGGAATACACTTGCCCTGATGGAATCGCGTGTGTTACTTCCCACGCACCCCTGATGTACACGTACCCAGGGCAATCGCATGTGAAACTTCCCGAGAACCACTGAAATACACGTTCCCCCGCTTGGCGTTTGCTGTTTGGCAGCCCTGTGAACTGGTCCAGGGTTAGCGCAGCCCTTTGCGATGATTTGCGAATTTTGAAGGCTTTTCCTTTCGCGAGGGCGTTCCCTGGGGGCGTAACTGGCGCTGCTGCAGGGTCGCTGCGCCACTCTGCACCACGGCTGGTTTTGGAGGCCATGAATACGCTGTGCGATGAAAAGGATTTTTTCGCACGCGGCTGGCGCAGTGTATCGCACAGGGACACTGTGCGCCAGCCGCGTGCGCCACTTTTGTGCGAATTTCTATGAATTACCCTCTAAGTTGTGCATGGCACAGTTTGGTTTGATGTAGCCCAGGTGGCACCTAAACTCTACAATGGAAACACACACTATTGGATTCCCCACACACCACCATACCTCAGTGTGTGTTATCCCTAGAGCTCAACAACACAAGTGCAATATATCAGTGTTTATCATTCAGAGCAGAGGGACAGAGCACACCATCTTTGCCTTGTGCATCCTGAGACTGTAATATTGCAGTTCAGTTGTGGTGACGCACCTGACCCGTAATAAGAAATTACATCAAAACTGCTATGTAATACAACATTACACTTCAGTTGTGACATCACTATGCCTTCTTTTTGAGCCAGCAAAGGTCAGAATTCCAACTGTCACAGCAGTGGTTAATTAAAGCTGTTACAAGCTTTTCAAATTCCTTGCTTGTTAAATGGTTTTCTGTGAGATATTACAGCAATTAATTGCCAAGGAACTGTTTATGGTAGAATGTTTAGTTTGTGCACTGCTGAAGTTTAACACATCTAAGAAAGAAGCTACATGTTATTACTTATCTTAAAAGTACAACATGAAAACGTTGTTTCAATTCCTTTTATGAAAAATGTTAAAGTCTCTTTCTGCAATGCATTCAACACTGCATATTAGCTTTCCTAAATCCTAACAGATTCTATAGTGATTGTATGGATCAGCAAATGGAGGATCTCTTACATTAGATTGAGCAAGAGGCCAAGTATTAAAGGGAATTACAGTGTGTGGCCATGTACTATAAGCAATCAAATACCCTCTACCATATGTAAAAAGGACATTGCAAGTGACATCTAAGTTATGTGACATTATAAAAGAACTCAGCCTTCGGCCTAGTTCCTCTAATTGGTCACGAATGTCCTTGTAATATCATTATAACATACCGACGGGGGTACTTTATACCTTATATTATTTTGAGTGCTGAAAACAGAGGAGATTACTCCCCTCTCAAGTTGTTGAAAAGTCAAAAGATAGCTCCTTAATTTGAAATCCACACTGTCCATCAGAGAAACGTGTTTATGGCTGTAGGAGTACTAAGGAATGGAAGAAGGAGTGAATGTTGATCTGGGAGTAAGTGTGCATGGAAGTTAAGTATATCCGGAAGCTCAGTCACATGGATTCACCTACTAGTGTACATCAAGGCTTAGATTTTCCCTTCATATTGGCTGTTTTGGAGAGGGCAACTGTTACTTCTTTGGACCTGCTCACTGAGTATAGCCAATGTCAGAGATATCAATAGGCAATAAGCAACAGAGGATGTCACAAAACTGAAAGAACAAGAAGTTCCAAAGAAAAAGCAGATACAACTGAGAAGCAACAACATACAACACTGACATACAAAACAAAAGCACGCTTCAAATACAATTTAAGAATAATCAAATGATGCAAAGGGATGAGAAATAATAACAGAAACTGAGAACATGTTTTCAATCATATAATCTTGAACTAGTGATAAATCATGGTTGAGCATGAAATATTTGCAAAAGAAAGAACAAGAAAATGAGAATCACAGGGCATAAGGGTAATGGAAGTGACAGTGAAATAGGAAGGAACCTCAAATAATATAAGCAGTAGGGTGTCAAGGGAGAAACCAAGAGCAACATTGAATTAAACTGTTTTCAGGTGCCTTAAATCGGAAAGAAAATCTTGCCCTTTATTTGTATTTATTTATTTATTTGGTATTTGTAAGGCATCTATACAACAAATAGTTTTTCCAGGCGCCACAAGGCAATAGCGGGGAGGCAACAGGAGAGAAATGTAAGCAATAGCAATAGCATCGCAATAGCAGTAAAATAAACAAATGCGGGTCCAACTCGGCCTTGTGACATTTGGAGCGTGCAAGTGCAGTGACAAGGAGTGCAGGAGGGGGAAGGGGAAGTAGACAGCAAAGTAAGAGCAAGTGCTTAATGGGATCCCAGGGGGGGGAGTGCCAGGGGGTGCTAGGGAGGAGGCCACTGGCTAAGTGCTAGGGCAGAGGTGTCCCAGTGAGGGGGAAGCACAACCGCCTGGCTGGGGACCCAAAGAGCTGCGGTGAAGGGGGTATCATATGATATATTTTATTTGTATCGTGTTCATACACAAGTGTTTCAGAGCGCGACAAGGCAAGGGCGGGGAAACACAAGACAAAAACAATGATCTTACTAGGGCCAGTGACATTGAGAACATGCAAGTCCATGGGAGAGGGAAGGGGGAAAGTGCAAGGGAGAGGGGAGAAATGGAAAGTGCTGAGCACAGGATATAACAATACAAAAGGTAGTGCAGCCAGCATGCTGGTGAGTGGCTGGGTGGGCGTTGACCTGGGCCCGAAATCAGAGGGTGCACTATGCTGAAGCAGACAGATCAGCAGGGGAGAGGGAGAGTGAAGCAGAAGCAAAGAAGAAAGTCTTGAGGTGCTTTCGGAACCGGAGATGGTTCTCCTCAAGTTTCAGAGTGGCAGGGAGGCTGTTCCAGAGGGAGGGTGAGTGGTAGTGTCGACTGGGCAGAATGCCTGGTACCTGTAGGACTTGTGAAGGACCAGGCCACCAGACTCAGCATAGGGGAAATTAGCAGGGGAGGGATTGAGGGAGGGAGTGACGGAAGGATGTAGAGAAAAGATTCATTTTGAGAGGTTTCCACAATTTAAGGAGGACCAGCTCAATTCTGAGAGGGGCAGGGAGGATGTTCCAAAGGAAGCCACCAGCCAAAGAGAGAGAACTACCCCCACTCTCTGCTTGGAGAAGTGTTTGATCAGCAGAGAGGTGGAGCTAGATGAGCAGAGGGCTTGAGCAGGGAATTATTTAGGGAGAGAGAGTTGGAGATAGTGGGGTCCCAGGCTCCAGAAAGCCTTGTGGATGATGCAGAGGGTCTTGAATTTGTTCCTCGTGGCCACCGTGAGCCAGTGGAGAGATTTTAGAGCTGGAGAGGTACGTCCCCTGAGCTTGAGGCCAAGGATACGTCTTGCAGCCCTATTCTGGATGAGATGAAAGAGGAGAATGGAGGAAAGGGGAAGATTCCGGAAGAAGCTGTTGCAGTAGTCCAGCCTAGAGAGGACCATGGGCTTTGGGGACATTGAGCTTCTGGGGGAAGGTGAGGAAAGGGAGAATGCCTTTAAGGAGGTGAAGCTTAAAGTGGGCCTTCCTGGTGAAGGACAGAGAGGAGTTGAAGATGACCCCAAGATTGTTGGCCTCACTAGATGGTGAGGGTGGAGAGCCCAAGGAGGGCGGCCAGGATGCACAATGGAAATAGGATACAGGTGTCCCAATAAGAAGGATCTCAGTCTTACTGGCATTAAGACAGAGATCGTTAGCTGTGCATCATGCCTGAATTGCAGTCAGACAGTCAGGAATGAAAGAGGAGGACGAGGAGGTAGTAGAGTAAAGCTTGAAGGAAAGCTGTTTGTTGTCTGCATAACACTGTAAATAACACGTTTAAAGCAATAGGATGCATAACATTTGCCTACTCTTGGTGTAGAATGGAAAAATTCAGTATCACTACTCTTGCTGCTCTCAAGGTTGAACATTTAAAAAAGTTATGTTTAGACAGCGGATTGCGATCTCCTGGTGTTAAGGCTGATATATTGCAAAGATTGATGGATCAGCATGAACCCAGGACTATTCCTTTACCTATATTTAGTGATGCAGTTAATGCTGATGCAGGGTCTAGCAGTAGTAATGGACCTGTAGAAACTGCTAATATTGAGATACAAATGACAAAGAGGGGAGGTCTTCTCACGTTTCAATATCTACTTCAGAAGATGAAGCTTTTTGAGTTAAAGAAATAAAAACTTAGACTCTGGGAGAAAGAACTGGAGTTAAACAAAGCAAAGCTAGAATTTGACAGAACTAAAAAGCAGAAGGACAGAGAATTCCAGCCAGAGTTGACCTGACTCAATGGGTCTCAAGGCTCGTCCAGATGGTCTTATAGTGGCTCTGGGTCCTCTTCTCATTTTAGATTCCCTTACAATCCGTTGAGCAGGTATGATGAAAAAAAATGATATCATTGATTGGTTGACAGCTTTTCAGTATGCCTGTTAAGTACAAGAATTGGGAAAGCCTCATAAGATTGAATGGCTGCTCAGCATAATTACCCATTCTGGCTGTAGTATGATTATAGAAATGTGTAAAGCAGATAGAAAATAATTTGATTAATTGAAATAGGCTCTACTCTTGAAGTTTGTGAATACTTCTGCCCTATACCTAAGGAGATTTAGAGAATATAAGAAAAAAGAGAGTAATACTTGGGTGTCATTTTAAACTGACTCTTTGAGGAATTTTTGTGGATGGTTTGAAGGCCATTAGCTAACTACCTTTAATGGCATTATCAATTTGGTCAGGCTTCAATATAGTTTTGCTTCCTGTCTCCCTAAGCTGAAACAGCATTTAGCAGAATCAAATAAATTCAATCTTAAGAAGCTGGCCATTGCTGCTGATTTGTGGGTTTCACACAGGGTGTCCCATATGGACAATCATGTTTCTGGTAAACATGAGGAGGGGAAAAGCAGAAAGAGAAAAATGGTGGGAATACTGATAAAACTGCTTCCCATATAGCCCCCAAAAAATGTTGATAATAGGGGTAAACCACATGATCATGGAAAGGGTAGTGGGGCTCATCATCCCAAGCAAGAGTGTGGGCAGTTTAAGTCTCTCTACATACAAAGTTCCAATGGATTTTGTGTGAACCGTGGAGCAAGTGGCCATGTGAAGAGGCACCCGAGATGTAGGGTAAGACCATGGGGGTCCACTCTGTGAATCTGGCACTTCCTTGTTCAGATTCCCTATCCAGTGGTATAGGATCTGAAATAGTTTTAGCTTCCAAAGGATCCTGGGAACCTAGAGTTGCTGAAGCTTATGTATCCATCCCTGACAATACCAAACATTACTTTAAGGATAGTATGCTAGTAGATGGTGTAGACACCTCTGCTATTAGGGACACTGGAGCCAGTCAGACTGCAATGGATTCCACCTTGAAAAACTCAGAGGCTCTGGCCAGAGCTCCACTGATGCTCTGGCCACGGATCCTCTGATGCCCACTAAGTTGGTTGATGGTTCCCCTTCAAATCAGGGTTATGCCTGTCAATTTAGCTATTAATGGAAGAGTGGTAAGGATACCTGTTAATGTACAGAGGCAGGTTCCAGGGAAAGTTCTGTCAGGGATTGACCTCAGAGACGTAGGTCTTTTGGGGTAGACTTCAGAAGGTCCATGCACTAGGTCTCAGGCAAAGTGAAACGTAAGGCTAAAGGGGCAAGAAAATTCAGAAGATGGAAAGAAAATGTTCCCCTCTAACTCACCTACAACTGAGGTTGAGGTAGTTGGTCAA